>NW_022280032.1:5700951-5770950 GCF_004355925.1 Anarrhichthys ocellatus | reverse complement strand
GAGAGAGAGAGAGAGAGAGAGAGAGAGAGAGAGAGAGAGAGAGAGAGGACAGGGAGATGGTGGACAGAGGGACAAGACAAGAAGCAGCTAGGTTTTCAATTGCTTGTGTGTGTGTCCATGTGAGCAGATGGCATCTATTGGAAAAACCATCCCTGCTCTGTCGGGAGACTGGAGGTTGACCCCCTGCTCGAGCTCCCCTACAGCCACCACCAGCAGCCACCACCTTTCCTGCCTCCACGTGCCCCCCCCCCACTAATCCATTCCCACTACGAGACCGCTTGTATAAGGTCATCAACTAGGAATAATCCCCAGGAGACGTACAGTAGGTCTGCGCGCATATCCGGGTAGGAAGATGGCAAGGGGCTGCGAATATAAAAGGGACGATTTAGCAAGACAACAAGGCAGTACAGTGGTGTGACGGGGGGGGCCGTGTCAGGGACAGAGAGACACAGACTGACAGAACTGGACGGGACGTTCAAACAAGGACATGAATAGTGCCTCTGTCTCCTTGTTCTACACACAGATAGAGAGGAACAAGAAAAAGCAAACAAGAGGCAATGCTACTATACTCGTGCCCTCTCAGCTGTTGATGTACAGCTACTGTCTAGAGGTGAGGAACACAGCTCACATGGCCATTTCTCACTGGAATTGCCTTGTTTGTGTGTGTGGGGGGGGGGGGGGACAGACGGCTCCTTGTGAGGTGAACCGGGCAGATGCAGTGGCTGCAATGCTCCTCAGATGAAATGGTTTGGGGAAGAGCTTGTCAACAGGGAGCTTTCTTTTCTGCTTCAAACACACAGCTGTTGAGTTTAACAGGACAACTTTTCACCCAGACATGAAAACAAGCAGCGTTTCACTGACACATGTCCTCCTCTCCTGTACAACAACACTACTGTAGACTTTCCAAAAGCATTTAATGAATGTTATGATGCTGGTTCTTCATAAAGCCTATTTTCTTTACACATCAGTACGTGGCACTGTAAAATCGATAAATAAAACAGTACGGTGTTATTATAGGAGGTGGGTACGGTTTACGCTCGCATGCCATATCGACAGGGCGTATTGTAGGCTATTAAAACTTAGAGCTCATGTGGGTAAAAGGGTATGAAATTGATCTACTCTGGTTGAAAGATGACGCAAATAGTCACAAGTCCAATTTGCTGGGATCCAGCAGCGACCCCGGAACTTACCTTGGAGGAGAAAACAGCGAGGAGAGTAGTTGCACAAACACCGCGAAAAAGTCCAGATAACGAAGAGTCCTCTGGTGAAATAGTAAAAAGAACAAAAAAAAAAAACAGGAGTCCGGAATCAAGTTCACATGTTACTCTCCTCACACGTCCTGTGAGGGGAGGGTTGAGAAAGGCACTATTCCGTAGACAACACGGGCTGACGCTACTTGAATGACACGATTTGCCAATTCCCGTTGAAAGGCGAACCGGGCAACTCCTCAACAAAAGACTATCCGGGTAGAATATCAGGGACTTTCTCCACGCCCAGGTAACGAGTCACATGGTAGTTTCCAGGTGTGTGCGCGCGTGTGTGAGTCTCCAAGAGCCGTGGCTCATTTAGCAACAACACACCTGTGGGATCCGCTCACGCGTTCGCCTCGACTGTCATCACGATTGAGAAACCGGGAGGTTGTACGTAGAGAGGAGTGGAAAAATGAGTGGAAGGGAGGGAGGGAGAGAAAGAGAGAGAGAGAGAGAGAGAAGCGCGCGCTGGATGAAAACCACCGGGTACGGAAAGGAATGTTTCCCCTCCTACTCTACACTCACCGCCGGGCAAAGCCACTGTGCGCGCGGGGGGGTGCGTGTGTGTGTGTGTGTGCGTGTGCGTGTGTGCGGAGACAGAAAGCAGCAAATAGCCAAGTGGAAAAAAAGGGAAACAAGTTGCGTCGTCTGTTCGCCGACGCACCGAAACATATTTCCGCGGGCGGTGGGAGCGCAGCGGTAGCAGCTCCGCGCTGCTGTTCCCAAAGTGTGGTCCGGCAACCAACACGGGGTGTGTGAGGGAGGTTCCTCCAGGTCATTCTAAGCAAGACAGACATTAATCACAAGTAAATGTTCAAAAGTAATGGTTTTAGTTTCACAAACGTTCTGGCCCCGGTCAGATTATTCATAATTACATAATGTTGAGTCATACCATAACAAAAACTTTGGGGAAATTCAAACGTTTGGCTACAGAAAGTTTAAGTGTTATACGCAGATCCTTTAGAGATATGTGCTACTGAGACCTTTGCCATCAATAAAACAATATGTAATTTCCCTACATCTGACATTTTCACTTTTCATAAGAGCGCCTACTTAATGTTGCTAATAGCGTGGCTCTGTTGCATTCAAGTGGTTCAAGTAAGCCATGACTGGGAGCCAGCATGCTAAATGGAATCGAGCCATCTGTAATGCTCTTGTTTACTGTTTTTTTTTACCTACTGTGACATGTCAAAATGTTAGACCCATAAAGGTGCAGGAGTTTAGAAATACTGAGGGAGTTATGGGTCCAAATTCTCCCCCATAAGCAAGTAATATTACAGACACAACATTACCGTTATATCATTTTATTTTTTGCCTGAAAACGGACACGTTAGAGATATTAACTCTGATTTGTATCAGAATTTGTCTTTGTGTGCAATTCTTTTAGAAAAATGTATCCTCAGGTCCGTACACCACTTTCACACAAACAACAGTGAAGACATGAAATCAGTGTCCGATGACAGCTGTTTCATTAAAGGTACTCACAACATTAACCAAATGGAATTTAAAAAAGAAAAACTCTACAGCATGTGTCTATTCAGAACCAATCCTGTGTTTACTCAGAACAACCAACAAACGTCACTATGGACAGCTGTACCAAACTGCTTCTTGGAAGGAAACAGTCCTCGGTGAAAACTGTTGACAGGGAGGTCTGTCAGCCGTCAAGAGAAAGATGCGTTGCTGTTGAGTTTTTCAAATGTCATGTTTTGGTCCTTTGAGCATTACCAACAAGCAGAAGCCTCAACAACATTAAGCTCTATCTTCAACAAACACAAAATGTATCTGCATCACAATTCTGGACCAAAAAGTCACCCTTTGTGGCTGATTAATTGGGATGTAAACAAATCGTAGTATCACTGTGATAATCGATGCTTCACTTTTATGTTCCAGTGCTGTTATGGTGATATTCTTTATAACGTGAATCATGTTCTGTTTTCCTCTACTTTTAAAATCAGGTTTCCTTTTAGATTGCGTAACTCGTCTAAAAGCCCACTGAGGGAGAATGACTGGAAATCAGCTTTCACTGTAAACTCTACGTGCAACAAGTTATATATTTTAAGAGGATGAATGCAATGATGATTACAGCACTTTCCCAGTCAAATGAACAGCTCAATCAAACATAAATAAACTACTGCTATTACATTCAAATGAACACAGATTACTGTGGAAGGGGAATTTGGGGTCATTGCTCGGTTTTAAAATATTTTCAAGAGCAACCACTCCTCATTTACATTTTACTGAGCTCCATTTGACTACTTCCTTACAAGAGCCGTATTAGTTGTCATTATAACACAAATTATTGGTGTGCTCGCTGTACCTTGGCTGCTGAATCGTCAATCGCAAGAAGTATCATTTTGAAGCTCTTTAGTCAGGCTAAGTTTTTAGAAAGTGCAACAATCTTTCATTGCCGCATGTGTAAAGCTTTGACTCAGCCATATGTTTTGGTCTTTTTTAGTAACAAATACACAGATCTTTTTGTTTTTTTTCACTCATTCGTGCAGAGACGGGTTTAAAGGTTGCTCTGATTTTTCTGATATGGGCCATATGAATGTGAGTTCTGCTCAAGCGTGATTGGCTCTATCATCACCCAAGAGGTTACGTGAATAGCTTAAAGCCTAATATCATTAAACGCTGCAAATTGGCGCGCTGAGTTTTGTTGCTCCGTGTCACGCCTTGTTGTGTGGCTTGGTGTCAGTTTTTGTGAGTGATTTATGGGCATGCAAATGAGGCTGTCTGTTTGGGGAGTTGTGCTGCCTTTGCCCAGCGGGCCCTGGAGCGAAGACCGGGGACAGCGCGTGGGTGTGAGTCAGTCCCTAACTGCTGACACAAGCAGGGAGCTGGCAGAGATTCACACAGCAAGATGGGGAGATGGCCTTCACAGGTCCTCACATTGACTGATGAGATCAAGGAGAAAGTAGGCCAAGCCAGACAAGTGTCGGGCAAACAGACACCCAGAGATGGAGTGAGAGAGACAAACACCTCCCGATCACAAACAGAGCTGCAGAGAGTGGAAAGTGGCGGGTTGGGGCAGAGTTGTTTTGGGTCTGAGTTCAATATGTCCAAACCTGTTTGTCTAAAAAAGTAGTGCTGAGTCTTAAAACATGCTACCCAGGGGGATGTCGGTAGCCGAGTCAAAGCTCTCTGAATTCACTAAAGTGGAAAAGAAGTTCCCTTTGTTCTTTCAGATAGCCTGACTGTGGTGACATTTTGATCAATGTGCCTCTACCTTCCTGCAGCTTGCCTTTATGTTGCTTGAATAGTGATGATCTGTTATCACGCTGGTGTCAAACAGCACCATTTGTCATACAGTGTCCCTCAGCAGGTCCGGACTGTAAAATGTTTTGACTATCAACACCGTTATACAACCTAATTTATGACACAGGGTTTCAGTTGTCCATAATGATGTAGTGGTCACCTCAGATCCAAGGTTCATAGTTCACATTCTGTTTGCCACGTGGGTAGACTGCCCTCTGTTGGTGGCAGCTGGTGTTGTTTCATCAATTAACAACCACAGCAACAAACAAACAGGAACACGCCTATTCAGCATTTATATAAATACATGCATATACACATATACAACTATTACTACTCATGTAAAGACATATTTGCCTACAACTACATTACAGCCTGTTATAAATATATGCATTTATTCAGTATCTATATACTGATTATTACACATTTTGTATCCATCTCTACTGTGTGTGCAGTGTGTGTACAACAAAAGTACAAAATAACACAAATACCATAAAGACAATTCAATACAACATTAATGCTATCAAATGGGTAAGTCAGCACCTCAATGATTTGCCGATACTATTTAAATATAAATCTATGCATTGCATTATATTGTACTAATGCTGCGTCCACCATAGCTCTTTACATTGCATATAATAAGGAATTGTGGTAGTATAAGTAAGTAAGTGCGTGCCTCATTATTAAGTCCATTTGGACACTGAGGCATATCTGAATCATTCCCAATCTTTCAAAATAGTTTTGGAGCTATTTGTGTATATTTTATTCCACTGTGAATTCAGTCCCAATGCATTAATTCCTCAATAAGCGACACACGACTTTCACAGATGAAGCTGTGTTAATCATACCACACTGTAGTGATAAACCTAAAGATGCAGAGGTAACAGATGGAGCAGCTCGCAGACACAGGAAACTGTCACGGTGGTGAATGATAAAGGTGTGAAGAAAGACTCAACGTGGAGACAGAGGGAAGTTATTTACAGCGTAAGGAGCACTTTGATTTGAATGGCTTCCTGACCTAGCTAAGTGCACCTCCAGCTGTCAATATGACTTACACGTAATTACAGAGGGAGGGAGGGATGTGCGAGCGGCCCGAGCGATGGCTACTGTATGCGGGGATCTGAGTCTCCGCCAAGGCATCATCCGCGACAAGGAGACATCGGGTTTGGCATGAAGCGGACAGACAGCCTTATGGTGCCATTCTGACTCAGTCTGGGAATAACCACAAGCTGGGAATAGTAGGTGGGCAGCAGTGCGTGGGTTGGTGTGAACAGTCTGCAAGCATGTGTGTGTCAGGGAGAAAGAAAGACAGAATATTTGAGTTAGAAGAATGATCTTTAAAGATGCCGGTAGAGAGACTATATTACACATACCTACAATTTATATTGCTGTGTGGCATTGGGATGGGAGAGCTAAAATACTCATGTAGGCTAACGCCTTGACGTTTGGGGAGAAACTAAAAGGCATTGTGAGCGACATTTGTCTTCGCTTATCAGATGTCCCCCTTGCACTGGCTGAGCTGTCACTTTACCCAAGAAAAATGTCATTGTTTTCCTCCCCCTGCTCATGGCACAATCGAATCACAGTTTCCCCAGCTCATCGTGTAATGTCCAGGTGGCCCCGGCTCTGAGAAGCAACAGAGGGGCTCTCAGCATCAATAAATGCACTTAACCAAGCCTAAATGAGATGTAGTGCAGATTACACAACGGCTACATGTGTAGGTAAACAAATACACACCACACAAATGCACGCACGTTGACGCAAAGTGTGCACCGCGTCCATTCCCTACTGAGTAATATCAGTAAGTCGGGGGGTGGTTGTGAGTCCTTGACAAGGTCTGTAAATGTGTGATTATAGGGAGGAAGCTGCACTGTGTGGTCTAAGCTGGATCAGCCTATTGGCACAAACACAGTCCACAGACTTAGCTGACAAGCTCACATTTCTCCCAAACCAAAACAGTGTTACTTAGCCTACTATGAGCTGCTCCACATTGTGCACGATAGGTTAGATTGTGACTCGCGTCTGACATTGATTTTCTCTCTCTCTCTCTCTCTCGTATTTGAGGCCTGTGATTGATGG
Source organism: Anarrhichthys ocellatus (assembly GCF_004355925.1). Lineage (NCBI taxonomy): Eukaryota > Metazoa > Chordata > Actinopteri > Perciformes > Anarhichadidae > Anarrhichthys > Anarrhichthys ocellatus. The sequence goes on along the minus strand of NW_022280032.1, from coordinate 5,764,369 downwards.
TTCAAGGTGAATATAGCTTTCAGCATGTTGAAGACTACGGGCAGCCCACTGAGTCACTTTTGGATGGCATGATATTATGTGGGCTGCCCAGCAGCCTGTGCTGTATGGCAGAAACAGCTAAGCCATCTGTTACACTCTATTTTCATCTCTCAGCCAACCAGTGGGGAGAGCCACGGCCTAAAGGGACGTCCATCGCTCTCACAGAGTCCTATTTGTTCAACAGGTCAAGTCTAAGCCCTGCAGTGAGGGACCACCAAACCAGATCTAATTTATGGCATGAACCAGGTGATTACAACACCCCACACATCGCTCCACTGGGCCGAGCTGGTGATAAAGGAGACACAATACTAATACCAAAAAAAGTAATCAGGTGCCTCAGAGAATTAGAGGAGATTATCACTGTCACAGTTGTTAAATGACCATAACCTAATGTGCCCTCAAAAGCTTTTTAAGCCAGGTTAAAGGGATCATCTTGTGATTTTGACTTTGTTCATGTAATGTGTTTCACAGGTCGGGAAAGAAGAAAATTGGGCTTTCCAGGTGAGGATGAAACAGAGGCTGGCAGGATTCATTTGAGATTACTCGGCGCAAACATGGTGTAATCCCCTTATCTGCGTACTTACCTGTCCCTGACAGTGATCCGAGCCTACCTCTATGAACCTCATTGGCCTGACATTCTGGCAGGAGCAAATCCCTATCTAATTTGTCGGCCCAGGCAGCTTTAACACCTGGCACGTCGGTACTTATCTTCTGAGCACCCAAAAGCACCTGCGTTATCCCGCGGAAGCTTCACAACAAGTGAAAGGGCTTCTAATATCCACACGGCGAACATTACAGTTTGTGTCATAGCACAAACACACAATATGCAAAGTGCGTACCATTACTGGGGGCTTATGGCCTGATCGAAATACACGTACAGTATCAATCATGCTAAGTACCCTTCTTGCTGGTGGTTGGCTCCAAGAGGAATTTAGTGCTGATAAATCTGTCTTTATTACTTTGAAATAAATGAACGGTCTAGCCCCTGTTATTACTGAATTATTATAGCCTATTCCCTCTTCAATAAATAATCTTAGGACTTCCATTAAAACTTGACTGTTAATCTGTAGAATGGCAATCTATGCAGGATTAAAGGTGTTTATTTTGTTTTATATATGTTTTCTTGCATCTCTGAAAAATATGGCTCTGTAACCCTAAGTGTTACATATTGAAATGAGAATATGGAGAAGAAATATTACTACATTGAACAGGTAAATAACTCGTAAAAAAACACGAGTCTTAACTGCTAACTACTGTGCAGTTTACCTCCTTAAAGCATTCTCTGGGTTATTAAATATTCAAAGTCATATGCTCCCATAGTTGATAGTCTAATGTCGTCTGTGGCCTAGTGCTTAAAATGAATGAGCTTCTGCAAACATGGAATTTGTTCAAGCAATGTTATGAGAGGTAATCCATTACGTAGTCTTCGACTAATAGCACATGTACAAAACACGAGGAGATGACTCGTTTAATCAATTTCCGGTCCGGACATTTTTCATTCCTGTTACACAAACTCAGCACCACCGTGAAACACCTCTGCGGCAGGTACCCTGCAGACAAGCTGGACGTTACTCATCACAAAGAACACCTTGTGTGGATTAATTACTCTGTTTTTTTTGGAAACTTTGCACATAGTTTTTTTTCCTCCTAAAAGTTACTCAACAGACTTTTCAAGGAAGCCACAGCATCGAGCAGGTGAGAAAAGGTCAACCTCGTGCATGTTAAGGTTTAGCAGGGTAGCCTTAGTATCAGACTTAATTCAAATAAATCGCCATTTTTACTGCACCCATGTCACTTATGATCATTTTAAACTTATCTAGGCCGTAAATAATCGTGTTAAACAACGGTAATTATCCAAAAATGTTTAAGTTATGTAAGTTTTCTGCTGAAAGTGGTAAATACCGTGGATGTAGTATTATTGGTGTCAATGCTTATTATTCTATAGCCAAATATATTCATGGTAATTACATGTGGCAACGTTACATTTTAGTAACGTGTAGCGTTATATATTTTGTCTTGAAGTATATTTATATTACGTATTGGTTACTTTTTAAATCAACAGGCCCTCAAGAGGCAGGTAGAGGCTTATCCTTGTCTTTGGCGACACCTGGTGGTGTTTCACTAGCATTGCATCATCAAGGACTTGGAGCTATACTGAACACGGAGTCGTTTGAAATGCTTGTTTGAACTCACAATATTTAGATACCTACAGGATAATCATTGTCTTCCGTCTCAACGCCGACACACTTCGTTATTTACCCGTAGGTGTGTGTGTCATCGCTCCCAAACAGGAATTCGCGAATAGAAATTAGGTCAAACTGGCCACCGTAGGATCGCCGCTCACAGTCGTATAACCTCTAATACTTAAAATACACACGTTTGTGTGGTAATAACACACATGTATGATTTACGTGCATCATTAAAGTTTGTATGCTTTTAAATGGTCGAAAACGATAAGGTGATTTGGGCCGAAATTACAATAACTGTATTGGAGATTACATCCCATGATGCATTGCGTCCTGGTGACAGTTTAAAAAATGTATTTAAACTTAAAACGAGCAAACTACAAAATAAGCAGCAGATGGGTTGTTACATTATACAGCTTTCATTGTGCGCAGAACACGGATTGCGTGTCTTGAATTCAAAGTATATTACCGTAACTGAATAACGTATGTAGTGGAATGAGTACCCTTACCGTAACTTTCTGGCGGTAGCTTTGCGCAGTGGCAGTATCGTAGCCGATGAGGTTTATCCGAGGCGCGATTATTGCTAGTTGAAAACTTTACCCAATACCCCGCCTAGACGACTTGAAATATAGTCGGCGACGGCAATTTTTGACGGTCTCTAAGGAGACTGATAACTTTGTGAAATAATAATGAATAGCTTTAGAAGTTAGGCAACTTTTAAGTGTACATAACAGATGTGAAAGTTGGTGAAGATGCTATTAAAGTTGCCCATAAATTGTGTAATTACACCCTGAAACCTGAAAGTCACCTCATGACTTCATGACTTCAATCAGACTTATAATCGTTGTATATGCGTACTTGTATGTATGAGTGTACCTTACTTTACTGATAATCTTTATTGTTTATATTTTGTAAGATTTACACGCTGGATATTTGCCTCTTTTGCAAATGCTGCACAACAATTTGCCTCGGGATAGATACAGTTTTATCTTAATTTAGAGGATATATGTATGTGTATGTACGTGTGTGTAAACACAAACAATTAGTTCCACCTACTACTGTCACAATGCACGTTAAACATCATTAACATATACTGTATATTAAACCACATAAACTAAAGCATGACAATAACACTTTAATCCTTTACAGGCTGACTGGTTTCTCTCAACCAAACATGAACTAATAGTAACATCCAGTCTATCTGGTTTCCTGTGTCGTCATTGAAGCTGTAGCTGCACGCGAACCATAACAGAGGAAGGTGGTGATCAGAGATAGATGCGCTCCGTAATCTCTCTCTCGTCAGCTTTGCGCAGTGGCAGTATCGTAGCCCATGAGGTTTATCCGAGGCGCGATTATTGCTAGTTGAAAACTTTACCCAATACCCCGCCTAGACGACTTGAAATATAGTCGGCGAAGGCAATTTTTGAGAGTCTCTCAGGAGACTGATACAACTGTAAACAATAATGAATATAGCAAAATGTTGTGCTGCACATAAGTGTAACGTGACTTAAATTAATGTTATAATATCGTTGCGCAGTCGTGATGTATAACGCACAGTTAATGCTTAGTTTCGGTATGTTTTGTTGTCTCTGTAATATAAACATTATTTTGTTTAAAGTAGAAACTGAATGGTCTGAATTAAACATTCGTGTTCCAGTGTGGCTGAGTCGAGGGGGACCCGAAACAGAGACGGACCAGAGGCAACGTCACTTCCGCCTATAACTTCTTTAAATTGTTTCATTGTATTTATTTAACGTTGTGGGTGTTTTTAATGTCGGGTCGCTTGCGCGTGGCTTTATTCTTAGTGATAACGAGTTACTTCACGATTTGACCACTAAACGTTACATTTTAAATAACGGGGTTTATAGATACGTCTGTGTTTTCGTTTATAAATCCTGTCTTTTCAACACGTACTGTTCCCATCCTATGGAGATGCATTCGTAAAGTCTCCATTACTGATCTCTGGGGATAACATGGTTTACATTTCTACGTTATTATGACCTTTTTAAAATAAATAAGATAAACTGGTATATGTAAGCCACGCCCATGTGCACCGTAACAGAGCAGTGTGGTGCTGGGATTCACTCTGACCTCGTTGCCGGTTGTTCGTCAGCCTTGCGCAGTGGCAGTATCGTAGCCCATGAGGTTTATCCGAGGCGCGATTATTGCTGGTTGAAAACTTTACCCAATACCCCGCCTAGACGACTTGAAATATAGTCGGCGAAGGCAATTTTTGACGGTCTCTCAGGAGACTGATAACTTTGTGAACAATAACACCTCGAAATGCTCATAGCAATAAAGACAGCAGCTTACCACCTTTTACTGTGTGCACTGTAGACAACCAAGAAATGGCTCATAATAGAGTTAAATCTTAAAGTGTTTCGTCGATTCATATGCAGCTCCTGTCCTCACTCTTACCCAATTTGATACTTGTCAAATGTATCAACTGCACATCATAAAATAAAGCAGATTATTGTCACGTTTGCGTATTTCATTCCCTTCTACGTCCATGGAAGTACACAGTAGCCTGGTCACGGTGCAATGTTCTCGCTTGGACAGCAGAGGGCGCTCTTTAACAGGAGATGGGACGGTGAACACATTTTAAAGACAGTTTGTAAAAAATTTTTTTACATTATGTATTTTAAAGACACGATTGATTTTGCTGCGTCATGAAAGAGTTTTGTGCTCTGTAGTTTCCCGTGATATTATTATTCATATTATTTAACCACCCTGTAGAGAAGCGTGATTGCAGTGATGTCTGATTAGAAGCAGGGTGAGTATTAGGCAGTCACAGGGGTGAGGGGGTTTAATCAAGTCTCGTCATTAGTCAGACGAGCTCACAGCCTCTCGTCACCCCGTGAACACTCTCACTTAATATTCTCACTCTCTCACTCCGTCCGTCCTTGTTACTGTGATGCGGTTGACATTTCTACCTTCAGAAGTGTGGCTCTCATTCACAAACTGCAGATGTGCCAAGATCAGTAGTACTCACCAGCTTTTTTATATATTATTTTAATTTTCAAAATTGTAATAAACTGTAGTTATTAAATTACATCTTAAAACTGTGCTGGACTGTATGGTGGTTACTGCTTTCTGTATTCATTATAAGGGACCATGCTTTCAGACAAGGTGAAATGAAGGCTTTGAAGAGTGATTCATATTTGAATAAATTAGTCGAGGCCTTTTGCATTCAATCTTCATTCAGTTTGACTCCATTGCTTTTACTCTCTGTCACACACACACACACACACACACACACATCATTGGTCAGTCCTGACCTGCATGTGACCCCCCCCGGGTGTCTTTCATGTTGAGATGCACTCACACAGAGGATGTGAGATCAGCAGCAGCAGCGTTTGCCGTCTCTCGACCTCTGACCCCTCTTTATCCGTCAGAAATAAAGAGGAACGACGTTGCTTTCCTCCGTGTAAGCGACAGCGGGAGGCTTGCCAACAACATAAACAAGTAAATCGCACGGCGTCACAGGACTAGTTCCTAGGTAACCATGTGACAGTGCCGAGGATTGCTATGGAAACCAGCGTACCCTCGCTCTTGTCTCTCGGTTCTGTGTGAAAATGTGTGAGGATGTTTCCTTTCCTGTGAATTGGTTTTACTTTCCAGGTTTGACAGCTGTGGAGGAAGACACCGTCACGTCACAGAAAGTAGTTCCCCCTCATTCTCTGACTTTAGAAGACGTTCAGACGGGTTTATATACCAAATGCTACACAGCAGAGGAGAAGCATGGGTGATAATACAATAGCACTGGTGCTGTCTGACATATTAACACTACTTTTCATACATTGCCATGCAGTTAAATGCCCTGCGTTCACTCGTACGTATGACCACTGTAATTAGCATGAACAACATGACACATGGAAGACATTTTTCAAGATCTGAGTCAACAAAAACTTTTTTTAATCATTTTCTTTTGATCTTTTTGTTCAGCAAGCTAATTTGCAACCCGCTTTGCGGCAGGTCTTTTAGTTTTTGATCCTGTTTGTCACAAATCCAGTTACAACTCAATGCTCCGGATGAAAAAAAAAAGCAGGCTTCTCTTCAAAGAGTCAGACATCACTCAGCCTACTATAAAAAAAAAAAAAAAAGGTGCAAATGTAAAAGAGATGCTTTGATTTAACGGCCAATTACGGCCTTCCTTGTTGCGTCACCTTTTACGGGAGAACTCTCCCTCTTTCCTCAGAGCCGATCAGAAGAATCAGCCCGTTATTCTTGGTAGAGAACCAGAAATGTAGAGATCACATGAACGAACAGAAAGCTCAAAAGTTATCAAGTTGTTCAACGCACCCAATTAAACTTGTTCCACTCCTCTAATGCTGTCTCTGTCAAAATCACCGAGGGGTTGCCCCCAATTAGTTGCCTCCTGTGACACCCCGACACCTCGCTGCATCGTGATTGTGCTTCAGCTTCAATTACTCTCAAAGCCCTTCAGGCAGAGGTGATTGGTCTGCTCCGCTCTTCAGTTCATCTTTCTTTTGCCCTGTTTCCTCTTCTTGTGATTGGAAGGCTGTGTCAATGGACAGTAAAGGCATCATGTTTTGGAATGAAGGAGCCAGAAGCCGCAGCGGTTATAGGTTTGTTTTTGCTCGACGGCTTGGCAGCTCTGTGCAGATGAAACAGCTCGGTTTCAACTTCACCTAAAACTCTGCCACGACAACTTCAAACTTTGTGTGAATTAGCAATGATGGATGATCACAAAGGAAGATAATATAATTTTGCTCTGAGGTCAAATTTGGGGGCAGACAAACACAAGTAATAATCAATTATTCAACCAACCACAACATCACTTTCTGTTAAAGCTACAGTCACATCTGAAAGTTGTGCAACACTCGACTGTCTCACTTCCACATCATGAAGATTAATGCGGCACCAAAACGGTAACATGTTTGTAACACGAACTGCTCCCCAAAGATTGTTATTCACAGTCAAAACAAAGAAACTAAAATAAAGACGATTAAAATCCGATCCTGCCTTTACTGTTTAGTCCACCTCAGCCTGCTAGTGTAGCAGCGCTGCCATCCTCAAATCCTCCCGGTTCAAACTTATATTCACATATCAATAATTTAAGCTTATCAACGTTATAGTTTGAATCAGGACCTTCAGTGTTAGGATCAAAAAGCTCTTGAAATTGGATTGGATCCGACTTGGTATCGACAGATACTTGGTATAAAAAGAGGTGTTCAGGACCTCCCTAGTTTGAGATCTAGAGTCGGTGTCTATTGGTGTGTGCTTGTGTGTTGGTTTGTACACGTGTTTGTGTGTCGGTTGTTAGAAAAGGGAACTACGGCACTTTCAGACTATTAGGAGCAGAGCCCGGAGAGCCGCAGGCTATTCTCTCAGAAATAGCTTTTTAAAAGGTACCGGTCTCCCCTGTTTCCTCAGGATCCAGGTGCTGTTAATTGGATTTCTCTGACGACATTATTGCCTCTGAGGCCAAGCTTGGATAGCGGGTAGTTTCAACACGTGTGCCTGTATAGTCACTTTAATCATCAGTAAACTTGGAAAAAGAACTTTGATTTGATTTGAAATTACAGCGTGACCAAATGTTGACCCTGTAATCCATTATAAAGCCTGGTGAGACTAAAGTTATGTTGTGAATCATCAACTCTGACATGCATGTTGTATGTCTGCAGGCCATGCCACAGCTTTGCAGAATTTAGAGACACTTCCCATCTATATTGTACAAGCTCCTTCACAAGGGGACGAAGTTAAGCCTCCAACGTGGAGACAGTCTAAAGGCATTTATTCCCAGGGTCCCAATCCCTCCAAGGTGTTTGACCTTCTTAAATGAGACAGATTTGAAGAGGAGCATGTACTGGAGGCAGTGAGTTGCACCAACCAGCCCTATAATCCCTTTGAAAATCACGGCTCCTTTTAAAATCCCATTATAACCACATAGCAGGTCCACGCTGGCTAAAAGCAATTAGTCAGAGGAAATGAGCAACATTTATCTGTCTAAATGGGCACATGAATTGACAAAGACAAAGACTAAGATGGTATCGTACCCATTTTAATGTTTTATTTGTTTAGTTTAATTGTGCTCGGCTATTTGGTGTCCATAAAAGACAAGAGGCTTCCACGAGGACGATTAGGTAATTGTTTCTACTTGACGGATAGTCACTGGATTACTACAATCATGTGCCATTTAAATGTGCTCTAAAATGCGTGCAGAATTGTTAAACGGGTGGCGTATTTATTGAATTTGAATTTGCAGTCTTCTGAGAGGCGGTGATCCAGTTTAAAATGCTCAATTAGAAAGATTTACGCCGTCATTATTAAATGTAAGCTGTAACGTTCTGGCTTTAGTCAGTTTGAGACAGCCGGAAAAATGTTAAGAAAGGGCATTTTTGCCTCGGTCAAAGCGAGGTTTAATCATATCCTCGTTGAACACACGTTCTGTTCATGTAAAGGTTAATGTTACTTAAAAAGGGTCCACCCGTGAGATATGAACATCTCAATAGGCCCTATATTCCTACACGGGATTCTGTCACAGCACTGCGGAGAGGCTCTGCAATCATTGAGCGATAGCAAAGTATAAAGTGAGATGCACTTTTTCTCGGGGCTCAGCTGGGAAATGTTAACAAGGTAGAGGATTGTGAGGTTGGGACATCAGGTGGGAGTTTATTAAGACTCTATGTCTGACTCCACTGTGTCATGAACCGCCATGCTGCGCCTCATCTGCTCTCCTCTCGCCACTCATTAGAGACGGCTAAAAATGGGTTCTGGTGTTGCTTGCACTAATCTAACACCATACAGGTTTTTTTTTTATTCGGAACATTGGGGTGTTGAACAAATTGAAGTGTGAGATCCCTACGCTGCTGAACTTCAAAAGTATCAAGGGTGAAATAGTTGTGAATTGAGCCAAATGCATGAGTAATCATTGATCAACTTCAAACTCAAACAGGCATCTGGATGTTGTTTTTTACTTTTAAATTAGGTGATACACAATTTGCACAGCTTTTGCCAAGTAAAAATAAAGTCCTACTTTAAATATAGTTTGTTAACAATGACGACGTATGTCAGTGTGCACACGCATTTAAGTAACAGAAGTACAGCGGTGTACAATAGCTTGCCGAGCTATGCGAGGGCATTAACCATCAAAGATGGCGATAGCATCCGAAACAAATTGACTTTCCAGATCCGTGTGCTATTAGCGAGTGGGTAGAATACATTAGCAAGAGTTACAATATTTAGTGGCCGGATATATACATGGTGAAGAAAGCTCTTAAGGAAACTTAGTTCTTGTCAACTCTTACGGAGGAGCGATAGAAAGGATCCTGTCTGCAAACTTTACAAACTGGAATGGGATGAGCACGGCCCAGGACAGGAGGACTCTACAGCGGGGGATTAAAACCGCCCCAAAAACAGTATTGGTACCCATCTACTGAGCATCAGTGATATTGGTGAGAAGAGGAGCCTGCGAAGAGCTAAAGGGATGTTAAAAGACAAAACCTGTTCACCTTGATACTGTCTGGAAAGAGATACAGAAGTATTAAAAACAGCTTCTTTCCTCTGGCTGTGAGACTCCTTAACTCATCCTCCACCCTCCATGAATAGAATAGTTTTTTTGTTGTTTTCTTTCCAAATACCATGACATGTAGACTCAGAGTTTTGAGTTCATTGAGTTTTAAAATTGGCGCTACAAACACAAGCACTCTTGAGCAGTCCAGTGGTAGCCAACACGGTAATAACGTTCAGTCACCAGTTGAAACGGTCACTCGTTAAACTGAAACACTCGTTGCTCTGAAGGGCTCATGATCCTGTTGGAATTCTGTTAAACTTCAGTCCGCTGTGGGAATATCAATTCTGACAACCGAACACGCATCAACCAGTTATTTTGATGCTGGTAATTCAACATTTTAGGTTTGCCAACTCTTCTGGATGGCTGGAGCAAAACATGTAAGGGCATGTTTTTGATGACATCAACTGTAAAGGAGGTTATGTAGTGCGTCTAAACCGCTTTGACTGGTGGCGTTAAAGGTGCAGATGTTTAGGAAGCTCCTACGAGTTGAGTTCCTGAAAGACGTCCGGAACGCTCGAGAGAGTAAAGCTCTGCTGCAATTTATTGGCGTTGTTTTTGTGAAGGGCTTTTGTGCTACAGAGGCAGAGCTAAATATTACAGTTTACTTAAATAAGCCATTGTTCCCAACCAAAATGAGCTACGTTAGTGGCAAAAGGAAGGGAAAGCTGCTTCAAGAGACTCGATGTTCTTGCCAAATAGTACGTTGCTATTCCTGCCACCGGCGTGCCTGCAGAGAGTGATTTACACTGCGGGGTTAGTGTTTAACAGACTGTTCATGTCTTGGCCAAGGATGCGCTTGTTTTTCTTTCACTACAAGCAGGCCCGAACACTGCGAGCAAGGGTTCGTCATGAGACCTTCATGTTGTCATTTTTGTGATGTTCTTTAGAGAGACCCAACACAACATTTGACACAAAACGTGTGTTCAAGTGTGAGTGTTCAATTCTTCTGAATTTCTGTTAAGGTTTTGATCTATTTTATGGGGAGAGCTGTAGCTTTTAGTCGCCTGCTTATTTAGATGGACAAGTAAACTCAACCTTTATTTGAGAATTATTAAAACTGCTTATTTTGGTGTGCTTTGCATTCAACACACTTTCAATCGGAGAAGAAAAATCCAGCAGGAGGCTCAAACAACAAAATACAATATTTAACATTTCAGCATTATCTGGTTGTCGGTTTGTAAGTCTCCGATTAGGGAGACAAGTGTCATTTACTCTACACGCAGCATTTTCTTTTAACTTAATTTGTGTTAATCTCTGCATTTAATCCACTTTAACATTTATACGGTATGCATAATTCATGCTGAAGCAGAATGTTTAATATAGCAAGGCAAGTACATTCCCACTGATGTTGTGGTCGGTCGCCCCCCATGAAACATAATTGGGGAACCATTTGAAGAGCGATTCATCTCTCCTTCCGTACAAATCAAATTTAGAGGACATAATCATATATGCTGCTCTGTTGGCAGATAAATGGATCATCAGGGTCCAGCAGGTCTCAAGGCTGCCACGGCTTTTATTCTGAGATCACATGGTCACAAGGTCCATAATCCAGAAAGGAAAAGAGCGTTTTTTTGGTCACTTTTTGTAGGGCTATATCATCTTCTATAGGTCACCTGTTGAGACGAGGCTTCATTTAGTCACCTTTTGATTCACGCCTTGACACTTAAACAGTGTGGATGCTGGAAGATGAGTTAAAGTTACTTGATGCAGTTTGTTTGTGGATAACTTTTGGTTTTTCAGTCGTGATATCTCTAAAGGAGACAGAGTGCACGCTGGAGAAAAAGCAGAAAAACAGAAACTGAACCGTACCAGTGTTCGGTCCTTATCTCACTGCAGTTAATTAAAAAGGAGCAGATTAAAACCTTCAACACTGGTTGGCGGTAAGGCTCTCACACATTGCCCACATTTTATTGGCCATAGTGACGCAATCTGCAAAACATCCCGCTGAAAACCTCAAGCGCGTTTGATGTCCAATTTGACTTCAACATGTCAGGAACCAGTCCCGTCCGTCAATGGGAGCCTGCTTTTACTTGCATAAAATTAGTTGAAAATAACACTCCAAAGAAATTCAAAAGGTCTCCAACAGTTTTGCCATTTAACTCTGTCGACTGACTCAGCGTGTTGTAATCATTTGTTAAAGAAAGACTCGTAGTCGCTGTCAGCTAGAACAGTGGGGCCCAAAGGTACGTCAATGAAACCCGCCGGTTTTGACATTGTTCTGTACAAAGCTCTTCAGCGTCAACGCCACCAAGTCAGCGCTATCAGTAAGTGGATCTATTGACATCATACCGGGGATGTCGATGCAGCTACCAGCATGCAGGAACAAGGACTTAGCCAAGTTTATTGTTGGATTTCTGTCTAACCTTCAACCTGCTCCAATGAGAGCGGTTATTATTTTCCAAAGAAGCAGGTCGATCTGGGTCTGAGTCCAGGTCTGCTAGGTCACAAACACCCACACAGAGACTTGGGAGTGATGGAGCGTCGGTACATGGTCATCATCCATGACAAATCTCCTGTCAGACGGGTTCTCATTCCACCTGCTAAACACAGAGGGCAAGACATTATCCTGAAGGCAAGAGTGTGCGGGACCCAAAACCAGAGAAAATGGCAAATAGAAATAGAATAGGAAGTGAAATATTTCATTACAAGTCGCAAATGTCTTTCTGAAATTGCTATAATCTTGTGAAACACTGAAAAATAAATATCCAAAAAGTTTCAAGTGAAACACAATGTTTAGAATCTGTATATTGAAACGTGGATCATAACACACCCGTCTGAAAGCTCATGTAACAGATAGGGATGAATAACGCCTATGGATCAGATGACACCAGTTGGTAATAGTATGACCAGTAAGAGAAGCAAACTGTGAAGCAACACCGTCTGGCCATACTTCTGTTTGTACTGTATATTACTGATGATGTTATTATCTGCTCCAAAATCAGTTGCATATGAAAATTACATTTTGGTGTCGAAACACAAAATAGCAAACCTAACAATTAAAACAACCTGCATGTAATCACTTAAAATATACTATCTATCTATTTTTTTTTATGCTGCCATTTATTTAATCATCTTGGAAACAAACTATTAAATCCTAAATGGTTAAGCTACTCGTGTTTGGTCCATCAGCTTATTTCTGTCATTGAGTTTGAAAAAGCAATCAGACTTTAATTGCAGAGCCTTTAAACACTGAAGAAGCTTCTCCTACTGAGAGAGACAGTCTTGAGTTGTGCCAAATCACCCAGTTCAATTACAAATTAGCATCCTTAAATGTGGCGACTTTGAAGGCACCGCGCTGAACAGACGAGAAGGGGCCAGAGATAAACTCAGAATTTCTGCTAGAACATCTCGTTCTTTCTTTTGGACACTGAGCAAATTAGGATCGAGGCATAGTTTTATTTTTAGAGCCCTTTTAACAAACAAGAGTTTGATTGTGTTCTGGCAACAAGACTGTGTCCTTGGTTTTGACCTGGAACTGGAGCTTTTGTCATCTGTCACTCTCCACTCTCGGCTGTGAAAGGACTGAATAAAAAGCAAGCACTCAGAACCCCCCCCCCCCCCCCAAAAAAACAACCAGCAGCAACCTAAATGTCAAAGAAAATGGCTTGTGACTCAGAAATGTGATGCGAGGTTTTTATCCTGAATAATACTCTTCCATACCTCATCAGCTACTGCTTTTCTAGCCCTAACTCCCTTAGACACAATCAGCAGTGCCGGCATCAGAGTTATGCATGAAAATACTGCTTAAATATACTAAAAATTACATGCTGTAAACAGTAAAGTCTATATTGCAACTTTGTTGAGATTTTAGAAAAAACTTAAATTCCCAATGAACACCGGGTATAAAACGAGGTATGTTCCTCAAGAGTATAACAGCAATATGAAGAGCATTCTGCTGTCACAGAGCCGACAGATGCTGCAGAACTTTCACCTGCATCTTACTGTAATGTGACTGTCTGCTAAATGTATCAGTAACTCATATTTTATTTGATTAACAACAGAAATTGTGGCAAATACGGATCAAATTTTAATGTTGAATTATAGCATTTGTAATGGCATGAATCGGCCTTCTGTTCATACAGGACTGGAAGGGAAGAACATAACAGGAAATCAGTCAACATCCCATAAAGCTTTGCATCAGATTGTGAAAAAAGCAATTTAACCACAAGGAGATGAATTGCTTGGTATCGCACATGAGTGAGGGACTTACACTTTAAATGTTAATACATGCAATAAGCGTGTTCTCATGGTATACTGATAAGAAAACAGAGGACTGTGCAGACCTTCAGCTTTAATATCTGACGTCAAAGAGAAGCAGAAAAAAGGAGATTGGCTGTTGTGTCGATCGACTCGTCGGCTCCCGTTTGAGCGCTTCCTCTGAATAGCATCTCCACCGCTGATTATAGATAGACTGAGGAAGTGAGGAGAGTGGCTTCCACACAGTCTGGATTTTCCGTATAACACGGGTCCATGCTGCGACAACCGTGTTAAAGTCACTGGGTGAGATAAATGGCCTCCTCCAGAGACAGATTGCTAACTGTTAAATTTAGAGCACATCGCCGCCCATTCACCGCCTCCCTGTGGGGCAGCCAAGATGATCACCCAAGTGTGTTGTAATGTGCAATCATCACCTTAACGGGAGCAATTTTCCTTTTTTTTGACTGCGGGAAACTTTTAGAGGGAACCATACACATTTTCATCTGTGCCTGCTCTTTGAGCACAAGACCCATTGTAGTATTTTCTTATGGACCAGGGTGAAGATTGCAGAACTGAATATCACTGGCTATTTTATTGAGTTTCCTTTTAGTTGAATGCTCCGAGAGTGAATTTGCTTCCGGTAAACAGTTACTCAGGGTATATTTTTAGGGTTTTTGTTGTTAAAGGTAAGAAGGGAAGGAGGGAATCTGGTCTGAACTGCCTTTGTCGAGGTTGAAAGGAGTAATAAAGTTTGTCGTCTTGGTTCAGACTACAGAGCCTCCTTGTTGTTGTACACTCTAGAGCACGTTTTGAATATGTTCCCTCGGCACAACGTGATTGGTTGATGCCTGTATTCGCGGTTCGAATGCTCAGATAATCTCTTGTTCCAAAAACAATTACGGTGCTTTTTCGCTACAGTTTCAAAAAATACACGAAAGAAATTTATATTTGAAACGATTGTTGTGACAGTTTATAAATGACCTCAACCATGATCATGGCATTTCTATACTGCAATTTCTTGTCATTTATCATTTATAGGTGTTGATACATCAGCAGTAAGCTATCGTCAGGCCAATTTATCTGCCAGCCTAGCTCTAAATGTACGGTTACATGATAAGCAGTAAAATAAACACAAATAACACTTTCTGGTATTCTCACTTTCCACCGTTGCACAGATTTACAACATCAAATCAATGTCACAGTAACACGAAAATTCGCAAATAAATTTAACATTTCTTGAGGCGGTACGGGTCCTGAGTTTAATTCTTGTGACTATCTGCTCAGAAAAAGCCCACAAGCTAACTTCTCCAAGTGGCAACTCACTGATCTGAAACACTGTCCTGGATCTGTTCTCTGAACCTCCCTCCTGTTTGTTTTGGCTGCCATCCACGTGGCCGTCTGAGCCACCCGCACATCGACTATGACCAAGGCCGAGTCCCTCAGCCTGTGGCGGCTGCCTGACATCCATGCTGACATCTTGCTGACATCCAGCTCCAAAGGGTGGATGAATAATGGACGAGTGCTTCACTCGTTTTTTCATCTCCTCAACCAGTGTGCATGGAGCTCTTGTCTTTTCTTTTATGTTTCTCACATCAAGAGCCTGTGCTTCCAAAGACGTGTGGAACAGAAACAGAAATGTGTGTTCGCATTAGATGTGGAGTAACCGTTAAAGCAACAAAATAGCTTTGATTCTGAGGTGCAGTGAGTGCATTTGTGTTCAGAACAATCCGTATGCTGTTATTTCATAAATCCCACAAGCAAGGAGTCTGCTTTCAACTAGATGGAAAATACTGCTGACAATGTGCCGATAGCAGTTGCTAAGAAACTGATGAGGTGTCGGTGTCGGACAATGATAATTACACCACTGGAATGTGATCACTTGTGAATAATTTGTCCAGCATGTGATGGAGAGACGAGAGCACGGGGAACGCTGCATCCCCCCGTGTTGTATGTCACAGAACCAAAGTAAACACAGAGATGAGGAGCCTGCTAATGGAGCCCCTTGGACGACCTTTGGCACAGCCAAATGAAAGATAGCCTTGCTAGCGAGTGCCATATAAATAAGTGTTAGAACAATTTTGGCTGCAGCAATCCTCAGATGGGAGAAAACGACAGCGTCTACATCAGGATTCAGTGGGAAACGCAGCAGACATTGGAACAGCTTGTAACCACAATGAGTACAACAGCTGTCACAACTCGTCAAGTGAGAACTGAACGACTGCTCCATCTTGTTGAGCAAAATTTGAATTGCCGGTCTCCTTCAATATACACATTCTTACATTCACTCCCTTTTTGTTTGGCAAGTTTTTCCAGATTTACATTACGTGGCACTGTATCAATGCTCACTACAGAGAAGTGCAGGTTAGGGTTATTAAAACTGCCCCAGCTTTTACTTTATTTACTCAGTAGATTCATCTCTGTGCATATAAAGTTGTCTGCAGCCCATTGGACTACCAACGCACGCAACGTGCCAACCCAAAACTTCAGGGGCCCTGAAAGACCCAGGTTCACTGTGTTCAAACTGGTTTGTGCTAATTGTATTGTGAAAACGTTTGGGGAAATACACCACAAAAGCACAATATTAAGTTAGGCAAGGAGAGCCAAAATCTTCAGGCTTCGTCTTATACAGTAAAGGACCCCTGTGTCAAAAATCTAGCTTTAAAGGGCCTGAAAAGTTGGCTTCCAATGTTAGTTATTTCTTCATAGCATTAAATATGCATGCCTCAAAAAGCTCCCTCTCTCTCAACTGCACACTTGCTGATGTTACGCCACACACAGCGGGTACCTTCACATCAGTGGGCTGAAGGGAGATGATGGGCGGGTGGTGGCAGACTGGCAGTTGCATGAAAATCATGTGGCTATAAACTGCTTCACTTAAAACCATTGTGAAAAGCACAGAGAAAAATCAGATGTGAAGTAAACACAATTTAGTGATAGCATTGACATAATTGTTCATCGCTCGTTCATATTTTAGTTGATATTGCTATTACTTTTTGTGTATTGCTAAATTTATTTGTGTCCAAATTACTTTACAGTTACTCTTCCAGTAGTGGCATACTGTACACAACGCACAGAGAGTGAGAGGGACACGAGGGTTAGTAGGGGCCCGGCAATTAACTTTTGCCTTTGGCCCCCTAGCAGGTTGATCTGGCCATGCAGCCAGTCACTATATTTGCATCTTATTAATGCAGCATCACCGCCTGCACAGCTGGCAGCCCTTCAAAGTTTGCACATTGTTGTCGCCCGCAATTTAAAAGTTGTTGAAATTGCATATATTATCTATTAGCTACAATCCTGGGGGGCTAGTTAGCACATTTGTTTTAGTCGAGGATGTATTTGAGAAAGATTTGTTATAATATCCTATCATATGTCAGGATCAGAATAATGGCAATTATTCATCTTTGTTAATGAGTGCAGCATGTTAATATGTCAGTGTAGTGTACTCAGGCTCAGCTTAGTACTTTATTAATAATAATAAAGTTTATGAAACCTCTGCACAAGCGCTGTGTACGCCCTCATCCACCTTTTAACCAGGAATCAAACTGACAAGATAAGCAACATATAGGATCTCTTTTTGTGTTTAATCTGAGAGGCTGAATTCACACAGAAACACATGTACTGTAGCTATGTGAAATCATACCGGAAGAACAGCCATTAACAACTCCCCACAACTCCTGTGCTAAGTCAATGGATTGCGGACGATCGTGAACACAGCTCCTCTTAGACACAGCAGACGGGCCTTCAGCTATACTTCACTGATGTGACACAACATGCACTTGCCTACTGGCCTCTCTCCTCCGCTGTCAATCATTTTGTTTTTGCTCATCACTTCCTCCCGAATCTGCCCAGAAAATTGGATTTACTAGCGAAGTGATCACTTCGAAGTCAATCGGCAATCCTCTCAGAGATGCATGAAACGCAAACCAATGATCGCCTGCGACGCACCGTCTTCCACATCAATTTCTCATCCGTGTCTCATTTTACCTGCGATTGATTTTTAAAATTACAACACCTGTGGCTGCTGCTTTACTTATTTATTTATTTCCTTTGGGCGACAAAAATCTTCTTATCGTTTCGTTTTTCACTTATTGGATTGAGATGCTTGGCGAACCTGCTGATTTCACCTCCAGGAAGATGGTAAAAATAACAGCAGCTGACATCCTGCTGTATATATTTCACTGTTTGTAAATGTCATGGGTAATAACACATTGGGAAGATATTTGTGAACTGTGCTGCGAAAAACAAAATAAATTTTTCACTCCATTTTTGTCAGATATGGATTTGATATCTGATGCTTGTCACATTCAGTTATTGGCAACCATATGATTTACAGGAGCTTTACAAATAGTTAATGTCTTGCCATGTTTGCCAATCATATAATTAAATGAATGAGTAAATAATTTGTAAAAAGGAGAATAAGGAAAAACAAAGGAATCAAGACAAACAAATCAGAAATAGCTGAACAAAAATAAAGTTCCATGGCAATTTCCATTTTTGTAAAACATTATTTAGGGTGTAATGTACTCGGTCCATCTTCCCCAGATCTTAAAGATCTCTTGTGTTAGGTTTATATTTTATACATTTGGGCACCAGATGTTCTCCTATAAAGTCTTTTCAAAATCACGTTCTGAACATATATTACTATAATAATTATAATAATACACTTTTAGTGTGGATCCAACGCTCTATATCATATTTGAGGCTGCTCCAGAACCGGTTAGGTGTGCAGCATTAATTACCGTGGCAGTCTACCCCGCTAAGAAGTGAACCACTGCCGCAGGACTGTAAAACCAGAGTTAACCCTGAAATTACCTCGCTAATCCCAAATCCTGCTCCGTAGTACAGGGCTATGGTTAGGTCTGCAGCAGCAAGTTGCCATGCCAATATAGCCAGGTTAAAAAAGAGCCGCATTCAAAATTGGCTTCAGGCTCAACACACACACACACACGCACACACACACACACACACACACACACTTACACACACACGGTCTGAGGACATCAACAAGCTAACTTTCACTCACAGTCGAAGTGCCACCTATTGGCGAAAGGAAATCTGCGTTTTGTGACAAACGGCATCCGATTTACATGACATGGTTTACACTTGATATAGAGCAACATAATGCATGTTTGCGCGTGTTCTCTAGCGCCACACAGCGGATACAGGAACTGGTGGAATATTTGCACTACAAACATTCCAGCGTCACACTGGGCATGCCTAGGATCAGTGAGGCTGACTATAAAAGGGCTGTAAATTTCCCCTCTGTCCATTTTCCTCTCAGGATTAAATCAGAACAACTCTTTCGGCAATACTTAGTTTATAAAAGAGTATTTTACTTTCAAATAACTCCCAGAGCAGCTTAATAGGAACAGTCTCCCGGTGCCCTGTGGTAATAGATGTTCTCTCACATGCTCTTGGAATATAATGGCTCAGGTTTAAGAACTTTTAGCAGGTGTAACTGTGAAGAGATTACTGCATTTTGAAACTGATTTGGAACCTTTGGACCTGAATCTTATTTGAAAGCTTTTGCGTGTCGTTTAATTGGACTGAATTTGTAATCGGATATGTATAATAGTCAGATATTGACTCTTGTAAGTGTCCATTACAAGAACACAGTAAAAGTTTTGTTCTTTACCCTCCCAAAGGAAAATTGTTAAAATGTCTGTCTTTATATTTTAAAACGGGACTTATTATCGACTAAAATGTCAGCTGGAACATTCGTATTCAAAAGGTCAGTATTTACCACCAAGAACAGCGCAGTGACTCAGTGCTGCGGCCTTGTAATGGTATGTTATCTGTAACAGCCAATGATAAGCATGTAGCAGAGAGAGCTGACTGCCTTTGGCACTGACTTTGTCGTTGTCCTGAGCTCATTCAAGATGATGAGCTGCGGGAAAGTCGAGCGTCTTGTCCCTTTCAGGCCTGTTTGTTGATCAAAGGCATTTGACGGACTCGCTAATCCCCTATGGCCAGAAAGACAGAGTGGCATCAAAGCGTGTGGTGTGGCAGCTGACACGCACACAGACTTTAAAACAACACAACCGCTGTTCGGCATCACTTGAGCTCATGTCTTATCAAGTTGTGCTTCTTTAAAGGATGAGGCCGGTTTTATTCAATTATTATCAATTATTATTTCACACCACGACTCCTCTTACGTTACACTCTTTTCCATTGATAATAAAAACATATTGATGGCCATGAACAGCCATTAACGGTATTGTATGAGAATGATTGATGATGGTTAATAATGAAGCTCTACCTAAATAGAGACGGTGGTGGCCACATTGACAACTTTTGTTCCTTCCTGCAATTCAAATTCAAATTCTGGGATAAATCCTGGACACAGTACAATAGTTAGTGTCTACTCTTAAGCCCTTTTGCACTCTGCTGGTCGCTGTCTTACTTCATCACCTTCCTCTACGTTTGTGATTTCAACAGAGGCTCTTGAGCTGGCAACTTAAATGGGTCTTGAGGAGGACAACAAAAACCATTTAAAATGGCAGCCTCTGTCACTGGGGAGGCTGCTGTTGAAGCCATTTGGGAAATTAACTGAACAGCCGGAGTTTTTAAAGGGCATCCGGTGGACAACACAGCTAGTGCTCTCTCTTAGAGTTAGTGAAAGGCACATGCGTTTTCAGTCAGCATTTAAATTTAAATGCTGGGAATGTTTCGGGTCAGTTTTAAAAGACAGTCTTAGATTGACGGGCATGATTCAAAGTGTCAGGATCCCCTCAGGCCAAAGCTTTGCTCTTTTAAGCAAAAGATAAAACATTTTGTGACTGGATTATAACATTTAAATTAGTACCCTAACAATTACCCCCTGACAAAGACCCCACTCAGTCACCTCATGTGTCCTGGGTGGATTGGATAGCTGTAAATACATCCAAGAAGCACTCAAGACGGATTAAAATGTATCAGCTCAAACTGCACTTCTACGTCACAGACCATAATAGGTCATTTTAAAGGATCTTAATCATTATGCTGTGACCAATATTTAGTGGTCGACTGTTGAACATGTTAATTATTGTGCCTTATACTCAGATATATTAAAGTAGTTGGAACTTTGTTTCAGGCTAGCTCTGCAATTTGCCCATTTTTCCTCTGGATGTTGATTCATTATTAAAAATGTTAATGATTTGTATGTTCGCTGCTTCATGGCTTCAGAAATCATTAGTGGTATTCACAGAAACAATTGAAGAAAATAATTGTGTATTTGTGTCCTTTTTTCTCTAAGTCAGAATGTAGTCGTTTATTTAGGGCTGAGATCACATTCACATCAAACACGCATTAACCTCCTGACAGCACAGCTCATGTATTAAATGAACCATTCACACGTTCTTTGCTATGGCCGCTTTTCAGTGCAAAAGCACGGTGTCGGCTGGCTGATGAGGCTGTTGTGTGACTGACTGTGACAAACCTGTGGAGTGGCAGTGTATCTTTCCATGCTCCGTCAGTGTCATGTCAACAGCAGCAGAAACGCTGCACATCTCTGTGGCACAGCTGCACTAATTGTTTTGTCAACCAGGAACCCAGCAAAGCAAATTGAATCTGGGTGTCAGAAATGTTCCTGTTGCGCACAAATTGCCCACCGTTCATTTAGGTTGTACGATTAACGACTTTATATTGTCAATGCATCATTTTAAAAAAACGATAGGGAGACAAGTTTATTTGGAAGTTGGCTTTTCTGAGTGTTAAGAAAAGAAAGTCCTGGGATGACTTCAACAACAACGAGAAGCTGCATTATTGTATCTTATTTATGCAGAAACAACATGAATATGTAATTATATACTGGCATATATTGTTTATATGTAGAACATAAAAACTGTCCTGGAGTTTAGTTTAGGGAAAATAATTGCAAGTTTAATCACAATTAAAATGTTGGTCAGAAAAATCCCATTTGACATTTTAGTCAAATCAATCCTTTTTATTAGTCAGTCAAACAGGGATTGTAACATTAAACTATGGGTTCGTAACATTATCCTTCTGAGCCATAGGTCAAGATTAACCATGACATATGCAGAAGTAAATAAAGATATTAATCAATACTGGCAGCTTAACAATAACATTGCCAGTTATTGATCAGTTGATGGAGCATCAGCTATAGCTGATATTGGTCCCTGGTACACGGCTTTAGAAAAGCAAGTACACAACAAAAACATGTTTCCACTAAGAAGGCTTCTCCCTCACTTCTATAACACAGAGAGCTCAAAACAAAGAGATATTGTTCTTTCATCTTGATAAATCAGATCTAAATGTTCATGGAAGGAGCCTAACTCGTCTGACTTTTTTAATTCTAGTTATAGGCCACCTTCACAGAGAGGGAGGGAGACTTGTGTGGGAGGAAATTAGTTTTCATGATATTGATGCTGACCACAGTAGTTGCGGGTAAAAGTCAATGAGCGTCATACATTACATAATGCTCCTCCAGGTCACAGTATATCAAATTTAAAAAGGTTGAAAACTTGTTCAACCCCAGGGTAGGTTTGGTCTAAACTTAACACCAGTGTGCACATTAAACTGTGCAGTGTAATGAAATAGCCTCAGTTGTTGGAACGGTGTTTGTACTCCATATCTGCCAAAGCACACAAGGGGGATCATTAATAGTGAGACGGGATGGAGACCCACTTGCCAGCCACCTTACCAAACTCTGAGACCGTCTATGAGTTTGGCACGGCAGTCCTATCTCTGTTTATTGCTCTATCTAAACACGAACGTCGGTAACTATGAGCTTTGACACAAACAGAGAACTCTCAGTGGTCTGAACCACCATTCTTTTCATGCCATGGCTGGTGTGAAAGGCGCCTCAGTCTAGTATTATGCAGCCGCTCTAATGAACTCGCTTATAAACTGGTTTTTCAATAACGTTTCTGTTCCCAGAAATGCGAGTGCATTTAAAATTTGCCGCTTCATAGGGGGTTCGTTGGAGAGTCTTATGAAACAAAAAAACAAAGACATTTTGTATCATTAAAAGTTTCTGGTTCATACACTGCTCTATCACTTAAAGAAAAATTCTCCACATCATTTCTAAAACCACCTGAATTTGGTCGGCTATATTGAACTCCCTGAGCATGTGTCATAGCTCGCCGTCTGGAGTGAATGCACAGACTCTGGAAGTTGACCTTTGGAATAATTTACAGACACTGACTCTTTGTAGGAAGACCGGCCCTTCTGTGCTGCTAATGTCTAAATCACAAAGTGCAAACTGGAGTTTCGGGTTCCATAATTTCACCCGAAAAAAGAGATATCAGTCGGCGAGGATGACCTTAGCAGCACTTTGCTGACGGGAATGGAGTGTTATAGTTAGCTTTTATAATAATTTCATACATAGCTTCCATTTGTTGTCTGCTAGAGGTGAATATTCTACCTACTTTTTTTATGCTTGTACCAAAATTCTCTGTCTAAAGCTTAATTCTTAGACTGGTTTCAGAATGCTGCCGACATCTCTGATGTGTTCAACTTTTAAAAGAGGTTTGGTGTTGTGCCCGTTGATTGCTTGACAAAAATAAGCGTGGATGAGATCAATGTAATTGACAGAAATGGACATATTTCTCTGATCAACGTGAAAAGCTGTGGTTCTTCGACAATCATTTCAACCGTGAAAGCGTCAAAGTCAGACAACGAAAACACGGAACTCACTCAAAAACCAATTAAATGTACACCGTTTGATTGACAGGTCACCGTGGTAGCGACTTGTCAATCACATGGACGCTACGCTCTCAAACATACTCTCTTTCTACTCTAAATGGAACCCTAATTAAACAAATTAACATGCTGTGTTGAAGAAGATTTTGAAACTAGCCATTGAGACCATAAAATGTTTACGGTAATAAACGGCAATAAATCCGTAGGGTAATTTTCCTTTTTTTTTCTTGTAGACTTCTACATAATCAGACTTCTTAGACAACCCGTGGAGTTGCCCCCTGCTCATTAAAAAGCATGCAGAGTTAAAGCACTTCTGGATTGGTTTCAGACCAGGAGGTCGCCCCCTTGGTTTAATAGCAGCACTCCAATATTACCTATTAATCCCACCAAGTTTCTATAATGTCAAACACAAGGGAATCATATCCCTGTTAAGTCCCAGAGCATCAATGAAGCCCAGATTTAAATAAGGGTCACTATCTGTTCCCTGCTGCAGGCCTCCACACTGGAGATAACCGATGGGCTTCATGAATCTGAAGACACAGGGTAAAAATCTAATGTAATTAAATCTTACCTAGGGATCAATGAAGTCTATTTAGTGTCCTGAGAGCACTATTATTGTTTGGCAAATTGTGTTCTTCTATATCCAAACATGATAGTGCCTGTGGCAATGAAAATGACATTGTCAAACAGTCGAAAGAGAGCTGCACTATATTTTGCTGAAATTATTTCCCCCCCTGTTGACTTTATATTGATCTAGCTGTTAAAATGAAGACTGCAAGAGCACTGATTTTAAGTGCGAACACTCCTAAGACGCACATGCCTCTCAGGTCGGATGATAAACAGCCCGCATAAAGTGTACTGTATATACTGTATTCTGTACTGCATAATTTCTGTCAACATATTTAGGTCTACAGAGATTTTTCCCGATATGTATAACCTTTATTCTCTAGATATGTTTTTTACCAGCAAATATGATATATAGGGTTAGATTCCAGTGGCCCATTTTCCATCTTGGATCTGATTCCTGCTTGGAAAAATATACCTTTATTCACTAAACACTAACAAATCTCTTATATTGTATCTCTCCTAGTTGTCTTTTATTAGCAAAAAGCAATGAAACATTCAGGAAGCAGTGTTCTGATTTTTATTGTGTGCTAATAGTCACTTTGGCCGACTTGAATATGTTACTAGCAACTTCCATTATTAAAGCAACACGATCGGCCCTAGAACTTTATTCCTTTTTAATTGATAGTCGAAGTTTACCAAATTCTAATTAATAGCCATCAATATAAAGATGCTCACACATACATAAAGCTCAAAAGGGAGGTTTCGTAAGTGAAAATCCCATTCATATTCATATGTTTTATTTGCATTGTCATGGAGAAGTACCACACTACCCACAATCCTAAATCTCCGGTGGAGGTCACAGTTACCACAGCCACAAAACGGCATACAGGCTTGTTTGCAAACTTTCTCTTATATCACGAAACTAGTTAATTGAAATGTGTTTCTGAAAACCTTTGAGGGGAGAAATAAGCCCGGCAATTTCTGAATCTGTCTTAATTTTAGATCGACAACACTTAGTTTAAATGTTTTTGGGGTGTTTCCAAAGGTGGCAAGTCACCATTCGCGATGGTTCATGGGATGAGTAGTTCCTTCACTCTTAAAATATTTGAAGTACACAGTGTTGTACCTTTGTCTTTTTTCCGTTTTCCATTTTTTGGGCGGTTTTTTTTCCAGTCACAATTTATCTCGTAGTGGTAGATGCAGACAGGTGTTTGCTATCGGAGCAGAGGAGAAATTAATGTCCATTGTAGGTTTCAGGTTCGTCCGTGAATAAACACTGCAGCTCCTCAAGACCCAAGTACAGTTCCTGTGTCTTGCTTCCCACCTGCTGGGTGAAGTGACGCCGGATAGCCCTGAAGTGAAGCATCAACTCAGCAAAACAAAGTCTCTCCTGTGATTCCCCATTACAGAGAGCAATTTTTCACAACAGTGAATCATTTTTCAGTTTCTTTGTTGTTCCAGGCTAACTATTCTCTGTATGAATTGTAATGTGTTGATAGAGCACAGTTGCCGCATTATTTGTGAAAGGCCATTAATTACTAGGGTCCAAGGATCAACGCTAAAGTGCCGTTCTTACCATGAATAAATAATTATTAAAGGGATATTTCTCCATGACTAAACTAGCCAATTGAAACAGTTTGGTAGTTTAGAGGCTTAATTTGTTTTTTCATTGTTAAATTTGTCCCTCCCAGTTGTTGTTTCACACATCAGTGCATTACCTAGAGCTCCTGATGCTCCCCTGGATCAAAAGGCAATTGATACTGAGCAACTTTCTTAAATTATGCCAGCTTGACTTTGTTGGCAGGTTGTCAGCAAAGGTCAAGCTATTCCTCTCTTAAACGCGAAGCGGGGAAGAATTGGCAGGTATTAACATATTAATAGGGTGCTGTTCTCCATATAAATAGGCCTGGTGGATAGCTTAATTCTCTCACCAGTTAAAGGTCGGCCACAGTGCAACTTGTCTGGGTAACATGAAACAGGAAGAATACCAAACAGGCTGCAGGAATGCAATGTTTTGACATCCTGTGAAATGTTTTTCACTCCTGTATTTTTGTAGATTTTTGAAGTGCACGAAGAGTACTTGGTGAAGTAGTACGGTATGCTATAGATGCTCGAAATAATTACTTATTATGCTCAATGATACTCCCAAATAACATTCAGGCTACCCCAAGTGTCATTTATTTACATGCCTGTGGCACATTCCCTGGTCTGAGTGGTATTTCATGCGCCACCTCCATGGAAGCTGAAGCATGAAATAAATTTTACATGAGCTGAAGCTAATCCGCGGCGGGCTGATTAGGTGCTAAAAAGGGAGTAATTCACCAGATGATGAATACAACTCGATAAAAAATGTTCCGCAAATGTCAATGATGACGCATAACCCCTCAATAACTGTCTATTTTTCCCCTCCCTGTCTCCTCCCTTTAATTCAGAGAAAAATAAATGTGGGGAATAATGCCAGTTAGATAGAAACGTGTGAAGAGCACACTTATCCTGCAACAAACAGCCTTTTAGACAGCAGCAGAAATCTGCCATCAATCTGCCTGAAAGTAAAAGGAATGACTTGTGTGTTTTTCAAACTTCACTGCCGTGTGGTCGCAGTTCTCAACTCGCACAAACAGCTTGACATCAGTCATCGAGAGTAAGGTAGCAGTGTGTTATAATAGCTGTCGTCTCAGTCCAAGAAATAATGAAGTAGAAGAGACAAGACGTCCCTGCATATAACTCTGAAGCTCTCTGAACAAAGAGGGATGTCTAGTATTTTATAAGAAAGGGACAGAGAGGAAAGAAAGCTCCGCGGGGGAAGGAGGAGGTCCTCGTTGGCTGAGAAAGGTGTCAAGGTTTACTATCTTTCCAAACACACATGCTCACAAACTCCCATCTAAGCAATGCTCGTGGTGTCCATTGTCTGCTGGAGGAGAGGTACCCAGGTGACATTATGACAGCAGCTATTGTTCACCCAGTGCTGAGATGGGTACTTTATTATGGGAGAGCAAAGCAGCAGCAGCAGCCTGTGGTTTCAGCGCGCTCCGTCGGCAAGCATCGGCCAGGCAGGTGTGACATTTAGCTGGCCGCTGCCTTGCCTCCTTTGAGCTGGAAGAGTAGATAACGACACGGCTCACTCTCCTAGTTGGAGGGGTGCACCGTGTGCCCGATGTCACACATGACCTTTTAACATTCATGTCGCGATATTTGTCACTCTCATTTATCTTCACGAGCTCACCTTGATGAGTTTCCCTGCTCTCCCTTGGCCACGGTCCTTCATCTCCTTGCTGAAGCTATAGGAATCGATACTGAAATGTCAGCTTCTGCATTCTTGTCCGTGTGTGCTTCGGTACCTTGATGGTAGTGGAATTTCAATCAGCGGCTCATAATTAAACAAAGAATGCCATAACAAAGGCAGATAACGTGGTCTTGGGATTCACTGCGAGTGTGAGAGAGAGGAAGTGAAAACATCTCTCGTTTCCTTGAATGTGTGAACAAGACTCTCTGAGCCTTCTGAAGCTGCACGTAAAAAACATAACGTGAGAACTGAATGTAGTACGGGCTTGTCTGTCTGTTGTAAGTAAATTGATCAATTGGTAATTTAAATGACAAAATTTGTGTCTGTGATTCAATTAAATGAGATTTTGTAACAAAGTGATGAGGCTATTTAAACTGGAGGTATTCATGCTGTTGTACTAGCGTGAAGGTCATGTTAACTCCTGGATGTACAGCTCATATGATGAACGGTTTCTTTAAGTACTATTTTGTTATTGCACATTTGTTTAGAGGTTAGGTATTTACCTTCATATTCAAAAGTACACTAAAGTGTACAACACTTCCGTAGAGATGGCAAACGCATACCAGAGCCACTATACTTCCCTTCTTACCTTTCACAATGTTAGCAGCAGAAATATACACTGTGGAACAGTTTGCCAGAGGAAACTTAAATTCCCTCAGAGCATTTAGCAAAATGGAAACTCAATAAAATAGCTTACAGTAGCTTGGGCTATGCATCAATTTACCTCAGACTGCCAGATGCTGCTCTGAGTCAATAGGATCCATGGTCCATCTATTCAAACATTTTCTTGAAAAGATGTTACAACTGTTTACATTGCTGCCAGTATGGATAGTTTTGATGGAAAATATTCACATAGGAGAATTTGGCATTTTCCTTGTCATTTATTTGTGACGCGAACTACAGATGTGACTTATCTTAAAGCCATAATCTGGTACAGTGAATCAAATGGTGACATTCATGTTATAAACTGTCCATGGTACCTTTTAAATATAAATAAATATGTCTTCATGGATTTAAGATGTGCTTTTCATTTACTTTCGAGAACATAAACATTTGTATTAGTTATTTTGTTGTTTCTTATTGTTTCTTACATTTTGCAGTTTGAATTGAGGTCCACACCAAAATGTGGATTTTTGTCTCTCTGTTCTCCTGATTGTTAAAGTTGAAACGATCACATATCTTCCCCTTAACTTAACAGTTATCAAATACAAACTAACCAAATAAACATCAAGTAATATAAAAAATGTTCCTTCAATTTGTACCGCTGGTGATTTGGAAACAAACAGGAAGACATTGTGGTTCACTTCATTTGTTTTTTGCTGAAGAGCATGCGAGTGCTAAATGATGCCCTGGGCCCCCTCAGCCGTCAGCTGGAGCCCACACAGATCACAGCGCCAGAAGATGAGTAGCTGGTTCTCCGTATGAGACGTGTGCTCCCTGGCCAGGCAGCGAAAGATGGAGAGGAGGTGGAGGGGTGGTTGCTGGTGGTGTCATGGAGGGTGAAACACAAAATAGCGGAACAAAGTTTAGTCGCTGAGGCAGAGAGAAGGAGCCCTGAACGCCATGGGGAGGGGGCTTGAATCAGATTCAAGCCGAGCTATCAGAGAAGTCAAGCAGCTCATTGTTAGATGAAGTGCATATTAAAGTGAGATTATAGATGTTACACATGTTAATCCTCTCCAACAGGTGTAGGAGTGTTGATTACGGGAATGCTGTGAGTGGTTCAATGAGTGGTTCCTCACCGCTGCTGTAGATAGTAATGAAAAATAATTCTATTCTTCTTTTATTTATAGAGAAAACACAAAAATCCCCCAAACCACAATCTCTGCAAGCAACATTTGAGAACGCAAAAAATAAAATGGACTACTGTTGTATTTACATAAAATAGGACAAGGACGTGTCCGCATACGTGTATTGTGTTTTTCAAAAACCATCGAAAAAAAGCAGCTATCCCGCTTTTCTGATGTTGCAGCAGCTTTTCAAATGTGTGCCGAGTCAGTCAGAGCGACATTTAAGTTGCTTTCAGCAGACGTCTCTCAGTCGTCTCCTCTATTTGGTTTATATAAATGATCAAGTAGAATATATATTTTATATAAGTTTCTATTTGTTGCACTGTGTTGATTGTTTCACGTTATGCACCACCCACCATGTAGAATTCCTTGTTTGTGCAACATACCGTGGCAAATAAACGATTCTGATTCTTTCCATAAAGATAACGTATCTCTTCCACGAGGGTTGTGGTGGCAGACCGAGCAGCAGGGAAACCTTCCCAGCAGAAGGGAGCTCAGGCTCAACAAGGGCGATCCTCTCCACTCTCTGGTTGTCATGGCAACTTATTAGACACTGGGAGGGATGGATGCACATTTTTCAGTCTTGTTAGCCTATTTGCTCTATTATATGGTATACTCCACATTTGTGTCTGTGCATGAATATCTGTATGCACGATGCATTGGTGCATTCACACATAACTATTGATAACCGTGTTTAGTTTGTGTGTAGAAATGCGTGCGATACCTTGTTTCCTCAATATAGATTTCAACAAAGCCGGCTGCCAGCCGGTTCCTGCCTATCGGGACAGGCATGTAAATAAGGCTTGTATGTCTCAGACAAGCTGCTTCTATATTACCAATCCTGCCATTTCGGCAGGGGCTCTTGCAAAGCACAGCAGGACAAACATTGCACAAGCTGCCAGATGGCGGCCTAATTGATGCATTCGTGCCATAGGGCATGCACTGGCACAACACAGTCATACTTCTGTCAGAAAGGGTGTTAAATACATGGGGAAACCTGAGGGAACAACTATGCCAAAGGAGCGCTAATGATTCGTAAGCAGTGTAATACATCAAGTGCACACAAAACTGCATGAATGACGAAAATGTATCATAATAATGAACCGAGACGCAACTTTTTTTATCAAATCTGTTCTGCAAAATATACGAGTAATACACCTGGCTTTACCTCCTGTGATCAGATAAAGATCAGCCAACACGGAGAAGCGTTGAGCTCGTTGTGCTGAATGAGTCCCAGGTGACGTGGGCCCAGGTGAACACACACACACACACACACACACACACACCTCAGCACAGACACAACCGATCTCCCTAATCCATGGGATCACAAGGGGATTTATAGAGCTCCCTCTCAACTCTGCCTGTGCTATGTTATCTCACTTTGGACAGCTGGCTAACGGCAGTGTGGTTGCCATGGAAACATGCTCCGGGTTTTTTTTTTTGACAGAGAGAAATAAGACACAGAGGAGTTTTATCATTAGAGCTCTCAGTTATGAAAAAAGGAAACAATGGAGAGAAATCTGTGATATTTGTACGAAGGGGCGTTTGTTTTTCTTCTTACGATGTTAACAACAACATGTCACTTGTGTGTGAAGATGCAGAACTGTGGGAAGAGTTTTTACTGGCAGGAATATGTTTAAGCTGTGAAACAGATGCATGTCAGAGAGACGCAACCGTTCTACATTGTGTGATTTAACCGTTGACTAATTGCCTCACTGTTGGTTTGCCCGGAGACTCTGAAGTCTGCGCCTGAAAACAGCCACAGGGCACACTGCCCAGTTGTTAGATATGAAAATATACAAATATGTTTTTTACAACCAAGAAAACTAGGGCTCGCACAGATGGCTCATGTTTCCTTTTGCCTTTGAACACCCACTAAACCTTTCCTTCTTTTCCTCTCCTTCCTCTTATTCTGAAAGGCAGCCATTTGCAAACTAATGATGATTTGCAGTTTGATCCATGGACGGTTTCAAAAACTCGCATCCCTTCACCCCAAATGTTTTAATGAGACTAAGGCACGATGTCACAGTGTGTATACAGTATACTTTCAGGAAGTGATCAAGACTCTCTAAGGGAGCCAGTGCTATTATCTTTGATCATTTCCACATCAAGCCAGTAAATGCAATTTTTTCAAAGCTGCCATTTTACATACTTTACATTTTCTTTTTGTTGATAACAAAGACTGTAAGTGGTCGTGACAGCAACAAGTTCGGGTACAACCCAAGCCCAGCGACAGTAGAAGTTATTAGACATCTTCTCCTGTATTTCCTCCTTAAAAATCACAAATGTAGCAGCTCATTTGAGAAATAAGTGGTGGGTGTGGGAGCACCAAGAGTAGCTGACATGAACACTGCTCCTACTGGCTGCGAAAATTGAGCCAGGCTGTCTGCTGTAACATGTTGATTAGTTGCTAATCTGTCCTGGAGCAGAGCCATTAGTGATTAAAAATTATGGCAGGAAGAGCTTTAAACCATTACAACATGTAATGTTGAAACGTCCTGCAGTACAGCTGCCAGTTTGTTCGGGTACATATAGCCAAAACTAATTAGCGCCCTGCACTAAATCCTACCTTGATGAAGGCTTTAATGTTCAGTTTTTGTTAAAACTGCTTTAAAGATTAGTCTATTAACTGTATGTAGTGAACTTTAATGTATTATATAGATTGATTCAGTCATCCTACCCTAATCGATAATAACAGGGTGCGCAAAATAAGATCTGTCGAACATTGACTAGATTATAATGTGATTTTAAAAGTCTAAAGACAGACAGACCGGAAACAGGGATACACTGTTTGACAAGATTTGATGTAAAGGAGTCTAAAGCTGCAATGATCAAATGGCAACTACTGTAATTTGATATTTAATAAAGTATTGACCAATCACATTGGAGCAGGCTTTGGTTGAATGCAGGTAAACAGTCCGTGTGGAGAGCAACCCACAGGTCTGATGATGATTTACATCTTTGGTTGTAAACTAGCTACTTACAACATGGTCATACACGTCGTCTCTCAACTCAAACTCCCTTCTTGCATCTCAAGTTGCTACACCAGAACCCCAGAAATATAGGCCCTCGTGCCCCCGAGGCTTATCGGTCGTCAGAAGCGGAAGTTGATTCAGAGTTTGACATTATATTAAATTAAATATTTTGGGGGCTTTTGCGTGTTGGTGGGTGATATGACCTTATGCTGTTCTGTTTGCGAAGGTGGTCCTCCATTTTTATTTTTTTTACAATCAAAGTGGGTCTTAAGTTACAAAAGATTGTGAATCCCTGCTCTAGGGTATTGTGATGGGCATTTTCCCTCTGTTTTCTGATGTATAGATCAAAATATGAATCAATAATCAACAGATAAATGGGTGATGATATTAATGGTTAATTGCAGCCCTAAAGTAGTCAGTCCTGTTTTAGAAAATGTGGCACTTACTTCCAGTTTTAGAGGCTTTTAAACAGACTTCTTACCTTAATGACAACATACCCAAACAAAAAACAATCATCTCTAACA
The DNA here is from genome assembly GCF_004355925.1 of Anarrhichthys ocellatus. Lineage (NCBI taxonomy): Eukaryota > Metazoa > Chordata > Actinopteri > Perciformes > Anarhichadidae > Anarrhichthys > Anarrhichthys ocellatus. Next base: position 5,731,629 of record NW_022280032.1, on the reverse strand, counting down.
TAATTAATAAACAGTTATTTTTTAACATTCTACCAAAACACAATGATCCCTATATGAACTACTCTGAACCTGTTGATTTATCCCAGCTTGATATTATTGCTTAATCTCGCTTTCGCCTGAAGTACGTCTGTGCCATAAAGAATCCTTTACATTATTATTAATAATATCTAAAGAAGGATAACAAGAAGACAAAGCAAATAATGCCCTGTGGTTCACACAGGCTTTCAGACCGAGTTACATGTAAGCTTCTCTGACTTCCCCCTAATGTGTATGACAGCTGCCTGAGATCTTCCATTATAAACAGCGTGGCACAGGTGTCTGCCTCCTCTCTGAATCATCCTAGTAATAATCTCTCTGACTTGCTGCTATTTCCAGGCTAATTGATGTCTGAAAAGCAAAACCCTGTCCAGGTCCTAGAATAGCTTCCACCCACTCATTTCGCAAGGAATCCAAAGTGGCATTTGTCCAGTGCTGCTGCTGCTGCTCTCCTGTCAGTGTGGGTGCAACCACGACTACAGTATAGTAGACTTGCATGAGTCACTAAAGCCGTTTATTCATGTCACACACACCTAGGCACGAGCTCCCCCCAAGTGTGTTTAGCATCACAACAATATCAACAGATGTTATGAGCAATTGCATGCAATTGTCAAGAAAACATGATTGCAAAAAGAGGCATAGCAATTTTGTGCAGGAGCACGACCTCGTGCTGTGAAAATGCTTTTGGGACTAAAGTACAATTCAACAGGCAATCCAAGAGGATGTCTGCCTACATGAGGGCTTTCTCTGGTGAAAGCAGATGAAAGAGTGCTATAGGGGCAAAGGTGGTTGGGATAACAAGTGGCCCTTCTGGCACTTTGGGCTGTGTTCCTATTATACCCTCACCTGCTAGTCCTTCCAACCTCCACCCCCGTCAGCCTCTGATCCCTCTCGCTTTCCCCCCCCCCCATCTGCACCCCGAGTTACAATGGTAAAAACTGGAGCACTCAAATTACAGTCTTGTGGATCTTAAAATAGCCAACAACTGGGTGTGTGTGCGCGTTTGTGTGTGTGTGTGTGTGTGTGTGTGTGTGTGTGTGTGAGTGAGAGAGAGGTGGGAGTGCGGATGGTCCGGTCTTTGCGTCAGCCCTGTCATGGCAACCAGGCTTTGCTGGTGAGCGTCTCCTCTTCTTCTTCAAACGTTTCTTTTCATTAACATCAAAGAGAACTGTCCACACCAATATTGCTAATTGCACTCTGTCTGCGGTGTGTTATGTAATGATCGAGCATCCTCACAGGCAGATTTGAAGAATTGAACATGCATAAACGCAGTATACAGTTAACACAGTGTACAATGTGCATATTGCCTTTATTTACAAACCACGGTGTGTCAGTCGTGACAGACGAGGGCTAATTGAAGTTGCGTGAAATTGAAATTCAGTATTAAAGGACTCTGTTGCAGTGACGAAGCAGAGAGAGATGAACACTGCCTTTAATTATGACAAAAGTGGTAATTTGCAGATGGACTGCAATTTTTTTGTCAAGTGTTGGATGTTTATAGATGCATTTCTGCTTCATCAGCCTTGTGAGACACTCAGTGTATCGCTGCACATGTTTCAGAAGACGGAACCATCAAGTCTGTTGTTTGACAGATGTTTTTTTTGTGCCGTCAGGGACATACTTGGACTTGATTTGTCGCATTCACAAGCACGAGGCCCCCTGAATGCCAATACTCATTCTGAATCTGCTATTTCCGTTTCTTAAACCTGCAATAACTGATTTGTTTGGCCACCTGGAGGCAGCAAAAACAAATTCTAGAGATAAAGATCATATAGCAACTTGTTAGCAAACAGTTGCCTATTACATCCAGCAGATACAGAGAGACATTAGCATTCATGAAGTGTACAATGCTATGAGAAATAACGTTGCTTTTCTAAAAACCAAAACAATGAGCTGAAAGACACAATAAAGCTCTGTTATGCTGAGGGGAAATACAAATTTGGGCGATAATTCTCAGTGGCTTAATCTCTAGCAACCCCTTTTAAATTACACACAGTTATTTGATCCGTTGTTATGGTGAAAATATTGATTAGTGCGAATTTAAACTAACTTTTGAAGTACCCCCAACTACATCTCACCAAAAGAAAGTGCAGTCCCTGCTGTGGAGATTTGTTGCAGAGCTAGCACCTCTGTGCAGACAGAGGTAAGCTCAAGTCTGCACATATCATACTAAAGTTCCCAGCCAAGCTCAACTCCCTGACAATCCTCTCTTCGTGGGTGTAAGGCATCAACAAGGCCGATCAATGTCATGTGCTCAGGCTGAGCCCAGCCAAGCTCCATGGGTCCAAGTCTGGCTTCAGAGGTGGGGCCCTGCTATCCCACATTTATCCTCTTTTGGCCACTTCGCCTGAGACTGACTCCTTTTTCGTCTGGCTTCTTGCCTGGCTCCAATTTGACATGGAAGACACAACTAGCTGACCCAAATTACAAAAACGTCTAAGGTCATGGAGACTCTCTGTTATGATAAGGCTCCTGATTCCCAAAGTGAAATTGGTTCCTCCTTGTCTAAAGCTCATAAAATAAATGGAAGAATGAAGTAGAAAATACACTCCACAGATTTAATAACACTTGAAAGGATAATATAATAGTTCAGACACTTAAAGTCTAATGAGAATAAAATCAGACCAAATTCTCAACACAGTAGTGCAGTCTTATACATAATCTACCAGAAATCACAGTTCTTGCTCCATGTGACGTCAACTGCTAGATTAAATCCATTCATGTGATTGACTTCTGTTCATGTTACTCTCGATTTTATTGGGTCATTAATCCTAAATCGTGTCTTTAGTTCGGTTCACTGAATGCACCAGAATTCTCAGAAAGAGATTCACTGATGATAGGGACGGTGTAGAGAAAATCACACTGGCGTGGGCTCACGCACCATATGGCAGCAGCCATATCGCCCACCTAGACAAGCCTAATGAAAAGCACTTAAGACTGAACAATTAACTGCAACAAAAGAACTGTGTGTTTTTTTCCACTAATGCCAGAAAAAATGCTTTTGAAATAAATAACTTTCTATTTGTTAATTTTCACTTGGCTGCATGTATTCTGTGAGGCTGAAGGCACCTGTCTGTCTTTATCCACATGCTGCCAACACTCATCTGCCATCGGCCCATCAGTTAGCAATCAACTTACGCTTCATTTACTTCGCCATTCAGGTGCATCTGTGCATGCTTGTCTAGGTGTGTGTATACTGTCGCCAAATCCCCCAACTCCTCAGATGTTTTGTTTTTACCGGCCCACAGTTCCAAACCAAAATATATTCTATTCTTTGCTAATAAAAAAGTCTAGATTAAAGATTTGGAGTTTGGTGAATCAGTATGTTTTTGCCCACATCTGTGTCTCGACCGTTTGTCATAAAGGAGAGCAGCGCTGCAACACTAGCAGGCTGACGAGCACAAAAGTACAGTAAAGAAATAATTGTGATTTGATCTGCTTTACTTTAGCCGATACAGATCCATTCAAGTGTGCACTGATCGGCAGGTCATTAAATTATGAATATTAATTTAATATTAGGTTGAAGACAGAAGGAGAACCTGAAAGCATTGAGCGGCGTTGGCATTGCAGGGGATACTGCTCTCTGCATGCAGTGGTCCTCTAAGTGTTTGGTCATGGCCTGTCTGTCTCTTGTCATGTTAAATTAATGTGATTAATGACAAATCAAATTGAAATCACCTCATCTGCTTTTTTTCCAAGGGCTCAGAGAGGGCAAGAGGGGAAGTCTGTCTCTCTCGGTCTCTTTCTTCTTCCTCCCACCAGTCTCAAAAGGGACACACACACACACACACACACACACACACACACACACACACACAAAGAGAAAGCCAAAACAGACCCTGAGGTGCTTCAAGTATGAACAATTGACAGATGGAATCAAACAGTGAGAGCAGATGAAAGACGAGACACAATGAGTCTGTTCTCATGAGCGCGTGTGCGCGTACGATCAAAGCTAATCTCGCCTTTTCCTCAAGGCGATCCCAAAAAACACAGTATCACTGTTGGCTCCGCAGAGGGGTTTGAGTGTGAATGCACTGCTATGATTGGATTTGCAGTATTCTTCAGATCCAAGGGAAAACACAACGCACAGCACTCCCTGATCCCAAAATGGGAATAGAAATATCTAAAACTGAACAGTCAAATTTAAACAATCGCGTGCCAGGTCTACTGACCTCTACACTGCTAATAAATCTCGAGCCCATCTGTCTACCTCGATGGGGTCTCAGAGATACTGGGGTTTTTTCGCCTTAAATTAAGGGCGATTCCCTGAAAAGCAAGTGCAGGAAGGAAGAGATAGATTAGCAGTGTGTGACTAGCATACTAAAGGAATTGACCACAGGATTTCAAAATTGACAATCCCTGTTGTGCTTAAAAGGAAAAACATTCCAAATAAGATTTCTTTTAAGCGTTTTGTTTTTGCAGTAATTCTTTTTTTGATATGCTGAGTTATCGTCATGCCGTTTTAACACCCTTTAATTGCTTTTTTCCTGTATTTTGTGTTCTTTCTCGTGATCTACTATAAATTATATTGTTGGTTTCACAAATGATCATGGAGTTGATGATTCATGCTTGATTTAACAGCTTTGTCTTGTGTAGCCAAAACCCAAACACTGGATGGAATAACAACGGTTCAGCCAGCTTCTTTGTTCTGCATGTGTTCAGTTTGACTACCAAAGACACCATGTTATAATAATCCAGGAATGAGCAAACAGGACAAATGTAGAGCGTCGGTGCAGGTCCTCTGTAAGTTTTATCCCTCATTCCTATGGTACTAAATGCTTTTCTGTGATAGCATACTGATCCCACCAATAACAAATTCCCTTTTTTTTTGTTTCTCTCCTTTCGGAGTCAGAAACTCTGGACTGGGGGTTTAGCGTTTTCTTAAAGGAGGCTTCAGTAGAGCGAATGCTTTCTTTCCCAGTGTAGACCCAGTGTTAGTGTTATTTATGTAGTTACTTCGGGTCATTGACTCACACTAATAAATGTTTATTTTGACCTAGTAACATCATCATCTTCATATTTCTACCTTCTTTCTGCCATGTTGCCTCTCATATTGAAAGATGAAACACAACTAGCAGCGCTGCCATTGGAAATGTGATGTCGTATTACCTATTCTTAACCATGCAAACATTCCTCACCAACGTTACATAACTTCAGCTACAATAGTACTAAGCATGAACAGTGCGATAGGTGATAATCCTTTCACATAAAATAATTGTCTGTGTTCCAACGTTACAAAGGTAAACTAACCTCAATCAATAATCGTATGTGATTTTTTCATATTGACAATCAGGTTACAGCAGACCTGACGTCGGCACACACAAATGACACACACACAGTTCATAAAGACGATGGAGGTACAGTACGCACGCTTGAAACATGCACTCTCACCACCTTGAAACATATCAATAGGGCAGAGCAGGTAGTGAATCAATAGTGAATGAATTAATTCATGAATTATTCAGATGATTCTGTTTTTTGTTTCACCACACAAACGCTCCAGGCTATTCACCTCCAGTCGCTGAAGCTCAAAGTGCTTCCTTTACACCAGAGGATTAACCCTTAATGTAGTGTTGGAATTAGTTTTAAAAGTCACTGAATTTAGATCTGTAGCGTTTTATCAGCCGTTATCAAAGCTGCTTTGAGATTTCTCAATTCAGCTACTTACAGTGTCAGATAGTTCTAATTAAAGCAGAGCAAGGCAAATATGTTCAGAGGTTAGCCCTAAAAAAACGTTCCAAATCAATCCACTTTTTGTTTTTACAAATAGAGCAGAACCATCGTTGAACAACCAGAACACACTATGATCTTTGTAGTGTGGGAAAAAAATATATAGGTTTCAGATGTATTGGATCAAGTGTATGAGCTATCAGCCTCAGGCTTCAGTGCGTGAGCAGCCTCTATATAGGCAGAGGGATCTCGTAATGCCGTCACATACACACTGAGGTCAGAGGTCAGCTCATCAGTCAGGAGGAGTGTGCTCCAAAGAGCCCTGCTTACATCGCCAGGTTGCCTGATTTTAAGCAGCTAGATGCACACTTAGAGACACACACACTCAAACACAGACAAGGGGGCTCTTGAATGCAACTGAATAGCTGTCTAAAAACCTCGTGCAATCACACCAAATGGCTCTTATGCTGATTGAGTAATAAAGTGCTGATCACTATTCCTTCTCCAATCAACAAAGATTTCAGAGACAAGAACTTTGCCACAGATGTATACTCCTTGCTTATCTGTTCTTCTGAATGCAACTTACTTTTACGGCACTGAAGGTTATATATCTAATGATTTATTGTGATCATCTCTCCATTCTAGCACGTCAAATATACAGTTGACAGTGGCAGATTCAACACTCGATTAATTTTACGCACAAGCAAGCTCCTCTTGTCTAGCAGACAGTTGTAGATATTGTCAGCTGCAATGGCACATTTTATTTCAGCCATAGCTAGCTAGTTGATGCTAACGCAAACAAACGCTTGTGTTAAGATAACCCTAGGATGGTTTGGGCTTTAGAAAAAACCTATTTGGATAAGCAACACAGGTGGATGTTCATATTTTCAAACAGTATGTTTCACTTTTAATGATTTAAAGGATGAGGAGTATGCTAATTGTAATGTCTTTAGTTGCTAGAGTGTAAACTTCACACAGGACAGAGCTGCTAACGTTACTCCAAACTCCATATTTCTTACACTTTTGCTCAAGTGTTTTTAGTTTTATAGGGGCTTAAAACCACCACCACCCAAACTCTTTAAATCCAGCATTGTGTTTACCAAAGCTCAACACACACACCGCTTCAACTTGAGGAGAAATCCAAAGCTTGACAGGCCTGTCGTGCACAGTTACGGTTTGCAAAAACTGTTCAGGGGCAGGGCTCAGAGAACAGTCAATATGCAGAACATTTTGATTGATCGATGGTATTATTTGTAAAAATATCAAATATGTGATGCACACAGCTTCGCAAAGAGGAGGGTAGTTCCATATCATTTTAAAATCAATACACTAACCAACGCTGAGTGTTCAGACACAGGATAAGACTTCACATTGCAAGGAGGCTGGCGACAATGTTGTGTCTTACGAGTTACCGTTATCTATAAATCTGTCCAGGAAAGACCGCAGTGTGCAGGCAGTGTTATAGTTACAGAGGAAGTTTGAGACGTTTGGTCCCCACAGCAACTGTGCATCGTGTGTCTGTGTCCCTGAGCTGCTTCATGCGGACTCGTTTTAAGCTCCTCTGGATAAGTATGTCACTAAAAGCCTGAAAGGTAAACATTACATAAATAGTCCTTTGCAGTGCTGACAGTCTTTGCGTGCCCTTCCTGTAGAAGGCCTCGAGAAGGACTTCCTTTAAAGCCGCAATGGACGTTGAAGTTTGTGTCATTAAACTGAATACCGTCTTAACACCTCAACTGCTCCAACACACTGTCAATGGCTTGGTTTTTGCAACCCCGTTGTGGTGTTTTGTACGACGTATTTAAACCCATGTGCTTCTCCATTAGCAATGAAGAGGAAGATGGTGTAAATGGTAAAAGGACTTGTACTTGTATAGAGCCTTTCCAGTTTTCCGACCACTCAAAGTGCTTTTACACTACACGTCATTCACTCCCATTCATACACCTGCTCATCAGGACTAACTAACATTCACACGCCGATGGCACAGCCCTCGGGAGCAATTTGGGGTTAATTGTCCTTCCCAAGGACACATCGACATGGACTAGAGGAGCCGGGGAAGATTAAAGGACGACCCGCTCCAACTCTGAGCCACAGTCGCCCCTGGAGTCATGTCGAGTCATCTAGCAAGATGTTGCTATTCAAACGGGCCACAAGTGTGAAAGGTGACTCTGATCAAACAAACTTGAGGACATTATTTTTCAAGATTCTGGTTAAAAGGAAGGTGGGGATTAAACACAAAAGAGTTGATTTCTCTCAATGTACTGAAGTCTACATGGAAAAATCTGAAAAGTACTGAGGCTGAGAGCAGATATACAAACTGGAGATGAGACATTGCGAGGTTGAAAAAACCTTAATTGCATAAGAAGCCCTTTTTAGACAAGTAATACATAACATTTCTGGCTTCAGTGTAAATAAGCAAAAGAGATGCTCGCCATCGCTTCTAACAATAAAACTGTGGATACATTTTACTATTAATTTCTAATATGTGAAGAACAATATCCTCAATGCCTTCAATGTGTCTCACTCACTTTCTCTGTTGCGTTCAGGCGGCATCTTCTGAAAAGAGAAGCCGATGCGGAAGTATCTTAAACTTGCATTCTCACTACTGGCCATCAGGGGGCGACTCCTCTGGTTGCAAAAAGAAGTCTGATTGTATAGAAGTCAATGAGAAAATGACCCTACTTCTCACTTGATTTATTACATCAGTAAACATTGTAAACATAAGTTTTTGGTCTCAATTGCTATGTTTATCTTTTTCAATACAGCGTGATGTTCATTTAGTAAATAAGATCCCATTCAGAGTAAAATAGAGTATAGTTGTCTCTTGTGCATAAGAGACAACGATTGATAAAACACATTTTTTACTGTGATCTTAAAAGGTGGTACAAGACATGCATTTAATCTCTCTCACTCTGTTGCGGCCATGTTGAAAGAGTTAGACAGTTTACTATGTGCGACCTATAAAATCTCCGCTGTGACTTAATGTAAAAGTGTGCTTTTTCAGATATGAGTCAAACAAGGGGCTCATGAGTATCAAAGCAGAGGCCGTATTCATTACTCTAAACAATGATCTAAAAAGTAAGTACGATGAGATAACTAGACATAAATGAGCTCATATTACCAGTGCTGCACCTTCCAGTTAAATTTGATGAAGGAGGTAATTTCATCAAAAGTAAGATCTATTTTTCCTCTCAGAGGCACACCGGGTCGACAAGTCAGAGTGCTGTGAATCACGGCCTGAGACACGAGGAGCCAGACACCCAGGTGTGTTAGATTTGACTCGGGCAGACATAACAAAGGCCCCTTGCCACGAAGATTTGCAACTTAATGTTGCAGTTAAAACGTTTTTTGCATTAATGCCAAAATGAGTCGTATTTCAAGTTATCGTCTTGGATGGTCTCTCCCGTGCTTCTTCTCTGGTTTTAATTTGTAGCACCACAATAACGAAGCTATCAGTAGGGTTGGCATGGTTCAGAAGCCTGAGCTACAAAAAGGTGATTAGAGGTGAAGCAGAAAGTTCTTGAAGTACTAATTGGTGTAAAAGATGGCACATGAATGAGTTTCAGTTTATTTCCTTTCTAACAAAGAACACACACATTAAAAAAGAGCTCAAATCTAATCGGTTTATCATTAAAAGCTCTGATGGCAGCACACAATTGCTTTTCTTAATTAATTATTGACAATGCTGCTACTAAAGTTTAATAAACAATTGTTTAGTAACTTTACTGGTGGCAAAAAGTTGATGAGGTGAGCATTAGATATCCTCAGTTACTAATAACACCTCTGAACATTTTCAAGTTAAATTCTGCAAATTCTTTCCATCTATCCCCCATCTCCTTTTGTTGCATGCGTTTGTCATTGGCTAAGTTAAAACTTCTCACAGGAACCTTAACAGCCCCAAATTTACCTCCATGCTGCTCATCAGCTATTCTAGTCATTTTTACAGCCTGCTGTCTTGAGGCACTGTTTTATTTTATGATGGACGCTGTAAAGAAAGAAAAAAGGAAAAATCCTTTTAGCCAACTCTTGAATTGTTTTCTCACTAATGATCAAATCGACAGCAAAGGCATCAAATCGCTGCAGAAGACACGGTTGCTCTGGAGGTGAAAAGCTATTCAATTTTGCAAAAAAAAAAACCCCACTTCATCTCAGTAGCAGGATTGTTGTAATAATGCATCACCTTTATTCACAAACACAAAAGTAATTCCAATGCTTTATGACGGCAATAACAAGTCCTCGGCTGTGACGGTGACCATGACCACGATGAGCGAAGCCTTGTTATTTTGTTTAATCTAAAAGTGTGTATCTACAGTAGGAGGGTTGCAGATATTTACATTCATGAATTCATCTTGAAAGCTTTTCCCCCCAAAAAGCCTCATACACAATTTAGGTGGACCACCAGTTACATCAGTCTGCATCAGTTTGACGGACAGCTGCTCTCCCCACTGAGGCTTCAGAGTGAAGCGTCCTGATGGGTGATGGAGACGGAGCGCTGAGGCTTTCTTGTTTACACACAGACGAGAGGATGAAGAGAGAGCAGACATGCTATTGACAGCTGGTGGATGTTTTATGGAGCCGTTCTGTGTTGTCTGGCATTTCTTCTGACCTCTCTTCATCTTCCGAGTATGTTGTACAAAAAGAGATTTTAAGAGCTTTGTTCCAGAATGTCTAAAGGTTTTAATAGTGCCCACTGGACTGCACATTGTGATTTACAGTAGGAGTCATCCTTTCATAAATTAGGAGTATTTGCCTCTGACATTGGTAGTTTTTGAGGGCAAAGTCATTTGGGTTGTGCAAGTTTTGTAGCATTTTGTCTTTTAAAAATGATATATATGCATGTTCTAATTAAATCACCCCATTTAGCAGGTCGCCTAACAGGACAATTTCCAAATTTGCGGCGCCTCTAAACTCTTGCACATTACAGGCCAAATATTTAGGATCTATTAAATTAATACTGTATATAAATAAAGAGAGCAAATCTGTCCTTGAAACTGCAATTCTTTACACGTATTTAATGAATCAAAGACCTATATTGTTCTGTCATTTCAAAGTACATCAGTTGTTTGTGATGCCAAACCTATTTCTTTTTTTTTACAATAAATTGATTTATCATTTAGATCACATAGCTTGGTGTTTCCGACCACCAGACCTTGATCCAAAGATATTTAATTTACAATAATATAAAACTGAGAAAAGAAACACATATCCACAATTAAAGAGGCTGAAACCAGTGAGGCATTTTTACATTTAGATGACATGAAGATCAATTGAAAATTGTTCCTGCTTTATGTTTTTATGATTGACTAACAGGCTAATGAACTAATTGTTTCAGTCATTTCAGGTATCCTTTCTTCCCCCCATGAGCAACATCTCATTTCTGAATGAATTGGAAAATCAATGCAGTGCAGACGGACTAACAGTAGTGTGTCTGTGTTGTTTTGACAGTAAAAATGTTTGTGATTATATGATGAAGGTGAAATGCTGCTGGAATAGAAACAGTAACACCAGAGATGACCTCAGTCTTGGCAATATGGCGACAGCTGCAAAAGTCCGGAGTTTGGACAGAGTGACTTTTGAGAGAGCAAAGCTCTTTCAGTGCGATGCCAGGACCCATTTGTCTCCTTCACATTCAGTCGGAGAGGACATCGATTAGATGTACCACTGACTCACGGAAAACACAACACAGTGGAGGTATGCCTCAAAACCTGTCAGAGAGAATTTCTTCTGTAGCGAAAAGTGGAAAAGTAGGAAAAGTTGGAGGTTATACTCTCGTAAAAGCCGTCCCCCAAACAACAATATGATCTATAAATGCCAATTAAAGTTATATTCCACAACAATGAAAAGCTAGTTTCTCTGTGTTTAAGTATGCATATAATTCCTTTTTGTAATTCCCTCCAGATGTAGATTTTGGTGAGAAATGCAGCTGCTGAGCTCAGAACAAGTATTCAAAGAGGGGCCATAAAAACTGCATATTACAGTGTTCACTGGGTTGTTTGTTTTTCAAGGAGGAAAAAAATGATTATCCTAACATTTTTCAGATGGCTGAGCGGTTTATGATTGAGTCTTGTAATTGCTGATGTTAAGTGACACCCTGCTGCTTTCAAGATGGGGTTTAAAGCTTTGCAACAAGCAGCGCTACCTTTGATGCAATTAGGAGGACACACTTCCCTGAATGAGGGAAAGCACGCGGACAGCCACCCGTCAGGGGATTAGTCTAAACAGAGAGCTGCTGTTGTGTCTGATTTTTCTTTTTTGTAAAGGCTGTGTCAGCACCAGCATGTCGCGATCACATGAAGGTACTGTATAAGTGTCCTTAACCAGCCTCCCTGGGGGCCCACTTTTCAAACTTATACTTGAAGAGCAACAATCAACTGAAACAAGAGACGGCTCGTTTTGGGGAATTAAATGAAGAAATTCACTCATCTTTCTCCTTTCTGACCTTTTGAAATGAAACGAAGCAAAAGCAAAAACTGCACCCACATGTCCAAAAGTCACGCTTGAGAGAGCAGAAAGATGCCCGTTTCTATTAGCAGCCTATACATCTAAAGAGCAGAGGACATGCAATGACTTGCAGGGATTTGCACAATTCCCCACGTCTCTCCTGACCTCTATCTAGTGTGCTTAAGCAGGGCTCCTGAGAGAAGCTTGACAACCACATTCACTCCCTTTATTACCATGGGACTTACACGGCATCAGCTGCAGGACACTGAATTCATAGCCGGGCTACATTTTTGCATAAGAACCTAAATTAATTTTAAAACCACCACTACAAATGCCCTGCAATAGGAGGTAAGCCAGCCCCAGATGCCTGTGCTGTAGACGGGAGAGGGATCTAAGAGAGGAAAGAGAAAGAAAAATACAGACCAGCCTTCTCTAAAAGTCATTTCCTTGCACTTGGACGATATAATACAAAGCTGAGCCAAAATCTCTTTTTATTTTTTTGTAGATTGAAAGTCACATCTGTATCAAATACCCTGCAGGTTTAATGGTGAGCTGTGTAAGCTGATCCCCTACATTTATGGAGCCTCCTTACAAAAATTCAAAGAAATCTCCCGGAGCTTGGCTTTAGAGGAGGAAAGGCCACGCTAGTCAGAATAACTCCTATCATCTCTCAATCTCTGAGAGGAACTGAAACAGAAAAGGGAACTGGAGGAGATCATTCTCATCTATAAGAAGGTAGAGATATGATGAGGTGACGCAAAGCCGCTTGCATTATAAATGAGCCGAGCTGTGTGGAAGACGATTCAAATCAAGTCCTCAGTGGACCTCAGCACGGCCACTGAGGGACTCTGTGTTGTCTCTTGTTCACAGAGGGAGCACACACCTAGAGGTGAAACTCACACCTTTGTCCAGCTGCTGCAAAACATGACCATCTATTTACAGTAAGGACAGTCAAGTGTACGTGGCGTCTGATATACAGTCGTCAGAGGCATTGTCTTGTGACTAAGTGCCGTCAGCGAACAATCCACGCAGCCAGCTTCCCCTGCTTTGCATTCATTTATCATGACCTCGTTTCCCGAGTACATTTCAAGCCACTCAATATTTCATAAGAGTTGTAAGAGAAATGTGTAATATTTACTTTCTGGCACTCCGGGTGAGCGTTCCATATAAAAACAGCAATCCTGGCAAGAATTTCATCACAGCTCTTTTTCTGTGACCAATAAAATCATCTTTTGTGGTTTTGTGATGGATTCCAGTTTATTTCCCCGCATTTATAGTTTTTGGTTCACATGTAGCGCAAATGCAATATGATATACTGAAAATTGATTTCAGCCAGCTTTTCACTTGCTAAGTGTTTCTATATGCACTGAATGTTGGTCACAAAGAACGGCACTAAGGATGGCCCTGAAGCGATTGTGCTGGATCGGAAATGACTATGAGTATTTCCTGCAAACACTCACTCAAGTCCACATGCAGACACACAAACACACTGGTTGTATCGCGGCTGTGCACACTTCCTCCTGGTTGATCATCACACAGCCTTCCTCAGGCCGCCCTGTCGACCCACTCTCCCTGTGACAGAAGCTGGCCCTAATCGGAGCTCCCTCTTCCTGCTGCATGTGGCGGAGCATCACCCGCCAGCCGCGACGGCACAATACCCACAGTGCACCACGGGAGCACCTCTTGCTCGCCCCGGTCCGCGGGCGAACGTGCAGCACCAATACACCCCGGCCATATGTTCGTACCTTTCGCTCCGAAGATATTCTCTATCACTTCATCTGTGGTGTGAACTTTGCCTGTGGTGTGCGTGTGTGTGTGATTCATGACATTTTGACACTTCATCAACATAATTGAGGATGCTGTCAGTTTGGCCCCTGAATCACCTTTTAGGGATGCATGTGACCAGATTAATCTGCCACTTCACGTGCATATTGACCCAAGTATGCGACGTACCTCAGGGAGGCGCTTAGGCTCTCCGGCTGTCATGCAACATCAGGAATCGGCAGAGCAGAAAAGAAAGGCAGAGCCTCACAGTTACAGCATGTCCCATACACACTTCCAGACCGTCACCAGTGTCAATATTGGTTTATCTTTACGCTTGTAAATGTTACAAAACCAACCGTTCCAACTAGTTTGCTGTTCGGATAGTGACGTAAAGCTGGGAGGTGGCCATAAAGTGCTTCAATTCCCATAGTGGCCTGGAGCAAGCCAATCTTCTCACTTAACCAGTCCTGTCAATAAAATGTTTGCATGCAAATGCAATGGTGCTACACATACTGATGATTTTATTCATCAATCAATCTATTTTATTTCAATGAATTAGTCTATAGATCGACAGAAAATGGTGGAAAAAAAAATGCAGATTCACAGCTGAGTGATTCACAGTGATTTTGTCACCTTGGACTACAGTTTGGTGACCTTGGTGATTTGGTCTTTTGTTAGCTTTGTCTCTGCAATTGCATTGATGGTAATGGATGTTATTACTAATAATATTCTATTTATATTCTATTTCATATTTACTTCCATTGTCGCTACCGCTATCACAAGGTGGTGGTTTACAATGTTTACTGAGGTAATAAATCAAGTGAGAAGTAGGGTAATTTCTATACAATTGGACTTCTTTTTGCAACCGGAGTCGTCGCCCCCTGCTGGCCATTAGAGAGAATGCAAGTTTAAGGCTCTTCTGCATTGGCTTCACTTTTCAGAACTGGGAAGTTGCCGTCTGGTGCTGCATGCATGCAGTTTTTAAAAAATCTGTTTCCAGTGTGCACAAGTACAAACCATGCGGTTTTCTCTTGCTTTTGACACAATGTCGCTTCCGTTTGTCTGTTTACATCTTTGCACAGCGTGAATCCAAAATAAAATTGCAACACATTCCTCGTTGGAACAGCCTCTGGGCAGACAATGCTGGTGAGAGAAGAGATTAGATTAACTCTCACAAGGATGCTAATACATGAGGGGGAGGAACAGAGTTCTTTTAAATGCATTAAAATGCAGGGAGTATATCACTCATGAGGGAAGAGGAGCGGAGAACGAACAGGAAGTCTTTTCCCTCAAGAGGAAACAATGTGTCGTTACTGTAAAAGCAACTGACCTTGTGGCTTCTGTCGGGAAAAAATGCATGCAGAGGAGACAGACAGGGAGATAATCATGAGCTCATACAGCAGAGAGGCTCTCCCTCCAGTGCATACACACAAGCTCTCTCTTCCTCCCTCCCTCTCTCACTCTCTCTCCCTCACTCGCCCACTTACTCAGTATCATTTCATCTGTCTCTCTCACACTCTCTCAGTCGCTGTGCTCTGACGGATGGGGATACACTGCCAGGGAGGACTTAGGGGCGAGAAGAGAAGTGTTTATTTTCTTCTCTGGCATGTTTTCTTTCTCTTCCGCCTGGCTTCCCTCATGAGCTGTTAATTCCTTGCCCCGGTCCTGAGGATGAGGAGGTTCTATTTGTGAGGAAGGTCGCAACAAAGGAAGAGGAAACGAGGAGCAACAGGGTGGTAAATTCTGCGAGCGGGAGTGAGCGAGAAGACCTTTTCTTTTTCTCCAGGCTCCAGCAAAGGTTAGTGAGGAAAGCTGCTTATCGTTAAAGCAAACACTGCGTGCTGTTATTGTTTCATTCTCTGCTCTTTACTTTGTTATCTCAAACAAGACATTTGCTATTCAAAGCCTTTCATTATGCTTTCCATCCCTTAGAGTCTACTAGGGCTTAAATCAAATGTCCTCATAGAGCAGTTTCCTAAATTGAAACAGTTTATCAAAATTAAAAGTCCCTCAGTTACGTTTCTTTTCATACAGTAAGTCAACCAGTTCGGCTACTGAAGTTTCACTCTAGGTCAACACGACTGCGTGATTTCCCAAAGGTATGTGCGCCGTGGTTCCCAGGTGGAGCCTCTCCTTTGGTGAGGTAGCAGCGAGCGAGTGGCAGGAAAAGGCGAGGACAGCTCGCTCTCATCAGTCGTCACTTTACACGGGAGGCAATTAAGTGGGATTGGCAGCCGACGCTGCCGGTAACTTGGAAACAGGCGTGTGGGAGACGCATGGTGGCACATGATGGGATTTAGAGGGATAGGGGAGCAGAGGAGGAAGGAGATTCCCTTTGTTCATTCACACAAAAGCCTCTGTGAAAAACGCCGCTCTCGCCTGCAGTGTCTGTGTGAGAACAGGCCCAGGGGCAGCGGTTGTGAGCTCTCATGATTTTGCATGACAGCAAACACTGTTGCGAGTGTGTGTGCTGCAAGCGCATGTGCATAGAAAGTGTGTTAATGTGCTATGTGTGCAGCTGTGTGTGTGTGTGTTCATGCGTGCACACGCGGATAATACGTCTCTTGGGTGTGTGTGTGTGTGTGTGTATTGGAGGAAGTGAGTCTCTTAGGTGAGCCCTCGTGTATAATTACCACAAGTGGAGGAAATTATTCATGCTGTAAACTAGTCAGACAACAGGAGAATAAGACAAAAAGTAATTAAAAAAATAAATAAAACATGGCCCATATAGTGATTTCATACGGTGATGAACCATTGTGTAATTTCTGTAATGAATGGAAGAGCAGTTGTGTACGCGATGAATGAGCTCCCTAAGGACTCTGCTTTTGTTCGGCTGTATTTATTTACAGTGTGTGAGCGAGAAGATTCTCCTTGAAACCAATAAAATCCTCTTCTGTTCACCGTTTTTCCACAAAGCCTATACTCAGACATTTTTCAGCTCGGTTAAGATAAGTATGCCTGGAGACACTGAGGTTGGCCTCTGGCTCCTGTGAACAAAGGCATCTGGCAGGCTGATGAACGGTTGAGTTTGTTAAAGATTCACCCTTGGGTGGGGGGGAGAAGTGGAGGCGATTGGATTAAAATGTATTAAAGACAAAAAATTAAAAAAAGTATTGTGTTCTCTTTGTAAACACAGGTGGAGGAACGTAAGGCAATTATTCTAAACTGTGTGTTTTGACACAAAAGGAGAGATATTGCATAAGCCTAAGCCTTAGTGTCCATTCATTTCAGTGACAGTAAAATGTTGGTCTATATTCAACATCCTGTGTATATGCAAAAAAAAAACTAAAGTGAAGAGATGCTTTCAAAAAGGATCATTCAGCACCAGATTAGTGCGATGACAGAGCTCGCTTTGTGTTTAGTCTGGACTTTGTTTTTGTGAATCTCAGTCAACTATAGCAGGACAGTGGGCTCAGCCATCAGTCATCAGTAAAGGCCCGTTTCCTGTGTCACCGGCGCACGCATACACACTCACACACACACACACACACACACACGCACACAATACTGCCACAAAGGGGAGTTAGTGAGTCCATCAGTGGCTCGCTGACTTTTCCTACTAGGAGGAGTCATTCTCATTGTTTCATTGTCTACCCCGTGAACACATTGACTTGAACGTACAGTATATACACTCTCATTTCCCCCCAGGCATATCATGCACCAATACACATGCACAAAGGCAGAATAACACACACACACACACACACACACACACACACACACACACACTCTCTCTCTCTCTCTCTCTCTCTCTCACACCAGGGGAGGCAGAGCAGGGAGAGACGTCGTGACCGGTGGCTTGGCAGAAGCCCTCAAGGTGAAAAATTAGGAGTGAGGAGCATTTCAAATTCAGAACAGATGATCAAACCGTGTCGGAGCAGCAGAGTAGCTGGCCGCACCAGATGCAGACAATCTTTTGGCAGAGGAAGACTTTTTGGTGCGTCAATCTGAAAATATAAAAGTCGTAAGCGAGGAGCTGAAATTAATACAACCGTGGTATCGTCATCTCACTGGTGGTGGTTCTTATCACGGTTCAGATGTGGCAAAAAAAAAAAGAAGCTCTCAGCAATACAGAGCGGCATTTTCTGTCACTGTACACACATCACAATCCAGCCATGAATCTAGACGTATCGGAGTGCAGACAGAGTAGGTTATTTAGGAGAGAGCACCAACTGAAACTATATTTGAGAGTATAGTGTCCCCAGTTTATCACACACAAACAGAAGTCAATGTTTGACCGGATATTGAACATTTTCTCAGCCAGGTAACTGTATATTCCCAAATATCTCCAATGTAAAAGAGTTATATTACCTACCATCCTACTAACTATGAACCATTAGGAAGAACTGAAAACTACTGTAACCTACTACTGGAACTCATGTGCAGCCACAACAGTTTCAATAAGCATTTCATAATCTATTATTTTCAACTCCTGATGACTCATTTTCTTTTTTCCTTCCACCCTCTGAAATCTGAAACAGATACATATTCTGAATTTGCAAAAAAACACAGAGGGACAGAAACTGAGTGTTTAACCTCTGCTATACCATTTAATGGCCACAAGGAGTGGACAAGCTAACCATGAGTGAATAAACAATTAAGGCCACATGAGCCGAGCTGAACGGAGCGCCGCCACGTGTGCAGGCCGCAAAGAATTGCAAAAAACATAGCACTCTTTGTCCACCACCCTTGTATGAAAGGAGCCCAGAAAGGAGCCCAGATTGCATGTGTGAAAAGCCCCTGAAGACTTATAAATATTTCTTCTAGTGTTCATTGTAGGCTTTCTGGAGTTTTATCCTTAAATTGGGATTTTAAAATAGCAAACAAACAAAAAAATCTGCTAAAAAACTAAAAGTGAAACAAGGAAATACATCTGTTGGCACATCTGAACAGACCAAAGGCTTTTATCTGACGGTGCACTGGATTCTCTCATTCCCTTCTCAACAAAAATCATATTGAACAGTTTCCAGCCGAGAGCATAACTGATTAATAACACCAACAGCAGCCATATAATTACATTCTCCAACCCCAAATAAACAGCACGTAGTCACTCCGTGCGCACAGAAGTGTCGTGCTTTCTGATCTGCGTCTCTATGACTTCTGTCTCTCCCCAGGGTTCAAACCGAGTTCCCCAGCCCTGGGCTTGGCTCTGTGTGTGTGTGTGTGTGTGTGTGTGTGTGTACAGTATGTGTGTCTTTAATTTGTGTTGATTTCTGTTCATGTGCTTGTTAGAAAGAAATAGAAAGAGGAAGAGTATGTGTGTACAGTATTCATGTGCAGCTGTGTGTGGGTGAGAATATAAATGTGTGTGCCTTTAGTGATGTGTATGTGAGAGAGCGAGAGAGGCTGACAGAGGCAGGTTTCTTGACGAAACGTTGAGTTTCCTTTGATGGCGGATTCTCCTCCGTATCAGATTCCACCAAACAGATGATAATCTAGCAGAGGCCTGTGGAGCGAATAACACACAAACACACACACACACACACACACACACACACACTGTCCCTACTCATCAGCTGTAAGCTCTTGCTCTCCCTCCATGTGGCCGCGGTGTACTTTAATGCTGTAGCCATTAGACGCCAGAGGCAGAAAGTCAGCTAGCACTTGGTGCCATCATACTGTCGATGCTAATATCAGAAGCCCGCTCTTGTGCAACACTTGTGCAACAGCCACACAAGTCCAAACTCTCTGCTTGTTTGTCGCTGATAAAACAGCCCATTACATGTTTTTCACTCAATCTAAATGTCAATATGTGTGTACATTGCTTTGAGATTTGTTGCTGTGTTATTTATGGGGGGGGGGGGGGGGGGGGCTGTGTTTTTTTTTATATCAGCGTCAGAAAGGCATTTTCCTCCTTGTGTGCAGTTACTGAAATGAGAGGCTGAAGGAATAATCAAATAACGAACAAGCTGTTGAAATTCAGAAACAGGTTCACCCAGTAGCTGCTTTGAATATTAACGCACAGTTTGCTCTCGGTGTGTGTGGGTGTGTGTGGGTGTGGGTCAACATTTAAGGGAAGACAAATGACATCGATTCAGGCTCCTTGGAGGCTTTTGTAGTATTGACCCAGCTGAAACTATTCAATCACACATGAATAATTATTGATAAGAGGAAAATGTAGTACTTGGGGAAATCAGAAGTTGGGGCCATTTGGCATAGCATTTATGCTAATTGTTCATTACAATGCATTAATTTAAATAATAAGCCCCATCTGTATATTGTTCTCTTTTCAATGTAATCAGTTCTTAAAAACCTTAATTTAGGGAGGAAGGACTTTTCTCAAGGGTGACATTAGAAAAGAGAAAACCCTGAGAGAATAACCACATTATTGACATGTTGGTATTTAAATCTTTATGCATGAACCCACTCTATGTCAATACTCATTATTTGGTGTCTGACCTGTGATCAGAGGCGTCCTCTTTGCCCTGTGTTTACCCTCCAATTGATCAGTGTTATATGTGACTACAATGATGTTGATCACCTTCACAGATCTCACATGACTGTAGCAAGAAAGATGCTGCTGGTGGTGACACTATACTACTATACTAGAAATGAATCCCAACCTGCTCTGACTTGTGAACTATATTCAGAGTTTAATGTCAGTTCACGGCAAATAGAGCAGCTCTCAGTGGAGAAATACACAAATACCCATTATGTTAAAATAAGTGGAGTTAACTTTACGATAAGAGAAGCTCTGTGTCTTTATACAAAGTATATATATATATATCTTCTATAATGTATGTGCAGCATGTTACAGATCTGTGTAAACACTTTGTACAAAACTGGTTATTTCAATTGAGAGCAGTAAACAAAGCTCTCTCAAAATACTTAAAATTCAGACTATTGTGGCAAATGAGCGACAAGTTGTTTTTGTCACAATTTCAGCTATTTTGCCTGCACACACACGCACGCACACACACAGATTTAGATGTAATATGTGTTACAACTCCTCATTTAGAGCATCTTACCAGAAGGTATCATGTGCTTAAACTCACTCAGTTATACATCTACATCAGTGTGTGTGTGTGTGTGTGTGTGTGTGTGTGTGTGCACCCTCAAGGGACATAGAACAACATTCCTAGCTATACTGTATATAACATAATTCCAGTCCTTTTAGTAAAATCACAAAACAGAAGAATCACTTGAATAAGCTTTACGCCTCCACATCCAAAATACCAGATTAACTGGTCTCAACAACAGCCATATAAATCCGTATGTCTGACGGACCTCGCTTAC
Source organism: Anarrhichthys ocellatus (assembly GCF_004355925.1). NCBI lineage: Eukaryota > Metazoa > Chordata > Actinopteri > Perciformes > Anarhichadidae > Anarrhichthys > Anarrhichthys ocellatus. The sequence goes on along the minus strand of NW_022280032.1, from coordinate 5,710,482 downwards.
TGAGGTGTTGTAGGAAGAAAGCAGATGCAATTGACAGCAGAGGTGCACGTGGAGTGGACGAAGGGTTAAACGTCGGTGTCGGACACTGGCTGTTGATTACAGAGCCTGGAGGTGCAGCAGAGCCTCTGTCACTCTGTCACAGCCGTGCAACGTAGAGAAAAAGCTTTTATCACCAGATAAAAGGAGCATGTCGAGGTAACAGCTTTAATGCATCTACAGCGCCAACAAGAAGTGGCAAGTGAGACGACTGAAGGAACAGCTGGACACGCAACCTCTGGACGAGCAAATAAAGATGCTTGCTTTATTCTTGTAATGACTTGATTTTAAGCGATAAGAAATATCGTTATTATGGTGGCAAACTGTTTTCCTGCATGGATCGACAATGAAAAATGCTTATGAGTTCAATTTTGATCTTTGGGAAGAGTATATATATATAATAAAATAACCAAATAGCCTAATATTCATTCTTTTTCAGCTCAGTTTTTGGTCTTCTCCTGAGAAAAATATGTTTTTTTCAACATTTCTTTAAAAAAAAAAAAAAAAAATCCATCTTCCTCTAAAACCGTCTGACAGACTACCATGGTATAAATACAGATTGGGCCTCAGACATTAGTAGTCACGGGCTTCGTCCTCCCCCCTCAAAACAATGCATTATGGCGTTTTTCTCATCGTTAAAACAGAAGACACAGTGATGCTGCCGTTGGTACGAGGCAGGAGAAGCATTAATGTGGATAAAAGCTGTGTGTGTCTGTGGGAGATTGGGCTTTCGTCTTTAAGTCAGGTACCACGGAGACTGCTGCTTCACATACTGTAGTCGAATCCTCATTAGGGGGTGTAAACTCAACTGCTAAGTGTGTGTGTGTGTGGGTGTGTCTATATTGCAGCACCAAACATATATGTGCTCACCATACTGACAGAGATAATGTTATTTAAAGACTCACTATAATCCGTGAGTCATTATGGGCTCAAATGACTGTAATTGTTTTGATTCACCATGTAATATATTGGCTGACTGTAATCCCTCTCTCCAATAATGACTAATAATTTAGGTAGACAGTAATCCCGTCCACATATTATCAGTGAATAACAGCAGGTAACCCTGCTATTGTTCAATTTGATAATAAAAAAAATGGCATTCCAGGGACATAAATCAGCTCAATTGGACCTTTTTAGTGGATTCTTCAGAGCATTTAGCACAAATGTATAATATGAGCCAAGTTGAACTCACTAGCCTTCAGAGAGCATTTCAGAACATAATAGGAAGGTAATATTCACAGGAGATCTTCCAAAATTATGCAAACTTGAGTTCACTCTCCACAGGTCAAAATAAGGACAGCCTCATTAATGAGGTGCCGTCCCACTACGACAGCCAGTCAACCAACACTTCCAGTAACGATTGCTGGAACGGCCCACAAACGGTTCCTTGCATTTCAAGGTTTTTCTAAACAGGCCATGTATACAGGCTGCCAAAACACCCTGAGCGTTTTGGATGAGGAGCAGTGTGGAGTATTATCCACTCTCGTCTGAGGTATTCTTGGCGGTGCAGTGTGACCGCTACCCTAGGTGACCTCTTGGACCCCAAGGTGTAAGAGAGCTCTCCAGGGCTCCACAGGACATCTGTCACAGCTATTTCTAGGCTATACAGTAAGACGCATGGGGTCCGGTCTGGGGTGTTAAACCTCTTAAGGCAGACTGTTGTTCAGGAGGGTTATCTGAGGGTGAACTCACACCCATACTCTGCGTTCACTGTGCCACTTTTGGATCCGACACACTCGTGAATGTCACCGTGGATTAGTATTTCTATTGATATCGTCAGGGAGTGTCGGTCGACATGGGCAACAGGGTACACTTAAAGGAACAGGGTCATCTAGTGACATATGTAGTAATAGGTTACATCTTGTAGGTACATATAGTTAGTCATGTCAATTGTGTGACCGTATACCAAACACTAACTACACCTCACATCAGTGGTTTTACTATTTAAGGCTTGTTGGTTTATTAGTATTAAATATCGTGAGATAACTGCTGGATCAGAACATTATATTGCCTCACACCCATGGTGGTCTGTGTAACCTAGAATATTAACACAGATTCACAAACTGCTGTCTTTCAGCTACAGTTTTGTCATGCATTGCTGTCCCATGTCATGATTTTCCCTTTCTTCATTTTCTGAGTTCCCAGCAGGCTATTAATCCGCGGGTAGAAGCTATTTTAAATCCAGGGTCAGGCGAAGAATGACACGGAACGTTTCCAAGAGAAACTAACTGAGCCCAGAGTCGGGTGTTAAAGCAAATCCAAACAAACAATGCCGGCTTGTGTCTGGGAGATAATGTCCCTTCTGTCTGCATCACAGACACCAAGAATCGCAAGAATGTGTCTCCCAAAACCCCGGAGCCAAATCGAGTCCAGTTCTTCTCCATGAGTCACAGATCCACTTCCAAAGAAAACTGAATTTGAGTGCCAAAGCGCCGATGCGTTGACAAACGAGGTCTCTGCGCAGCCCGCAGGCAGCTCCATCAAGGATGGAGCTTGCGTGTTGGGAGCTGCGGTGGAACAATTCCTGGGAGGCTTCCTGCAGCCTTAAAAGTGACTTAACCAACGACAGCTACTGCGTCTCAGTGACATTTAGCAGTCAAACTGAACAACGCCAATCCTCAAAGTCCTTTGATCAAAGCAAATCTAGTAGACATGCTGCTCAGGGACAGCAAACTCGAATCAAAGTAGGGCTGCAACTGAAGTGTCAAGTTGTTGTCGATTAATTTTCTTTCAACTAATCGATTTATCAGCTAATAATTTCAGTGCTAGTCAAAAGAGACAGAAGCTCAGCACTCTGGCTACTTTTTCTGTTGTCTAATAACAGGTTTTATCCTTTGATACATCATCTTAAATATCCAGTGTTACATGTAGCATCAAGTGAGCTAGAATTCATTTATGAATGCAGACCTTTGTAGATCTGCATTATCCTAAATGGGGCTCCCAAAATGTTCATCCCCCAACTGACTTTGAGACCTTGATTGTATAATGAATTCAACTTATTAGACTCCAGTAGATGTCTCATTAGCCATCTTTCCCTCACTGCATGCGTACATTTACTTCTCTCCTATCAGCTGCTGGATGGTGCTAGTCACTGGGTTGTTCTGACGTGTTGTAATTACCCCTTTCACTCTTTCTATATGTGGTTTAAACTTGAGGAAATGCATCGGGTTTCTTTTCCCATCACCTCTGTAGTTTTGATACCAGTTGCTCATTCAAGCTGAAATGAGGCTGGAGTAGTGGAGCTGAAGCTGTTGGAGGGTTATTTCCAGATGGATGCTGATATTACAGACACGCCAACTAAAAGTCTTACTACAGTAGATTGTCCCAAACAATGAGGCTGTGCTGCCATTTCTACCAGGTATTATGGAAGCTGCATGTCAAATGAACTTTATCGGAAGTTTTATTCTGGTCAGATTTGGGGAGATTCAGACAAATACCTGTATTACTTTCAAATCTTCCTTTGTGATCCAAATTAAAGATGAATTGAGGGTGTGAGACAACATGAAGCAGGAGGCCAAATGGTTTCCATCAACATGACAGCAATCAGCAGGTAGAAACTCAGCGAGCCAGAGGCAGATAGGTTTGATTACAGCTCTACTCTCATCTTCAGCTTGTGTTAAGCTAACAAACCATTACCAAGTCAAAAACAGAAACAGACCACCCATGCAGGAAGGTAGCCGCACTGCTCAATAGCCGAGTCCCGTATGTTGCCTTCTTGGCCAAACTCTCCACAACAAGCTCTATGGCAACCCTGCTGTGCTTTTCTCCCTTTTAGATTGATCGTATTCATTTCCTGTACGCCACATTGTGGCTGCTAATTACCAGACGTTACGTTCCTCGTCACATCTTCTGTGACGTAAACGTCTCCCAAACAACATCAAGCCACCAGACCAAAACACGTTGCTGCCTCGGGGCTTTATTTAGACCATTTGATCTGGAATATTTATTCAGGCGGATGATTATATAAACCAAAGAAGAACCTCTGTTCATCAGTCATATTGATCTGTAGCGCTGCAGCTCTTAGGTCTCAGTGATACGGCGCAAATGAATGAGCAGTTGTGAACCTGACAGTGCTTCATCAGTTCCATGGAAAGATAACTGGGCTGGGCCTGTTTGGAGCAAATTGATTAAAAAAAAAAGTGTAGTACATCTCAGATGAATCAATTAGTATTTATCTTGTTGCTTTTATCTTTCTAATAAATAATGGAAAACAAGATATGACTCGGCCTGTCCTTTTATATTCATTCACCATTTACGAAAAAAAAAAAAGCTTTCAGGTCAATAAAACTAAATAAAAAGTTCATGGTATTGCATTTCCTTCTTACAGACTGCCTGTATTACTTACAATAAATCTATTTTAAATCATGCATCATGAAGCCCAGCATTACATTTGCTCAGAGCTGGCACAGAACACGTAACACATGTTCTTTACAACAAGGTATAAACTGTGAACAGCGACTCTTACATAATATTCCCCAGATAGTTACAGTAAGTTAGATTGCTTTTGACTTACAGTCAACTTCTTTGGTGAACTCTTATCAGTTCCAGCTGTAGAAAAAGATTTTCCTGTCAAGAGTTGGTCAATGGTTGTGTAAGGAAAAACATTTTGCAGGTTATGTTAAAGGTTTAGTTTTTCCACAAGTGTGCATGGTTTATGTTTGAATATTTGTTGTGAGGATAGACTGGTGTAAAGGACAATACAAACCGTATTAAGTCGATAAGGTCTAGGACAGTGATCATTTTGGTGTTTTTAGCTCTACGTTACAAAAATCCCTGACCTCATATTACCTTTTATAAAAATGATCCCAATGAGTTCAACCATTCAAATTTGTGAAAAGAGACCTCAGGTATCAGGTCAGCTCTCCTAGATATGGGCATATACCCTGAGTTTAAGTATCTTGAGCGCATCAGCCAGTGCATCAGCCGGTGCATCAGCCAGTGCTTGCTGAAATATGTTTCAGACCCAGCTGTGCGGAGCAGGAAAGGTATATACAATGACTGGGAAGGTCTTAAAATGTATATTTATATATTTCAAACAGTTTGACATTATATTTATGTTGCGATGAAGCCATTGGCGGCACTTACTGTACATCCCATTTACCAGCCATCCAGTCCGCTGCCTCAGGCCGCCGCTCTTAACTCATAGACAATTGCGCTGCACACAATTCCCGTCTCTGTGCCAGCGACGATCATTAGATCCTGGCTCTAAATCTCCCGACTTGGAGTCATGTCCTAATGGAGCGCTGTGGGGCCTCTGAATGAAGCTCTAATGTCATCAAATGTGAATGAAACCCAATTTATTATGATGACAGTCAAAGGGAGCATCAATTAGGAGGGGGCTCGTTGCAGCAGAATACTGATCTGTATTTGGATGCGAGCCCATCAGAAGACCCAGATATGAGTTGCAGTCACTTAGCTAATGCAGACTCATTCCCCCGCGTGAAGTGAGAGTCTCATCTCTGAGCTGTACTTCACTCCGGATGCTCACAAACTTGTGTGATTTAGGGCGATTGTCAACGCACTCTAACACAGATTAAAACCCGACGTACCCACAGAGAGTGTATTTGTGCGCTCTGAGGCAAACACAAACCTAATAAAAGAGGCACAGAGTGTGCATAAATTACCACCTACTATCATCCACTGGCAAAAAAAAAAAAAGGTTCTGGAAATACTGACAAGCCTAAATGTTTCACCTAAAAATAAAGTTGAGATGTCGAGAAAGAGAGAGAAATTGTAATGTCGAGTTTGTGCCTTTACAAACTTGAAAGCCTCTCAGATAAAAGATACAGCAGGGCTAACAAATATAAATAATGATTTTTAGAAAGCATAATATAGTGTCACAGACTTTGAAGTTATTGTTAGAACAAAAAAAAAGTTCTATTCATGAAATGGGTTGCTGCATATCACTGTAATCTCTAAATAGTCCAAAATCTTCCACTGCACTTTCCCTCATCAAACCTCTGACAGATTCGGGTCTCCTGCTGTGCTGTGATGAAAAGTGTGCCGTTACTCCGCTGCAGTAATTGGTCACTTATAATATTTCCTTCTTCTCTCGGCAACAACGTTGAGTACCATGTAGACAAATAAAAAAGCTCTTTGTGCTTTTGGTTACCCCATAGGTGTGTGTTAATCTTTTATACATTTCCTCTTATACAGTAACAGCCTTTAGATTCACTCTGAGAGCGCCAACACTGGGTTGTCATGGTCTTTATGTATATTTTAGTTTGATCTCAGACATAAACAGCGAGTGGCTCCATCTGTGTTGCACGCCCTGCTCAGCTGAGCAGCATGTTCTCTTTTCAGTCCCAGGGAGCTATGCACTGTGTACTATACGTTGTGTATTTACAGTACATGTTCTGCTTCGCTACCATCAGGCTCATTACTATGCACTGTGTACTCTGTTGTGTATTTACAGTACATGTACTGCTTCGCTACCATCAGGCTCATTACACAAACCCTTCACATTCACTTCTTTCTTTGCAAACAAGCCTCGCGTCGTGATGAAGTGAACCTTGCCCTTTTACAGCACAGGTAGCGATGTGACAATGATGTGATGCCGTTGTAAAAGACAACAGCAGCAGAGAGGAATCAGTTCGCTGGGGGACTTGATGGGATGGGAATCCCTCGTTGTGCTGCACAGTCGTCTGGCAGTAGCTCTCACTCGAAGTATAAAGAGAGGAAAGAAACATAAAAAGATGCCACTCTAACAAGCCTCCTGGGACCCTTAGCTGCCGGGCTTTCTGAACAGAGAACAGCTTGTCTGATCAAAATGTTTTAAAAGACTCCAGCAGAAACAGGCTGCTGTGTGCTCCACCTGTACACATATTCTGCCCATACGGTCCATAGCAACGGCTTTGTGCATTGGTTTGGTGACGTGCAGCCATCAGCCCGTGCTGTTTGGATTACATAATAAACATGGCAACAAGTAGGAGCTGGAACAGGTAGAGCGACAGTAACTAACACAGCAACTGACAGGGAAGGGGATTCTCCCAAAGTGTTTAAGCAACTTTAGTTTCCTCCACAGAGGATAAAATTGAACAGGCACATATTTTTTTCAGTAATGCTTGACTTCACAACATATTTATACCTAGAGGCTGCATTGTGTGTGTATATATATATATATATATATTAATATTCTCTTAAGGGTGTAGTTCAGGCAGTCTGTAAAGGGAGTGCAGGTCCTTACAGGTTCAAATTAGATTTCATCTTATCTGGTCATATAGGATCCTGTTGTTTTGCTTCAGGCTCTCAGGTCTGTGTGTCAGTATGTGCAATACTCAAGCGGATCTAAGCGGACAAGTAATCAGATTTGATCATGTGATGATTCAAAATCTTTTCACGGCTGTTTGTTAACTGGTGTTGCACCCTAAGGTCTACAGTAATTATTCTCCAGCCTACTCAGGTCAGTCTCTAATTTGGAAGTCTGCGTCACCCAATGTTTTCCGAAACTGACGAGCGGTCAGCCAAGCCTGTTTCCTGCATGGATCAGCCAGGTGTGCTAAGGTGTGAAAGCTGTGAAAATAGTTAAGTGCTTCTTCTTTCTCTACATTCTTCACAGCCTGACATGAAGTTCACCGATCAATTATGTATTGGCAGCTTTAAAGGCTGTGTTCTTTCAAAGAGAGACGTTCCTACACCATTTTTGAACTTCTCATATATGAGAACCTGGACTCATCAATGTTTGATATTTTTTTCAAATCGATAAATCGTTGCAGCTCTACTTTCAAAGATAAGATTGCAGCCAAAATCCGGATCAAGTTCTGAACGACAGTCGAACAAACACTTCGCATATCCCATTACTGCGGCAAGGAATGTGGCTCCCTGTGTGCGACCTGTAGATGCTCTGTAGCTCGTTGCTGATCTCTTGCACCACTCACTACTTCAACTTCATTATTTCCGCCTCGCTAACTTCTAAAAAAGTGTGACTTTGCATTTCTGACCTGGTAAATAAAGATTGTGTGTTCACGTAAAGCAGTGAAGCCTCAAAACGAAATACTTTCCACCGAGATGTTGCAAAAAGCTCTAGAAAAAAGACGGTCATGATGCAACGTTAAACTGGATGTGATCCACCATTACATTCTTTTTCATCACAAGAAGAAGTAGAACATTGATGCTGTTTTACACTCATAGTTGTTGTTGTTGCTTCTTATATGTGGTTTATATTCTGCTGTCAGCTTCTCAATTATTCAGGACTTGAGTTTTCCATGTAGCTTCTACTGAGAAGAACTTTCTTGCACAAGCTTGCAGCTAAAGCCGTCGACGGTCTTGGGGTCATTTTCAAAGGTATATTCTGGTACTTTACTTGAAAAGTAATGTATAAACGGGGGGTGTAGATTTTATGGTTTGAGGAGCAAATTACATTTTTTACAAACCATTTTAACATATTACTCTGTATAAAACTTGTGTAGATAGCTAGCTTTGCCGACTTTAATTTCAGCCACCCTTAAATTGAGACCGACCATCCAATATCATCCATGTTTCCAGCTCATGCTGGGTTCCTCTGTCAAATGTGGCTGCCACTGGATCAGGGCTTTAAAGTCACATTGAAGCACAAATTGGTTTCTCGCATTACCTTTGTAAAACCACTGCTAAATGCAAATGGTTCATTGACATAGTTTGTAATAAATTACCATAAAGATCACCTTTAACTTATTCATGAGCCATTTATGTGCAATTTCCTCAGGTACTTTTAAAGGAATAAATTAGCCAAAGAACAGGAGGAACAAGCATGGCTAAGCACAATGTGTGGCCACCCCATTAATCTTATTTAGCATCAGTGGACGGATGACACGAGTTTGAATGGTAACTGTACAGTGACAGAAGAAGAAGAGTTCATGAACTTCCACGACGCACTGTTTAAGTAAACTGCTCTTCAGCAGTTCTGCAATCAAAACTCTGTAAACTGTGCTGAAGGAGCAAGTTCCCTGTAACTCATTAAATATTTGATAAAAACATTACTTCGTCAAAGAACACCATCATTTAGTGCACTTGTGGCAGTTTTCTTAACGGCAAAGCAAAGTTATATAATCAAATATCTGCTGGCTGGTGTTTTTTTTATTATTTTTTTAAAATCTCATTTCCTAATAGGAGAAATTGATAAATTAGAAAGATTTCCATTAAACATTCATAAGATATATATATTTATTAGTTTTGGAGTGCTGATATAATGCATTAGTGAACATGCATGTTGTGACAGGGAACTGTAGTCAAAAGGAAAATTAGTGCATATTTAGTGGTGCAACTATTTACAATGTTTAATTTTATGGGTCTGGAGTTTCCAGAATTTGAACCAGTAATGTATTTATTATTGGAAACTTAACTCCTTATGTTGATTTGCAAGCTTGTTTGAAGGCAGATTCATATTTTTTGCATATTCCATTTCCCTATAATTATTGCCAAATGACATACACATAAATTACAGACATACACACATATATATACATATATATACATATATATATATATATATATATATACACATATATATACATATAC
>NW_022280032.1:5649425-5695951 GCF_004355925.1 Anarrhichthys ocellatus | reverse complement strand
ATGTGTATATATATATATATATATATATATATATATATATATACACATATATATATACACACACATATATATATACACACATATATATATACATATACACATATATATACACACATATATATATACACACATATATATATATACACACATATATATATATATACACACACATATATATATACACACACATATATATATACACACATATATATACACATATATATATACACACATATATATACATATATATATATACACACATATATATATACACACATATATATATATACACACATATATATACACATATATATATACACACATATATACATATACACACATATATACATATACACACATACATACATATATATGCTCCAAACGTCTGAAATGACAGCATCAAGTGCAAAGATTTCTCCTGTCAAAAGCATAAAAACTGTTGTCACAATAGGGATTCCTCCCAGAGTGCCAATTTCAATTATAATTGATGCCCGAGCCATCCCATTATATAAACCCAAGGACAGATTTGGAAAGGCATCATGGGAGCTCACTGCCAGACAAGCTGTCCACACAGTAGGGTGGAACTTACCAGAAATACAAACCAAATCTCTTAATCTTTCCCCTCTCTGCACGTCTTGTTCCCACCAGGAGTCCTGACGCCCAGCAGCAGTCATGTGAGAGGAGTTGTCAACAAGCAGAGGATGCCCACGCCCACTTAAAGGAGAGCCACCCCCTTCCCTCCATCCCCCCTACCTCTCACTCCCTCCCTACCTCCCACATGAGGACGAGAAGATGACTATCACCAGCCGGCAGTCCTTCAATGTCCTGACGGTCATCTTCCTCTTGCTGTCCACTGCAGGTCTGTAAAGTTTAGTGTGTGGTGTTTATCAGTGAGTCTGCCTCTGTGGCCCTCGGAAGTTCATATTTCTGCTACTATAGGAGCCTCCAGACACTCGGGGTGTTCTCATGTTATATGCTCAGAGTGGTTTAATAAACGCCGGATGCTTCGAAACGTGTGTCTCAGTCTTTTACTGAGAGAGCCACTAGTGCCATGAACTAAATGCAGGAAACAACCCCAAAAGACACAGTTGATATGGATAGAAGGAGATACCTCAGGGCGCTCTCTAAATGAGGACATACAGCGTAAAACTGTGAAGAGAGCACATTATAACCCCAAAAGATACAAAGAGAAGAACCCAGCCAACGCGTATCTCTGAGATACGGCATATACATTATGCACAAGGGAAAAGATGCCAACTCAAGTTTTAAAATGACAAAATAGGGCAAGAGGAGGGTGGAGGCAGAACAGGAGCAGGTTGGAATAAATGGAAAACCTATAATCAGCAGAGTGAGCGTGAACGACTTTTTAACTGTTGTTCAATTCTTTAATTTGTTTGAATTTGTGATTTTGATGGTACATATAGCATATTGATGGTAGGGCAGCAACTAACAACTCTTTAACATCAATTTAATAAATAAACAAGCCTTTTTTTAATAAATCTATATTTTTGTCAACAAAAGTAGCGAAAAACAATTGACCATTAAAGTGTCCGAAAGTTACATAAACAAGTTTGTTTTGTTTGGGCAAATGGTCAAAGCCAAATGATATTCAATTTACAATGATTAAAAATAGCAGAAACTTACCCCTGAACAGCTAGCACCAGCGAATATTTGGCATTTTTGCCTGATAAATGATTGATTGTTCTATTGATAAGCTGATGGCATGTATTATGCTGTTTCAGAAGAAAGATGACAAACTGTGGGCCCGAGTGTAGCCATCAATAAATAAATATGATGTCAGAGCATGTTGCTTGTTAGGGAATGGCAGAGAGAGCCATGGCAGTTTTCAGACCGCAGATTGTAAACATACTGCAACGCTGGAGCCAAGCTGTTAACTGTATCCTAAATTTCAAGAGGTGTTAATGAAATTAAGCAGGTGGGTGTGTTTACAACTGTATGGTTTCCAGAACCAGCTGTTGCTCATTTGTACTCTTCTCTTTCCAAACCTTTAAGTCTTGCGTCGTTAAAGGACTTTATGGTCCACTTCCGATGTTCTGTTTCTTGCCAGTTCATGCACCAACAAACTGCTGACCCCTCCTTTACGTGCAACGTGCTATGGGACATCATGAGTTGATTGCAGAACCACGGTACAGTCAATGCAAAGGTCAAATGAAGAATTTTATACAACAACCCTTCACTTCTAATCCGGCACCGCTTCACTGCACCGCCTCTTCTGCTTCGGGTTGTTGAAGGGAAGATGGCTGGCCACGCCGAGCTCATTATAACCTGAAAGAGCAGTCTCCTTTCAAATGCTGATCCATCCCTGCCGGAGATTACTGAAAGACTTCTATCACTCCGCAGCATAAATGGACATTGAACTAAATCACAGCGAGAACACTTTTACTCCCACATTTGTAGGCTACGCTGATAAAAGGAAACATACAAGATGAAGACAAATCAGTTACAATAGAACTAATCTGGATGAACTTCACATGAAACTGCCTAATTTAATTCACGCTTAGGAGGAGAATGATGAAGCAAAATGAATCAAAGAGCCTAATTTATTACAAATCGCCAAATGATGTACGTAAATAGAGCCAGACTGATATATCAGCATGGCTGTTTTGGGACCCAAAAATTGCATCAGCGTATAGCATTTGTTGTAATAAATAAACGCCAAAGATATATTTACTGTTATTTATAAACAGTGTCACCATTAGATAGAGCAGACAAGTTTATTTTTCAATTTTAAAAATTGTCCTTTGGAAGAGATATTTGTTATAATTCTGGGCTGCAAATATTAAGGAGTATGGTCTTATTTATATATGGTTTTAGACAACTCTTGAGTTGTTTTAAAAGGTGCTATTTAAGTTGTTTCTATGGTGAAACAACCAAAAATAATCACGTTACTGTGATATGTGGCATGTTTTGTGTTATCTGTCTTATGCGTATGTGGTTTCTCTGTAACTTATTGTTATTGTTGAAAATCTTAGTCAGATGAATAATTTCAAGGAGGCTTTCCTTATCAAATAATGGGTAAATAAAATGAAAAAACAAACATATTTTGGGCAGTTTCTATATAATTACTATTCAGTTTACACAGTCTGTCCCCGGGCAAACTAGAGCATTCCTTATTTGTCTTGTTACCAGTAATATAAAGTGAATATGCTTGATATGTGATACTGATGCGTTATCAAGGCACTGAGGCCCCATAAACTGACACTAATCATATCTGGTTCATTTCTCTGACAAACTGGTGATTTATTATCATCAGATGGAGTCTGCAGCTGCTGCTGAAGTAAATCGCCAGATTCTATAACAAAAACAATATTGCTTTTTTCCCTTTTGTGGCAGCAAGTATGCACAGATTTATTGCCTCCTAAAGCAGTATGGACTTCAATGCACAGCTACAGATGGATGATGGATGTAAATGAGCCAGAGTAATATTTGTACCACTTTATCTTTGCATTATTCAATAATAAACTCGGTACTCTTATCAGCTCGTATCACTCCAGCTGCCAAAAAAAGAAGTAGGACTGACATAACAAATGATGTAACCGGTCTGAGGAGCATATTTGGTATTTCCATCCAGAAGCACTCACACGCGTATGTTTAAGTAATGACCTAATAGATCAGACGCACTCAGTTTTTGGGTTGATGAGCTTTTGCCATCAACGCCTGTATGCTTAAGGTGGCGTCTTCTATCTGCTGCTGAAGTTTGGAAGGTGTTTCCTTGACAGCTATTTGTCGTCAATAATTCGAGTAAGAGGTTGTCATTTTCAGAGTAGGAAGACAAATACAAACTCCATCTCAAAAGGTCATGAGTCACATTTCACTGAGTGTTTGTGTGTTTGTCTCCCGCTTTACTATAATACTTCCTGTCTGACATTTGTGTTTGTCTTCCACAAAACTGCAGCCCTCTCCGCTCATTACCGAGTGTGTGAGCCCTACTCGGACCAGAAAGGGGGTTACCACTTCGGCTTTCACTGCCCTCGCCTCTCGGACAACAAGACCTACATGTTCTGCTGCCACCACAACAACACCGCCTTCAAATACTGCTGCAACGAAACAGAGTTCCAGATGGTCATGCAGATCAACCTCACCACCACCTCAGATGGGTATGCACACAAGTAAGTAAAGCCATTTGACCCGATTTGACCTCTTTACACACCTGAATCTGTACCAGTACCAGAAGTTAGTCCCATTTCTTTTTTGGTTTAATTTATCAGTTTCCTTTTTTAAAATATTGAAGTAAAATTCCATTATTATCTATATCAACACCGTTCACCGTAGTGTAGAAACATTCTAAATGTTCAACTCACCAGGGGTGTCGGCCCTTATAAGGATACTACAAAAGAAGTCATAATGCTCTAGAGCCCAAGGGGTAGAGAATGTTTGGCATTTTTGCAAAAATTGTATTATCAAAAGTTATTATTCTGTCAATCGACTAATTGTTAGTTACAGCTGTAAAGCAATCCAAAAATAGGAAAGGATATCTACTTATATGCTTCATGGTTCAAGAGCACTGAGCCGAAATATTGAGTGCTTTATTGACGGCCACATTGCTTCACTCTCCACATCAAAAGCTCATCGGTTCTTCGTTGGGCCATGATGGAACTTCACTGCATTTGGAATCTGTTTAATAGTTCTTGAGTTATGCTGCACAACACAAACAAACAGGACCGATGCATAACCTCCGTGGCTCAGTGGAGGTAATTAGGGAGAAAATAGGTTGTGCTGAATATCTTCAGTTGAGTTTTATGGGAACAGCTTTGGTGAAACAAACAGTTTCAGAGATGACATTTCCTCAGATCAGATAAAAACAGCTGGTTGTAGTCTGCTTGCTCACAAACGCTTCGCTCCCTCGACAGCATCGCACTCATTGACACCGCTTGCCTCTCACTCAGAGGGTTTGTTGACATTGATCCACACCTACAGAGGCATTCAAAACCACCACAGAGAAGAAGAGCAGATGCTGAAAGCAGTTGTGTTGTGAGAGTGACGCCTCCACACGATAGCTCACAAAGGCAGGTGTTAAGTGCTGGCTAATATATCAAGTTTCACTATGATATCATATCCTACAGAGCAGATGCAAGACTTATAGTACGTTTTAGTACTGTTAATAGCAAACTACATTACACGTACCGATATGTGACAAAGTACTTATACACATTTATTCGTTGCAGCATAAACAGATTTCAGCTGAGTGAGGGACACAGAAGAACGAGCCTCTTGTTCTGTGGGAGCTCTCAGCTCTCTGTGCTAATGCCCTCCCAGCATGCCTCGGCCCCGGGTGGTTCACACTGCCCTGCAGCAGGTCATGATATTTCCTTTTAGTGTCAGATGTCCTCTTTGGCCGCTCTTTCATCCCGGCTCACTGGGCGATAGGGCTGCGGGTCTGATATTTACCACAGTCCAAGCGAGTTAAACTGGCCATAATTCTGCTCTCTACTCACACTGCATGGGAGAAAAATGGTAATGTAGTTTGAGATTTATTGCGGTTCAAGGTAAAACTAAAGGCGTTTGTCCTCTGAGGGTTTCATGAGTCAGTGCTCTGTACTATATAGCTCACCATGTAGTTACAGAGTAGCTGGAATGATGCAGAGTCGGAATAGATTCAGAGAAGAAGAGTCATCTTAGAATTAAATTTCAGAAAAGCAACAGTAACAGCAAGAAACCGTTGACAGATAATCAATTGCTTCTGCTTTCCTTGCTGTGTTGAATATTGAATAACATTTGTTTTAGTTGTGTGGTCATGATCGATCCCTCCGAGGACTGTGCACATGTTTGCTTACCTCCAGGTTGACTCAAGTACAGCCTGTTGCCCCCACAAATTACCCGAGTCACAAACTACATTGTAGGTGAATGTCTCAAAACGCAGAGGTGAAGAAAGGCAACTGCGATTAAGGATACAATTAGATTTGAGTGCAGTCGTGGCATTCGCCTGCCTAACAGATGTTCATTTTAAAGCCATTTATTCAGATAAATATCCCAAGGCCACATCGTTTTCTGAAAGAAGTGGATTCACTTGATCAACTGAACTGGAAGCTCTTGGGCATCACTTTTTTTGTGAGGGCTTCAATCAATGCAGTCAAACAAATTGCAAAGTGTGCCGAAATGACATAATAGATGGGGTTCCCTCCAAATAAATCTTTATTTTGAATAATATCCTGCTTCCTCTCTCAGAGTCGTAATAATACTTTTTCATTCCGTACGATAGAATCAACCTAATAGGACTGAATCACTTTCAATTTGTGCGAGATTCCCTAACTAAGTGTCCTCAGTGCCATAGAAACAAAGACATCGCACCCAGATATTTAGTGTCCCTGTTTTGGCAAAATGCTGCCTCTCAAATTTCTCAGGGAGCTATTTTTGCACATTTACCTTGCTGTACTTTATGGATGTGGGTGGGCTAAACGAAAGTTCAAAAGTGCCACATAAATGCAGCTGGATCATGTAATACATGACGAAAATTTACGAGTAAAAATTAGGAGCACAGATTTTCGGAGGAGCAAATGGATTAAGATGTGTATTGTGCTACTGAAATGTGTTGTAGAATTGAAGAAGCAGCAAATGGAACAGATGGAGGGCTTCTTAATAAATTTTTGCTTTTTGTTTATTTAACTAGTTTTTATCCAGGGAGGATTTGATGAACGTCTTGGTCTTGCCACATGAACAGAAAACATTCACACTTGGCATCATAGCTGGGATTTAAGGGCCCAGCTGAGGGGTATATGGATGGTAGCTATGAGCATGCGAGAATGTTTATCATCATCTTTCCCAGATTACACTGTGCTAACACTCATAGTCTGTCTCTCACACAGTAATTACACAGCCCTGGTCGGCGTGTGGATCTACGGCTTCTTCGTCATGGTGCTGCTGGCGCTGGACTTTCTCTACTACTCAGCCATAAACTACGAGCTGTGCCGGGTGTACCTGGAGAAATGGGGCCTGGGAGGACGCTGGCTGAAGAAGGCTCGCAGTCAGTGGCACAGGTCCATGCCAGAGGAGAGCGAAGCCCAGGCTCCGGCCCAGCCCATGGTCCCGAGCCACTACCAGCCCAGACACAGCCTCAGAGGGGAGAGCCACAGCCCCACACTCCTGCCCTACAACACGTCCACCGCATGGTGAGTCACTGTCCGTCACTTGGCGATTGCCAACCGGCAGTTTGGCACGTCCACTGTAAAGCTGCAAGAATCAGCAAAACGTGAACTAAGATTTACATCACAAATCACCTGGGTAATTACAGCTGGTGTCTTAACAGAAGTATCTCAATGGGAGCGCTGGCAGTGTGAAAATAATACTTTATAAATCACAGACAGGAAGCTGGAAAAGACTGTAGATCAGTTCTTTGGACCATCTGATGATGTAGATTAATTTAGATGAACATTTAAAAAAAAGGAGAAACAATATGGAAAAACAGAATTACAAAATTAAGTAAATAACTGTTTCCCCAAGTAGTAAGCAATGATCTTTGTACTCAGTGTTTTGCCATGTAGAGAGAGAGCAACATGGCAGGGAAACACTAACAGGACAAATTAGAGCATTTCCAGCATATTTTCCCAAGCCAACATAGAGGAAGCTCAAACATCAAGCTCCCCGTTTACTTGCATTCCTTATTAAGAGTGCAGTGCGCACACAAAGATACACACAGGACACAACCGCGCATGATTACTGCCTACCAATGGTATTGCTACTAGAGGAACTATGTCCCTGTCAGAATCACAATTTGGGTTTTAAGTCTGACCAGCTCATTAAGGAGCGGTCATTATTAATGAATAGAACAGAATAAATGTGAAAGCTGCACTGCTCGCCCGAGGCCCCCAACTCTTATTTAACCTGAATGATTCGACTCCGAGTCACATAAGAGACCTTTCATGGAGTTCCTGTGGAAAAAAAAAACACCTTCTGCTGTCCTTTTGGTTCATCATTTTCTTACCTTTGAGCGCAGTCACAGGAGTCTCAAGGTGTGTTGGGCTGCGTGTGTGTGACTGTTAAAACACAGCGCGAGGAACTTATTCTTCTTTTGGCAGCCAGTGCTCAGACTTTCATAATAAAGCTACACAATCACAGAGCACAGTCTGAACAAACCTACATTTCTGTGCGGTCCATTTTTCATGCAGTTCTTCGTCTCTGTCTGACTGGGGCTCAGAGTCTCTCGCTAGAGGTAGATATCTCTCTCGGGTCATGATAATTTAATGTGGGCAGAGGTTTGACAAATGGCTCTGAGAAGCAGCGTTGACTGTGCGAGCCATAGATAGGGGAGCTGGGATGCTGCAGAAGGATCCTGGGGCTGCTTTGCTGGTGGAAACATGGTTAACTTACATTGGACATACCCATGGAGTCTCCTCATTAGACATGAAGTCAGTTCAATATGATAGGACTAGACTCACTAGGTTGACCTGCACTGGAAGCTCTCGAGCTTTAAGCCAGAGGAGGTCTCTAAAAAGGTGTTTGAAACTGCAGCAAAATGCTCATTGAGAGCATGCTAAATTCATGGTAATTCGTGCTGACGATGACTGATGGGAAAAGCTTCAGAATAGATATTGACGTGGAATAATCTTCTGCATTTTTTTCCCTTTAAAAAGTTGAGTCACTTTTTATTAAGAAACAGGTCAGTTTTTAAAAAGGAGCTATGGATATTCTTTGATAATCCATCAAATCAGTTAAAACAAAAAATACCAAAACGTGACAGATGCTGGGAAATAAATTCAGTCACAAAGTTTCTCGGCAAGATTAGAATAGCTTGTTTGCAGTTTAACACAGTGAAGCACTTCTCACAATCTAGACAATGCTTACACATTTTGTTAAATGTGTGAAGTAACCAATAGTGTATGTACACCACAGCTCATGTTGCCCACACAGTGCGTCATCGGATGGACCATGGTTTATTTGCGGGAAGACAGATCTTTATCCCCAGAGAAGTTACAGGGTAAATCCAGGTCCAGTTAGTTGAACATCTGTTGGACTAATGTAAACAAACAGAGATGGGGTCAAGTCCCCGCAACTGGCGCAGCAGCATCTAAAAACAACCCAGTCGCACAGCAACTCGGGAATCCAGCATGCACAAATGGTCACCAGTGCATCGGAGCGATCTTCACAGCAAGTCAAAGTATCAAATTATTTCTCCACATGCAGAGATGTTTTTCTTCAGGAAAAAGTGCAGCTTGGCATTCAGCATGTGGTGATATTGTTTATCATGTCGCCACGTGAGCAGGCTGGTATGCTGCAGATCTGCTGGGGGTTAAGTGTGGGCGGCCTGGGAAGCTGTTGTTACTTTCTCTCTGTGGATACCCTTTATTGAAAGCTCCTATTCATGCATGTGCAATCCAGGTGAGAGAAAAACAACAGGTCTGCTAAGCCGCACTTTATAGTTAATTGTTCCTTGATATGAAGAATGCATTGTTTCTTTATGGGCAGGGAACTGACAACAGATGGGACTTTAGTCACAGGGCAATGTGGCACGTAATGGCAGCAACAACCCACTCAATGATTGATAAGAGGTATTTGTACCACAGGGGTTGTCTGCAGTTGAAAGATTATGAAGTAAAGCTCAGCTAATTTGAAAAAAAAAAAAAAAACCTGAAATATTGATTTATTTCTTTGTGGCTAGACATTACACAATGCGCCTTTAAATAGGAAGTTCCTGCTCTCTCTATAAATTGCTCAGCAGCTTTAAAGCCCTGATTGGTTGTCCACTCATACATAGCCCATTAAAGGAAATTAAAAACTTTGGCCAAGATCCCAGTTAGTGCCAACCCTTTGCCCAGTAGTTCACCTCGAGCAATTATGGGTAGTGGGGAGCAGCAGCAGCATCTGGATATCTTGACACCAGAAGAAAAAGTGGAAAAAGGAGCTGGCAGTGAGCATCTCCTATATTGTAACTTGTTTTTTACATCCTTGGGTAGTGTGCCTGACACTCTCCTCTCTCAGAACTGCGAGAACTATCTGATCTGCAGCTGTCATTTCAGTCTGGCTATATTGCATATAATTTACATAAATTTAGTTTGTCTTTACTCAGTGCTGATCAAGACTTGCTGTGCAAATATAGCTCTGCGATCAAGATTAAATACGCTTCTTTGCTCATGCTCGGTGTTAAAATAAAAAATATGATCTGTCCAGTGTACCCCGACCTCTCGTCCAATTAGCCTCCTCCCGTGACCCTAAAGGATTAGTGGGTATAACTAATGGATGAATGGATGATTCAACTTTGGTTTAATGTGTGCGTAGCATTAGCCAGGAATAAAAGTGAGAGAAATGAAATGTTGGGCAACATCAAATGGCACCATCGCACATCAACAGAACACGTCAAAGAGTCATTTGGTGATTCATAAATCACTTGGCACCAAGTTACAGTGGCACCTTGTGCCAGTAACAACCCACTCACTCAAACTTGGCAGCTTCATTGGGCCAGCTGAGCGTAGCCACGGATGGAGCCGTCCGTGTGAAGTGGCATCTGTCACCACATTCACCTGACTCACCGGCCATCGTAACACTGCGTCTTACAGTCAGACTTCAGTGACTCAGCCTTATCACACAGTCAGAGTTTCCGTCACTCCGCTAAGTCTGTGTGTAACATCGCTTTGGTCGTAGGTCACCACTAACACCAACACTCAAAGGCCTGCAGGTCTGTCTGCCAAGGAAATTACACTTGGGAAATGGACTTGTATAGCTCTTTTCTAGTCTTCAGACCACATGTCATTCACCCATTCACACCCATTCATACACTGATGGCAGGGGTTACAAAGCAAGGGGCCACCTGCCCATTAGGACCAACATTCATACACTGAGGCACAGCATTCGGAAGCAATTCGGGGCTGAGTGTCTTGCCCAAGGACACATCGACATGGACCAGCGGAGCCGGGGATCGCACCGATCGATCTTCTGATTGAAGGACGACCTGCTCTACCACTTAGCCACAGTCGGCTCCACTCTGGAAGCTGAAACAGCAATTCACGTCTTTTTTTTTTTTTCCCAGTTTTTTATTTTTCTGTCAGAGTATGATCAAAACCTAGCTGTGTCTCCTGCATATTCACGTCCATCTTTGAACTCACTGGTTGGCTTTCTGTGGTAATAATAGAATTGTACATTATGAAATTATTCCTGGCTTGTCTGTCCACAGAGCAGCATGCCAAGACCTTGTCCAATTAAAGCAACACTCTCCATGTGGTGTGAGTTAATGAGTTAATTAACATCATAGATGCTACAAAGGCAGCCAGGCACAGCGTTCTGCTGTGGGCTAAAAGGAAAGCGCAGGAGAATAAGTTTGACTCCTTGAGAGTCGTAGAATGACTTTTGGCATTGCCATGAGCAAGTGATGCAGCTGCAATGTTATTTTTGGGGCTGTGTTTGTGATCTTTTATTTGATCTGCTGTCATACGTCAACTTCTGCAAACTGCATTTGAGTCATTTTCTCAAGAGTGCATTATAATAACCTTCAAGTGGAAACTTTTATTTTACCATCAACAATGTAGTTGCATTATTTTATAGAAATGGCTGGGATGTGACTCATAGGAGGTGGGGTGGGCTGAAAGTATTTACAAGAATTACAGACTTGTAAAATTGTTCTGTAAATCTAATTGCTTTTTGAAAAGCAGAGCTACAGTTTTGTTGGTCTTTGTGATTTCGGGCCTTGAGCTGATTCTCAAGCCAATAGTAGGCCTGTATAAAGATCAATGTGGATCATTAAGCACGCACATCATGTCTGAGCCAGTTTCAGCCATGCAGGATACAGGATATTCTTTCCAAACGCAGTCGGGCAGTTGGAGAGGATAAGGCAATGATACCCCCTCTGTTTCTTTTCTTCAATTTCTTAAAAGTTCTCATTCTGTTTGATCCATTAGTATGATATCTTTGAAATGTGTATGTATGTGATCTTAAAATGTTTGTTCTTCATTTGCTTGGTTTTCTTGAAGCGTGGTTGTATTTGTCGCATGCTATTAAATGACAATTGTTTTTTAGAATTGCGCTCTTATTAAATTGGTTAGAAAACCATCTTTATGTATATCTATTACACGAGCGCAGCTGCTTCATGGGTCCAACATTTTTAGAATTGAGAGGACCTCTAGTTCACAGATAAGCGGGTGTAGTACGTTTCCGGTGTAGATTCAGTGGGTTGTCCACACAACTGGTCTGGTAATGAAAACCAGAAACAAGATTAAAAACAGAACCAGAACTGGTCCCAGCGTCCGACCCCAGAGACCATCCCTTTAAGAAACAGAAATTCTGTCACATGATAACATCCAAACCATCTCCATGAGAACTGGGCAACTCCCACAACTGAGAGATAAACACAAGATGCGGTTGAAAGCTGTGGAGAAACTAAAAAAGTAAACCTTGTGATAAGATTGTTTTTTGTCGAGAATGCTCAATTTCTGCATTTCTCTCTCTTTCTACAGAATGATTCTGCAAGTGGACAAACCGAAGAGTAGCAACACCTTGTTTCCTTACCTGGTAGAGAGGAGAGGTCCCGCAGATGCCCCCTCTCTGGACCACAGACACAGACACCAGTGGTGGGCTAGCCATACTGTAGTAGTTAGAAGAGACTACTGCCCTTTCCTAATGAGCACAAAACACCCATGGACCGACAGAAGCAGGCCGACGTGGCATTTAGAAACCCCGCTGAACAAAGGCTGCCAGGAGACACAGAGGAGTGTACTGCAGAGGAGCGACACATTCAGCAGCTCACAGGTGTTCAGTGATCCTCTGAAGAGACTGCCAAGTCCCGAAGTATCCCAAAAAGGATCTGAGCTGAGCTGGATAAACTGTACTCGTTTTTAAAAAAAGAAGCTCATCTTTCTAGATATAAAATGTTTATTGCACTGCTGTGTCAGTTTGTGTTCAGTAGCAGTTAGACACAGTTGTGGGTTATCTATTTGGTGATTTATTTATGTGAGTTAGTCAGAGAATATATATGAGTGGTTAACATTCGGAACATGTAACAGCTTAGGTTGATGCTGAGCATCTCGCTTAGAGTAGAATGTTTTTGTTACTTACTGATACCAGACGCAAAATGTCTCTGCAGCAGCCATGTTGAGAAAACAGTATCTCGTATGAAATGTTTTAGATCTCCTCTCTGCAAAACAAGTGATTTTATCTATATTGTAACGTGTCTGACACAAGGACACAACGCCATACGGATAACCTGCTTTACAATGGGTCATCAAGATTTTTCTTTTGGTTTAGTGATGCTGAGGAAAGGGATCTTGGCTTTCAAGTCATTCACCCAAAACATTAATGCTATGTTCACAGAACTAGCGACAGAGCTACAAAACGGTCATGCGTGGCCTGCTACATTGTCGGCACGTCGCCTCGGAAGTGTTGCTCAAGCGCTCGTTGACGTCGTTACGCCATTAATTGCACTGGGAACTGGATAACGGAAAGAAAAAAAACATTCATGTCACTGGCTTCCATTGAAAATGAATTGTAGCCGGTTGCTTTGTCGCTCGTAATGTGAACACATCATAATGAGGATCAGGGACGCCTTCACAACAGCAAAGCGCTTCATGCTAAGTTAAACATAACCTTAGACCTTGGCGTCGAGCCGACAAGCCCATTTGAGACCATTACTTACAAAGTTAGTGTGAGACAGTTGCCTGTGTAACCTCATCCATTGACTTGTTTGCCCTTCCTCATTACCGGAGCTGCCTGAAAAACAGCTCCATTAGCAATATGATGCAAATGAATATCCATTTGGTTCCTTTATAAGGAGCGCTCTATATCCCACATTGGTAATAGACAATTGTAAGTGATTAGCCACAACAGAAAAACCCACATTAAAACCCCTTTCACTGTCAGCAATAATGTACAGTAGCTTAATCAGACGGATGACATGGTATGTAAAAGTCAGAGGCACCAGCCAAATGAGCATCGGGTAATCATTGAGGTGGAATCGCAGAGCTTTCAGTTCAGTTTACATTTAATAAGGCGAGGTTACTAAAATGGACATACAGCATTTCTGGATAATGAACTCGTACTGAAAAAGGTCTCCAACAATTTCTGTGACAGCGTTGTTGGAGCAGAAGTGAAAACAATTCACTTTTTAAAGACAAACTTTTACATTATAGCTGTAACTAATGACTTGAATCTGACAATTATTTTCTCAATTTCTTTATGAATTATTTGGTCCATAAAATGTCAGAATATAGTGAAAAATGTTAGAATTTCTGAAAGCCAGAAGCCAGGTATTGAAATGGCTTGTTTTATTCAACCAACAGGCTAAAACCCAGGATATTCAGTTATACTATTGTTTATGATAACATATGATCAAATCTTCACATGTGTGAAATCAGTGTAAGCTTGGAAATAAATGATCAATCAATCTAGAGGTGCAACTAAAGACTAAATTCAGATTAATCAGCAATTTGTTTTCTCAATTAATCAATAAATTGTTCGGTCTATGAAGTGTTACACTATTACAGTAGACAAACTCCTCATATTTGAGAAGCTGAAACTAAGGAATTATTTGGTATTATTGCTTGAAAAATGACCTAAACAAGAAATGAATCAACCAAAAAGCGAGTTGGACTAATAGATGAATGAACTAATCGTTTCAGTTCTACGGTCATCGTGTTTTAAGAGAAAGTAGTGACTTTATACCCAAATCTGAATTAACTACCGAGATAAATTCTCTGTAATCCATTAAATACTACAAGAGACAAAGCAGCTGTTGGTGCCAGACTGCATATGAGCGATAGCATGTGAAGACCAGGTGGGCAGACCGGTAGGTACATCACGAAAGAGGCGTTGGTACCAATCTTGCATCTGCAACTGGTACTCTGGCAGCTGCTGGGCCCCGTATGCGTGCAGAATCTCTGGTCCGTGCAAACGTGGTAACGTCCTCGCTGAAAGCTAACAAGAGATACCGTTAATCGCTCAGAGTCATGAGACCTGGGGTCTCGCCATCATATCTGTCCTCTCCGTTTCATGAAGTTTAAGTGGATCCTCCGAATAAAACTCTGGTCGTGTGCTGGGCTTCTTCCTCAGTTATCGGCAATAATATTCACATTTGCTGAGTTGTTAGAGCAAGTCAATTCCCATTTCAGTGGCTGAAGTTTAAGTGCGTGAGCAGGCTTGTGCTTTCAGGGGCAGAGAAATAGGATGTGTCCAAGTTAAATAATTGGCCCAGGGATCTGCAGTGGTCCTAAATTACACTCTCCTGCTCTCTTTCCATAGCTGTCTCCTTATTCCCAGAGTGTGAACAGGAGCACCAAACAGGGAGGGTTTTTTGAAACAGATGCAGCAGCACAAAGGGGATTTAATTAGTCCCTAATGTTGAATAAGTGGGGAAAATCTGATGTGTTTAAGGTAATGTCATTTTTCAGGGTTTTTGCTGTGTGTTCTGACCTGTAATAAAGTAAAGGAGGGCAGTAAGGAAACACTTCATTTTGCCTCCGACAAGCAGTAGCAGCTGGATTATTTCCCCTCATTTCATTAAAATGTTACAAGTTGGTTTTGTGATGTTTTCTGTTTTGTTTGAAAACAGTCGTGACTCTGGCCTGATGTGTGACGTGGTACTGTAAATCGTATCAGCTCAACCCTCTACCCAAATAAACAATTTTTAAAAAAACAACATAAAAAAGGGAAGAAGAGAGCGCACATCTGTTTCAGTCTGTCAGGCGGTCATGGTAACAGTTGCCTTACGGTTGAATACCCACCTGTACACAGAAGCTTTGTAGTGGTTGATACCTCACTTTTTGGGTGTGGTGGTGATGATAATGTGCACCAAGTTCTGTCTATGTATTTACTACTAGATAGAATGACCAGTACCGTTTTCAGTTGGATTGTTATTGCACTTGTTGACTTTGTATTGTCACGACAGGGAGAAATAAAGTTTTATCTTTTCCAGTGTGTTTAAATCCCTCTGTGTCAGGTGCTCTTTGGAAAGGAAATACTGCTTTATTTCATTAGACCTTTAAAGCCAAGCCCCTATGGAGGCCAGAAACAGACAAAGGTTATCAGAGTCTAAAATATAACTGAATATATCAATGAATCATACTGTTCATTTTGAATTACTAGGGAGTTGAAAGCTTTAGGAATAGAAATAATTATATTTTGTCCTTTACCTCCAATGATTTGATAAACTTCCACCAGCTCATTTTATTTTCAGCACTTAAGTGCATTTCTTGTGGCATTGGCACGCAATTTAAAATCACAACCTAAAAACATCGTTTTAGTAGTGCAATGCTAACAAGCCCCAGCAAATGGTGAATGGACCATTGTATTTATATTAACGCTTTTTTACCTAAGACTTAAGACCAAAGCGTCAGTCATTCCCACACACACCAAACGTGGAGTTCAGTGTCTTCAACATGCAGAACGGAGGAGCCGGGGTTCGATTTACCAACCTTGTGATTAATGGACGACCCGCTCTCTACCTCCTGATCCATGTAACCCCTAGTATTGATAATATGATCAGGATAAGTGGGAGCAAACTGATTTATATAACGTAACCTTGTTTGGATGCTTATTACATTCTTGGACATGATAGATATATGTTGCATTGTTAATCATTTCAAACGGCATGTTTCGAGTTTAACCATTACCAGAGAAAAGGCTTTGACAATGTGGACTAACAGATGTTTTTGGGAAACGTAATGCTCGTGTAATATTTTTGGGGAAATGGTTGGCTGGGGTCCGAAAGTGCAAATTTTCCAAATCCAATAAAGAGCTTTAGCTGTGAGTTAGTCAGCTGTATGTCTGCCCGGCATACTCTGTCAGGGTTTCCTTAACTGTTCATCAATAACATCCCTACTGCAAACTATTACTAAACTTGTATCAGGAAAACACAAAATGTTAAAATGTCAGCAACAGCATCATGTTGTATATTTACTTTGTTACAGTCAGAAAGTGAAGAAACACCTGATGAAAATAAAACATGTTTTCAGAGCCATTGTTAGCACTGTAACTCTATTATTAAGTTCTCATATTGGGACTCGGTATCGGCAAGTACCCAAATGTAAGTACAGTTAGTCTGAAAAAAAATGGTATTGTTGCATTCCTAAAGGAATTCAAAGCTAAATAGGTGTGACATGCCTACTTATGGTTGCTATGATTGGACAATCATTTTTGTCTTGAAGTTTTTATTTTTTAACTGATGTGAGCTAAAGAAAAACTGACTTTTTAACCAACTGATTACCAAAAACCTCTATGATATTGATGTTTTTTAGTAGTACTTTTGACTCGACTGATAACCTTTTACTATCTTTTATGAGTTCCGGGGCTATACAAGCCTCTGAATGAACTGGGTTTGCTTTTCTATGCCCAATCAATACACCATGAGATGATTCATGCTGCCCTCAAAACAGTGACCCGTCCCAGGCTGACAGAGCCACATCCAAAACTGGCTCACACAGTATCATCATTAAAGCAACGAGGTGATGGTGAGACACAGGTCGTGTCAGACCTGCAGATTGCTTCAAATCAGACACCTGCTGCTGCTCGCTTGCATCAAAGGCCCGCGGCAACCTAGAAGTTTGTTCCACATCGTCAAGGTCCCTTTGCGCTTTCCTAATAAGCTCTGACTTCTACTTTCACCCCACCTTCATCCACCTCCGTCGATCATTCTGTCAAGGTTCTGCTTATCAAACTGCTTCCTCACTCTCTACTTACTCCTCCATCTGTGTCCTCCTCCTTCCAGTATGCCAGTAACCAACACTCTTGCCATCTGCACAAATGCGCATATGAATACAATTGCTGCCATCCATCTCCATTTAAAAATCGTTGTCTGGATTTCTACATCCTGCTGTTATTGAGGAGCCCGAGATACATCCTGCAAACATTTATCTATTAAAACTCCATTAGGCCTCGTCTCCCTGATGCCCCGTCTGCTCAGGCCGGATCTTCTGTGGCAGTTACACCACATTAAGATCCATCTGAAGAAGTCGATATTAATGTTACCGTTTCATGACGTCCATTTAAACAAGCCGTTTTAAGTGCCTTGGTGGACCACACCTAGCCGATGCAAAGAACGGATAGTGCCAGACTAAAGTATGGTTTTGGCTAATTTATTGTCCATCAAAGAGAAAATATGTATAAGCTTCTTTCAACACGCCACCAGGATGGTGAACTCTGACCTCTGACCTGCTATGTCTTCAATATATATTGCAGTTCATCGTTTGTAGTATGATGAAAGGCAGTTCATTTCAGTCCCATTCAGTTTATTTCAGGGTGTGTGGTTGTTTTTGGGAGAAAAGAAGGAGGAGCCTGGAGAGTTGCATTAAAGGGACTTATCTTGATGGATCAATGGAGTTAAGGAGGCCCAAGCTGGTCCAAGCTGGAGCTGAACAAGATTCCTTTTCAACCACCTGCTCCCAGGATCAGCACACCTCCAGTAAGGCCTTGTCGTCCAAAAAAGTTCCTTGTATCCAGCCGGTTCATGGATAACCTGCTGCTCCGATTTAGTTTAGTATACCTCAACTATTTCTTAGTTTGAGTGTAACAGGTCCAGAAACTGAATAATACTTTCAGTAGCTGCCTCTCTCACTCCTCTCTCAGTTCTCCTCCATGCAGCTTCTGTTAGTTAATTATTTTCCCTTCCCCCAGCTCACACGTGTCTCTAATTTTTAGCCTCACCTTCCCCACCTTCTTTTCCTGTCAGGTTGCAAAAGGGCTATTCTGTGTATTTTGTTCTGCTAATACGTGACCAAAATAACCTGAATCTGTGTATAATCTTAATATACTTTTTAAATCAGTAGTTCCCAGCCTTTTTTGGCGTGTGGCTCATTTACGGTCAAGCAGTGTTTACTTGCAAACTTTTGTCACAGGTTGCAAGTATCTATGAGATGTGAGCAGTTTAACCAAAGAGTGATTAGCCTTTTAGATTGATTGAGTAATTATAGCAGTTTTTAGACGTGTAAGATTAGAGAAAAGTCAGAAAAAATAAATGTTTTTGTTTTTCAGAGTCAGTAAACTTCATTTACTTAATATTTCTTGGTATTATATTAGTTAACATGTTCACAGGCTGTAGTCATTGATGATCATTTTATGCAAATTGGTTTTGTAGTTTTCATTAGAGCCAAGTCAGCTATCTCACATGGAAACAGATGTATTATGTAAATAGCTAATATTTGATCCCACACCAAGCTCAACACAAGTGAGAGATCGAGAGTAAATAATAAAAGTTAATTCCCCAAAACTGTAGGGAGTATACCACAATCACCACAGTCCACATGATTTGCAGCAGCAAGCTAAGACACGTCATCTGTGCAGCAGATAATTATTATGCATATTAAACTCACAAAAAATGCAATGCTGTATCCATGAGTGCAGCTGAATGTCGGATTAATGACACAAGGAAACAAGGGCTCAGCAGTTAAGATGTAATTGATATGTTGGTATGAAGAATAGTAAAGCAAGCTGTCACACAAACCCATTGCTCTCAGTTTAAATATTCCTCTAATGCTCAGATGAATATGAAATGTGTGGAGAAAATGAAACAAAAGCCATACTGAGCTCCCCATGAAGCCAATATTACCGGATTACAATTATGTGAATGAGCTGTGTGAAGTCATGCTTACAGCCCTGAAGCCACAAAATAATTTTTTCTACAACAGATCTGGCTTGCCATGAGCCCTCAAAACAACAGCAACATGCCACCAACAGGGAAATATACACAAAACCAACTCATAACACTCAAACATGTGTATTTCTCCAGTATGTAAATAGACAGTATGAAAGCATCCCAATGTAAGTGCCAACACAAACCCAAAGAAAAATAATGTCACTGTCATTCACTTCAAGAAGGTAATTTACAATTAATGCTGACACCAACACTGTCAGCTAATTTAATTACTGCAGCATAAAAGTAGAAAACAGTCAGCAAACGCAAAGATAACGTTAGATCTGAGAGAAAAATGAAACAGTCTCATAACTGATTAATAATCCCAAGCACACAAACACCAATTCAACAGAGCCAAGTAGAGGGAGGGCATTAGCTATAAAGGTGTTCAGCGCATGGATGTAGCTACAGTAAAAAGTTAGCTAACGAGTGGGCGGGGCACTAACGTCTCGTTTGATATATTATAAATTGCAGCTTGACAAATAAACATCTGTTTGACCACCCCACCTCCATTAGCTTTTCTATGGGAGCTTGAGGGAGGATATCAGGGATTCATTCATATGAAAAATATCTAATAAAACCATGCAATTATGACACAAGCCAATACATTTTTTAAACCTGCTTCTCGTTATTCATTTCACAATGCCCCCTTTCTGTCTGCTGCCATTACTTTCCCACTCCAACACAGCCTGCTGAGGGTTAAAATGAGGACAAACCTATAAAAACTGATTGTGTTATTTCAAAGGTTAAAGAAATTATTTTTGAGCAAATAGCTTTATGTTAATTATTATTACCAGTTCTTTTCTGGGTGGATTTTGTGTGTAATTATGTGACTCTCTGTCCATCTATCTTGAACAGAACATGGAACACCTTGAATAAATGTGTATTTATTACTTTTATCACTCGGCTTGTCTCCTTTATGTTGCAGCACTGTTGTCATTGTTAGCACTGTTAGCTGCTACACGCTGCCTTAGACATCTCTGTGTTGAGAGCCGTGTGCAGGCTCTTGCATCTTTCCACCCTTTTAGACATATGACCTGTCCACATGTCTTCGTCTGTCCTTTTTGATTTTTAGTCATCTTGTGTCTATCGTCATTTTTATGTTGAGTAATGTTCAGTACATGAAATGTGCTGTACAAATACATTTAACTGCTTTGAACACATCTCAAGCTATTTGGCTTAATTATATCTCTCTTAATTCTTTAGGTTTGACACTCCCATGATACTGTCACCTCTGTGATAACTTATAAACCCACTTATACAGCAGCTGAGTGATGGGAGCGATGCTGCTTTGTTAGCTCTGCTCCCCTTTCAATCCACAGAGAGATGCGTCTGTTCAGTGTGACAAGTTAGGCAAACATCACTCATGTTTCCTGTGAACATTTTGGATGGACTCCAGTGGGTTTGCAGAGGGACATCATTTGTTTTCTCCAAAACTGTCAGTTTGAGAAATCCTCCGGTGTGGTCACCCAGGCTGTAAAATATACTCACAGTAGCATCAAACATGATTTAATGATTTCTAAAACATTCTCAGCCCATGCATAAGAGGCAATATAAGTTAGTTATCTCTTTACAGTGACTGTTTTACAATGTTGAGTGGTGATGTGGAGTCCTAATGAAGGCAGAAGAAGGTGTTGTCGTTGGAGCAGAACAGGTTTAATCCCTCAGACGTTTATCTTGAAATTTATCCTTGTTTGTTCTGATGGTTTAGAAACTGATGACTGATTTCCTGACATGTATACAGTGGCTAAAAGACATTAATCCCCCTCATCTTTCACTGTGTCTTTAAGATCATCACAATAGCGTGTCAGAGCCACAAATGTTTGCACATAATGAACACACATTGTGATTTATCAAGCTTGTTTCAGTATTTCAAAAATGTTCACATCCGTGCCTCAAATGAATTCAGGGTAGGTAGCTTAAACACAATATGAAACAAAACATACAAGATATGTTAGATTTGGCATTAACAGTCTTACAGTCTGTTCATGCCAATTCTACAGTCTTGTTTCAGACAAGTATGTCTGAAACAAGACTGTTCATAGATAAAGAAACAGATAAATAATTTAGTACATTTCAATGAATATTGTTTAATCCATGTCATTTACAGATTCTGTTAGAAGGCTGAGTACAAACAGTTCATTCATGTCCCTTTTGCACCAAGGTTTTAGCCATTTATTGCAACAATAACACACATTTTATTCTTTGAAAAATATATTAGCAAGCTTCATACGGACTGTCCCTGAGCTCAAAACCCCTTCGACTGACCCTGAAATACCCAACATTTGATGAAAAAGAACATACATTTCATTTAACATTCACATACAAAACAATATGAATATAAGAATAGAAGAGTCAGATGAGGTGAAGGAAGTTACATAAAAGGCAACATGCAGAAAGATTTAATGACAGATATTTATATGGACCACCTAATGTAAGCGATGACAAGCAAACATGTATGATTGGATGGGATATGTAACACCCGACTATGAAATACAATTACAATTTGTAGTCGTCAGGCCGTAAAATGCAAATGGACGGCACTTTATTGGTTGGTCATGTACTACAATGGGTTTTGCTTTTCATAAAGCAATGTGCAATTTAATTTTCAACAAGTAAATCTTGTTTACTATCACTCGGGATGTGGAGTTCAAGGGCTGTAAATTGAAAAACAGAAGATAAGCCATTTTGATTTCATAATACTTTAACTGCTCGCTGAAATGTGTCAATTTACATGTTGAACAAGAGCAACACACCCCTCAGTGTCTCTTTGTCTTTCTGTCTGTCTCTCTCTAGCTGTGTTTCCATCTGACTGCCAAGACAATTTTATGCAAACCTTTTGAAATGTCAGGGGAAATAAAATGTGAATTTAGAGTATTTTCCATCACAGTGGTGGAAACGAATAAATTGGCTTCCTGAATGTCAACAAACACATCTGCATGAAAACTGGGAGAACTGAATAGGAAGTGTGAAAGTCGCTGTTGTTACTGTTTATAGTTCCTTTAACCTTGAATAAAAAAACAAAGAAATTCACGCTGCAATTTGCTAATACACAAGCTAAATCCACAAAAGATAGCAGTGGAAATATATTTATATTTAAGTCACTCATGGTTAGAATACATTTCTTTCAAACAAAGGAATTACACGTCTTTCCAACACAAAGGATAACAATTTTGCAGTTTTTAAATTTGCAAAAAATGCTTTGATGGTATCACATCCATTGTCTGTCTCTCATTCTCTGAGCCTGCCTCCATCGCTGCCTGACTCGCTACATGTGTGTGTGACATTGAGTTGTGAACAATTCAATGGCAAAAAACAATAAATGACAGAACTGACGATAGCATTCACAGACTAGAAAACGAGGAGGTCACAGACTGTCAGCAGGAACACATGGAGGAAGCAGAGGACTAAATTCACACTGTTTATTGAGAAGTGGCAGTTAAAGTTTTCTATAGCAAGAATTAAAAGTGCCATGTTTCAGCACTGTCACACAGTGAAGGAAAGAGAGCAAGAGATAGCGGAAATGGGAAATAACATCGGGTTACACATCCACACCACATATTAGAAACATGTATAAAAAATAAAGAAAGACTAGAATTACCGCCTGGCAGTTGTATGCCTCCATCAAGAGTTAAGTTACAGTTAACATCTGTTCAAAATGTTACCACTTCATCGTTTTATCCTAGCAGACATTTGTGTAAAATTATCATAATTAGCATATGAATTCTTGAGTTATGGCCAAAAACTAATCAGTTCATCCTTGAGTCAAAGTGGACATTTGTGCCAAATTTTCAAGGAATTCTCTCCTGAGGTATCGCGTTCACGGGAATGGACTCTGGCGAAAATAATTGATTTTGATCCAAAGTTTTGATGCTGGTCTGACTCTGCCATTATAGACACCGATATCGTTGATTATGCATGACTCGTTAATCAAGCTTCATGTACTTTATTCTTTTAAATTAGCTTGCGAGCATCAGCAAAAAGTCTATGAACAGTCAACTTCAACTTTAGCATTCGTAACAGTTTCTCATCTTTTCTTCAGCTCTGTTTGTGTTCCTGTTTGCTGAGTTCCTCTTCCTTTTCTCATTTCCCTTTGTGCTTCTTGAACAGGGCGTACAGGACCTTCAAGGTGGCGGTGTCGTCCTGAGAGACGATATCTGTCAAACAATCAGGAGACATTTACTGCGTATTTATAATGCACCTTCAGCATCTACCAAGCCACTGATGCAGTGAGGACATGCCGATACATTAAATGGACATTTAATCAATACGTCCTCGGTGAGACGAGATCCCAACAAAATTGCACTCTGTTTGTAAGATGCACTAACTGAATGAATGTGACATTAGGTTCCACTCCACCACTGGCTAACCTAATTAATGCTCCCGCTTTTAGACCCTCAGTGCTGGGATTCCTCATTCCATCACTGTAATTATGCCAGTAATTAAAAAGACACTAAAAGTGAATTAAATTACCCACTTGCTCCTGGCTTAGATTAATTGTGCTGGTCCAAACATTAACAGTTATCGTGTTGAGGATTTGCTTCACAATTACAGGCTGGCAGACAATATTGTGGAGAAGCTCTAGTGGGTGTGATTCGAGCTCAGAATACAAAGAGTCTCGTCAATAACGGATCTGCAGAGAAGTGAGGGAGATCCATTTGCTATTGATTGATTCACACACTTAGATTAGTCAGTTGCTCTATTTTGCTCTTCTCTTATTTTAGTTATTTGATTGCGTTTTAAATGAATTACATGAGTGGATTTAATGTTAAATCAACAAATATCTTCCATGGTGAAACATTTATCGGGCAAATGATCTGAATTATGACCTGAATTCTTTTGTTATATTGGTAGTTGTTAATGTCAAATAGCTTAACTAATATGTAAACCAATAGTAAATTCATCAAAATAGTGAGTTTACCAGTTTACCTACCCTCACTTTATTAAACCAAGCAGAAAGCAATGTAGTGCTTTCACTGGTGTATGATCATTTAGATGAATGCTCACGCTTCATGAAATCATGATTTTACGGTGGGAAATCTGATAACTGGCAGTTGCAAGTTGAAACTGACAAACACAAAAACTAACGAGGACTTTTTACAGTCCACAGACACGATCATAATATTTCTGGGATGTGTCTGATAACTGGGTGGTACACAGTACTCATGAATACAGATACAGTACCATATCTTCCTCCAGACACACACACACACACACACACGATGTAGCCATAGCGTTGAGGTTAAATCCCCGTGTCTATCATCGGGCACCAGAGTGGCATCGTCCCCTTGAGATTGTCTCCCTCGCCGCGTCTCTCTAAATGAATGATGATGACCTCGGACTGAGACAATCATCCGCAGGGATCGAGACACTAGTCACATATTCCGCAAGCGATTTCATCTTTCCCTCCAAATCACTGTCAAACCCGCACTCCACAGAGCAGCGGAGATTAAATCAAACAATCCGGGCAATCCGCCTCCTCCTTCGCCTGATACCTGACATACAAACAGATTTGGGCTTTTCCCTGTCACACAGATAAATGCTCTCGATAGTTGATACCATCCAGAATCGTTTGATATTGCTGTCTAGGAGCTCTGGTGTTGTTCTGTTGCAATCATTTTACTGTTGTTGTTTTTTGTCCATCCTCAGTGCCTGGCATTTTAATTTGAGTTTATTCTGTTGTCAACCAGGCTGAGTGTGTATGTTGTGTGAGCAGTGTGTGTTGTTTCCTCACCTTGTGGATCAACACTGGACACCTGAAGGCCTGTGCCATTAAGGAGATCCAAGGCTAAGGTCACGTTGTGAAGCTAGAGGTGAAAGAGATTTAGAACAATTTCAAACACAAAATCCAGATGCCACATTTACATAAACAAATGTTATAAAAAGATATTCGATTCTGTTTAATTTACCCACTGATATATATTAGCATAGTTTGGTAAAACTTTTCTCTTCAGTGGTGGAAGAAGTATTCTGAACTTTTACTTATTTAAAAGTATCAATACCACTGCGTAGAAATACTCAGTTACAGGTAAAAGTCCTGCATTAAAGTTTTTACGATGTAATAGTACAACAGTATTAGTTTAAACTAATAATTGCTCATTTCAGATTAAAGTAAATTATATGATTGGATTACAATCCATGTATGTATCACTTAAATTAAATGTATCATCTTTGTTGAGTTTCAATGATTTTATGATATGAGTATATATTAATTTAATATGTTGTGGCATTATAAGTCAGCGTACATTATAAAACTGTGTGAAACATACTATACCATGAGGTATTATGGATCAGGCTGATAAATAATGTGTTTTATATATTAAGTTATTCATAAACTGCTCATATCTGTGATAAAAGAGTCGTAACTTTTTATAGACAAGTCCTATTGCTTCAGGTAAAGTGAGATCAAAGATATCATTATAAGTGACACAGAAGTAATTATGCATCTACTTTTATCATGGGAATAGTAAAATATTCATTTGATCATATCTAATATTGTAATAGATATAATTTGGGATCAGGTTTCAGTACTGAAGCTCATTATCCGCCATGCTCTTGTGCAAAATTAGATTATCTGAAAATGAGTCTGTGCATATCTTCACTTTCAAAAAATATCACTCAAAAATGAAATGAATCCTAATTGAAATTGGTAATGTCTCTTCTGACCGGTTGATTTTATTAAATAAATATGTTGCAAATTAAACTCACATCACCTGTGAGCATCTACAAATACCAAATAAGGTAAGTATTGTATGCGTGTGTTTGGCGATGCACTTCCTTTACTAATGCGTCAGGAATCACGACTGTACCATCTCAGAGTGACTGACGGGAGTCAGGTTGAAGTGATACAGCGGGACGAAGAAGCCTTCCAGCTGTCCGATCAGCAGCAGCAGAATCACACCGTCAGCGAACTATAGACAGAAAACACACCGGAGATCGGAGCCCGTCCAAGGAAGGTGATATAATCAATGAGTCTTTTTTCTTTTTCTTTTTTTACAGGAATGCTCCAAAGGTGTTCGACTGTTGTTGTTGTTTTTACCTGTTTGTCCATATGAGCCACCTGCAGACCCATGGATGACATATTCTGGTTCACAAAGTGTAAGATGGCCTGAAAATGGACAAAGTTTGGCAGTTTGAAATACAAGTTGGTCTTATTTTGTTGACATATTAGGTATGTATCAACATGAAATCTCAAATATCATTATTTCCTAAAGTTTTATAGACTAAATGATGAATCAAATATTTAAATAGTAATCAAATCATTCATAATAATCATTATGAGCAGCCCTTTTTTAATTAGTTGATTTATCAAATAATTGGCAACTATTTTGATAATCAATTATTCGTTGAAGTCACTGAAAAGGTCTTTGGGGTTTTGAAGAAAGCAACATGATGGCATTCCATTGAGCTTTCAAATATTTTTCACAATTTCATAACATTTTATAGCCCAAATGATGAATCAATTAATCAAAAACAAATGATTAGCACGTGAATCACTAATTAAAATAGTCGCTTCAAGCCCTATTTTGAATTGCTAATTGATTTGAATACTTTGATCCATTCGCAAATATAATATACATGAAAAACATTGCTTTCCCATTTGATAATTTCAGGTATCATTCATCATGTTTGTTTTCAGGTTTATAAGTTAATTCGACAAACAAATTATAGTTATTTATATCCTGTCTTTACACAACGACATTTGCTCTCTCACTGCTGGTAGAGGTGCAACAGTTAACTTCTCCTCTCCTTGTTATACCTTCTTCACCATGTTGACCTTGTGAGCCTCCAGCTTTAGCAGTTGCTCGATGGGATCGTCCCCTGAGTGACCAGTCAGAGAGAAAACTGTGTTAAAGTCATCGTGGGCTGAAATGCTGCTTCAGTGACATTCAAAATGTCAGATCGTCTCAACCTCCGACAGCTTTGTACTCACTTTCAGTCTTGCTTTGGGAGTCTGAGCTTGCGTCCCTGTTGAAAAAGACACACACAAAAAAAACATGAGGTGTTTTCATCACATTCACAGAATCACACAGGACATAAAACGGCTCACCTCTCCTCTGTCAGCACCTCCGTCTGTACATCTGAGTTGATGCCACTTCTGCTCACCTGCATGAAAATGAACCAAAGCTCAGAAGCAATTACACAAGGTGTGTGTTTAAGATTTGGAGAAAAGTTGAAACTCACTTCCACAACTACAACTTCAACCGACACGTTCGGAGGCAAATCCAGTTCAGGCTGGAACGCTCTCACCATGGCAACCAGCAGATGAATCGTGGCCAGAAGGTCTTTGTTGTGGATGACTGACAGGCGAAGAGCAGGGAACAAAACACACATACGACATGAACACGAACGGAAATTTAATACTGAAAACTTTACGTTATAATCATGAAATCTAACCCTGTTTTTGATACTATTTATGGTCCGCATTTTTTTTCAGCGAAAGCCATTTTATGTAAACAATGTAGTTTTCATTGTTAGTGGTCTGAAGAGATCAAAGCGTCAGTTCTTTACAGTAGTATAAGTGTTGCTGGGGTTTTGATCACTTCAGACTTTTCCCCCCACTCCATGTTCTTTAGAAGAAGGTGAAGTGGTGCCAGAAATGCCCACTATGCTTAATGGCGGAGTCCGCCAATCCCGTCCTGGATTCAATTGCCTATATATGCAATTCCTACACACATGTGGGGATCACAGGAAATGATGCAACATGTAATTATCCTCTTTCTTTATTAGCCTCATTGTTCACTGTGCACTCTTCTACAGCCCTATCAAACATTTCCTACGACTGCTGCTTCACATTAAAAGCATGCCATTGGTGAAACATGGGGTTGCAGGATATGCAATGTATTTGTCAGAGGTAAGTGCTCACCACAATCTTTTAAAACCAAACAAGACAATGGTCATTTTTGGCAAATTTTTTCGGTTTACGTCCTTTCAGTCATATAATTCATGTAGTAAAAGTTCAGATGATGCAACTCACACTTAGGTGCTCAGTTGTTGATAAAATTCTCTAACCCAATGCCAGGGCAGAAAAAATAAAATCCACTGACAGGTAATTCAAACAGAACCCCATCGTGTTTATCTACACCAAAATCCCTCACAGTTGGTGTGAGCAAACATGGCATCCTCGAGCTAGCACCAAATCCCGATGTAATTTGAAGACGTTGCCAGAAGGGAACGTTTGTTCTCTTGTTGCTTCGAGCCGAGTCAGCTGCATGACTCACGTTTGGCGTTCCACTTGATCTGACTGCTGTCCTGCAGGCCCAGTCTCTTGTCCAACTCCTCCACGATCATTCCCAGCTTGCGGATCTGAGCAAGGCTGGTCAGTGCCATCTCCTCCACAGACACGTGCACACCGGCCAACCTGGCTGTGGAAATCAGGAAATTTTAATGATATACTCTCCCTGTGTATATATATTATTATAATTATATGATAATAAAGATGATGCAGATTATTAGTATTATCATTTTAAGCACAATCATAATTATTACAATTATTACAATTATCATCATTATTTTTATTAATTTAATTTATTTCTTAATTTATTTTTACAAAATGTAATAATAACAACACTGATGTTTTATTGTCAAGGGCTTTGTTTTGTATATTATAAATGACAAGCTTTTGGGTGAACTACAACGACCGCACTAGCCTTTCATACAAATGTGTATTAACTCACACAGCAGGTGATGAAGCACCAGTCCATCATACAGATCCTCCTCCAGACTCTGAACCACTATGTGCTCCGATTTCAAAGTGCTATTGATCCAATAAACCAGTGCCTACCAAAACACAATTCATCACACAGTCAGATACAAACACCAGCCGTATCTTCTTGCATACATCTTTCTGTTTCCAATGTGTCAAATGAAAAACAGCATGAAACCTTTTTTTTTTTATTCTCTTAATTGATTTTCAAAGATAATACGATCCTGAAGTAGATGGAAACGATGACAAATACAAAATACTCCCCCCAAAATAACTGGATTTTATTTGTTTGCCCTCCCGACTCCATATATGAGACATGCCAGGCTTACTGAGTTATTTACTCATTCAGTGCCGCTTGCATGAAGCACTTGTGCTGCCATCTTTTCCAATCAAAACCTTGTTTTGAAGTCAGATCCAGCAGACTCTGCCGACGACTCCTGGACGTGACTCACATAGCTGTATCCCATCACCTCTGATAATTATGTTCATTAAAATTTCACCAACCTCTCTCCCTGCGTCAGATATTATTCATGCTCTTCACTGCTCACATATACATGCAGGCTCTGTAATGTATTTCCTGTGTAGCATTCATCTCCACTCAGGAAACACTCCCTTTGTAGTCCAGGAGGAGCTTTGATGCTGCAGTAAATCTTTAATCGAAGACATAGATTCAGACAAAACTCTATATGTAGACAACAGGAATTCATCTCTTACCTCTTTTAGTTTTTCTAGTTTGGGGTCTTTTAAAGACATTGGCTGAATGACCTTCTGCTTCTCTCCTGTGTGAATATATTTACAAACTGCATTGGTCAAATCATATTGTTTCTTATTTTACAGCCTTTTACATGCATAACCTGTGTAATAAACCTCATTGAACATTTGATCTGCATTATTTTCTATCAATCTTACATTATTGTGGCGTGATAATGCAGTTTAAAGCTGCTTGTTCAATGTCTTTTTTTGTTTTAGCGGTTTGAGCTCATTGTTTTGGTTTTATGTCCTATGTTCATATTGATGCATTCAGCCATTTTCAAAAGGAAAAGTATTGATTTACCCATCAAACAGCAGACTGGCCATGTTAGCAATATCTAGTGAACATAGTGAAACATGCCCTAAGGCATGCCCTACTAACTCTTTCAATGTACATATATGTAGGTGTGAGTATTGCATCAAGACTGAATGTATTACATGAATCCTGATTGACTGACCCTGAAAAGCCTCGATGTCCACAGTGTCATCCTCTTTGTGATACTCAAAGATAGCAGCCTCCATCGCTTCTCCTCAAGACGAGATATTCAAGATACCCGTCAGCAGAACCTGCAGAGAAGAAGAGCTTGAATACAAACCACGAAACCAGAATGAAGAAACACTTTCTCCATGCATCACCATGTTTGTTGGAAACTTTTTCTCCTTCTCTCTCTCAACAGGGGCTCAGTAAGTGTCCTTGACCATAATTTGCTCAACTTCCAACTGCTGCAGCAGAGTTACTCGCTGGCCAGCAGTGGCGGAGGCTGATTGCACTGCCAGGCAGCTTACTGTTGCATGGAAATCCAAACTTCTGCTTCTTGGTGTACAAAGAAAAACAATTTGTGCTCAGTGGGTTTCCAGAGTTGGGTTTTGAAAGGGTTTGTTTTATCATTGAGGATGTTAAGAAGTTTCTAAAAACAAAACTGAAAAGGAAGATGTTTAGTTTCCTCACTTCCTTTTCTCTTTTAAAGCGGTACACTCTACAGTTCAAGTACTGTAGCCCCCCCCCCCCCCTGCAGATTTGCAGAGCTGCACCTCTCCCTCTGAACATTCTTTTTGAATCACACGGTCTTGAGACAAAGCACAGCAAACACATAAAGTAACCCTCACTAAACAGACGTGACCTGGAGCGTGTCAAACGGTTGTTTCCTGGATGTGAAGAAGAGAAAAGCTACCGGTGAGAAACTTAACTTTCCCTGTGTGTTTTAAGTGTGTGGGGCTTCCTTTTCCTGACTTTGACAGAGACTTTCAAACAAGGTCACAAACAAAAAGCCTTTTTGAATGAGCTTACCTTCGACACTCTTGAGAACGACTCGACAGAATCGGATGACTTCAGCTGAATTGAGTTCCTTAACTGATGTTTTCACGGACTGTCATAACAGCAATATAAGAAGGGGAGGGCTGCACTCGATCTCAGCAAAAGGTCTAACTGCGCTGCGTTTGAAACCATTGCTTTAAAAGACAATAACATGTCACAGGGCCGAAAGGGAAGATAAGCACAAAAGAGAGGATGTGGCAGAGAAGAAGGTAGCACTTCCTCTTTTTGGTACTGCCTTTGCACAGCATTTTTTTTTTTTTAGATAAGGGCGTCTATATTCTGTGTCACGAACTGTATGAAGCTTTAATCATAAGCATGTGTCGAGAGAAAGAGAAAACAAGCAGGACTCTTGGGTGCAAATGAATTGTTTGGAAAACCACACTTCAGGAGGGCCGAGAGAAACGTGACACTCAGAGATCTGAACCACTCAGACTCGACTCACACATCTCCATCTGTGACTGGATCAATTCACTGTCGTCTGGTCTCCAGCCTTCTCCGTTCTCCAGCAAAGAACAAAAAAAAAGAAAGAAAGAAAGCGAAAGAGATAGACAGAGACAACACAACAAAAAGCTCTGCATGCGCACCAGCCTAGTTGAAGAATAGAAGAAGGGACCACCCATCAGCCAGACGAAGGGGCAATTTGGGGGATGTGGAAGGTTACCATAGCAACAAAGGAATGAGAAAAGAAAATAAAGGTCTAAAATAAACCCCATAATTCCTTTAGCGAAACCCAAATTGCAGGAATTGGCCGTTCCAAAGCCAATCTCGCTCAAAAGCCGAAGCAAATCTAACCCATCACACAAGTAAGAGATGTAATGAAATTCTCACTCTGTTTGATTTCAGGCGTTTATTTCTTGATAGGCAAGATGAAAATAAAAAAAAGCACACACAGAGGTGAGACATCCAGCGCAAGCACGGTTTAGATTGACTCATCCACTTTCTTAATAATTCAGACCCGGCTCTGAAATGCACAAGTCGTGCACTGTACATCTTAGCAGGTCTCCAGGTGGCACGGCGGGCAAATGCTCTGCATCAGGAGGGCACTGTGTGGTCCAGGCCTCCTCTGAGACTCGTCTGAAAGGCCCGTGAATACGAAGATACTCTGACTGGAGCTCTCCCGGGACGGAGAGAGCCCGCTGCACTTAAGGCAACAGCATTGGCTTTTAAATATGGCTTGTGATGTGGTCTGCATAGTTCAGAGTAAACGAAGGACTGTTCACAGTTCCTTCAGCTGTCAGTAGTAGTAAGAATATACAAAGTATTTTCAGATATTATAGAATACATTGCATTTTCAACTTTCTTAAAGGAATAGTTTGGAGAAAAATGCGCATTTGCTTTCTTGTCAAGAGTTAGTCTGCGGGAGAAGATCAATAACACCCGACAATGAGTCCACAAATATGGGGCTACAGCCATCCGCCGGTGAGCTTAGCTTAGCATTAAGATGGAAGCAGGGGGAAACAAAGGAAAACAATTTTTAATCATAAGTAAATTAGCTAATTCCAGTCATGATGGAGCAAGATGAACAATTGCTAACGATACACAGAATAGCATGTAACCGCCATCTCAGCTTTTGACTCTGATGGACAATTATGTTGCAATTAGATGTGCTTAGTGAGCTACAATAAATACATTTGCATTTTTAAATGTACAGTATATAAACCATTTCAGTCATAAACCTAAACATTACAAATTAGTCCCAGTTTATTTCCTTTTGCAGTGCTACGAACTATATTCCTTGTTCCAGTGTATGTGAATGGAATCAGTCGACTGAATGGAAGTAAACATGGACCCAAGCTGTTGCCTTGCAATGCAATTTCGTTGAAACGATGTATAGGTTTAATGGCACGGATTTCCTTATAAAATAAAGGTATCACTACCTTTCTATCTGGTGCACAGTTATTGTCGTCTATGGATATAATGTGTTAAACATGAGCTTTACGCAGATTGTGTAATCTTTCATCGGGACCAGACAAGCAGTTTCCCCCATTTCTGGTCTTTTTATGCTAAGCTAAGCTAACCGGCAGCTGCCTCTAAAGTTAGTTTAATATTTAGCATTCAAAGATGAGCTCGGTGTCAATCTTCTCATCGAACTCTTGGCAAGAAAGCAAATATGTGTCTTTCCCAAAACTATTCTTTTAATATTTACACAAATTCATTTTTGATACTATTAATATATAATAAAATTTTCAACTTTCTTAAATATTCTGGAGTTAACACGGAAATGTTTTGCAGTTTTCACATCCTGCCCTCATTCATTATTCCTGTGATGGCTGAGTATTCAAATGCAGGCTAAAGGTCGCAGTTTCCTGGGTTGAATTTAACATTCAAGGAAGGAATAAATAAATACTGACATTTGGAGAAGATAAAGAACTAACATTCAGACCTTTTTCAGGCTACTCCCTGTGGGTCTTTATAAGTCCCACATAATGATGACTTTC
This sequence comes from Anarrhichthys ocellatus, assembly GCF_004355925.1. Lineage (NCBI taxonomy): Eukaryota > Metazoa > Chordata > Actinopteri > Perciformes > Anarhichadidae > Anarrhichthys > Anarrhichthys ocellatus. The sequence continues at coordinate 5,662,184 of NW_022280032.1, read as the reverse complement.
AGTCCCAGTTGGTCTCCTCCAGCGTCCAGACCGTCACGCATAATATCAGCACAGGGACAGGGTAGCATTCATAAGTAACATCAGGGGGTGAAACTGGAAAAGTTCACTCAGAGTTTTTGTAGTTGGTGAACAGGTTGTAGAGGACTCTGAGGGTGGATTTTAGGTTCAGGTTGACAACATCTGGAACACAAAATGGACACAGCAGAGATCTGTAGTGTGCTGAACTTGTTTTGAGGAGTTTCAGGAAGAAAGAATTAGACCTTTGACATGCACAAAAACTAATCTTATATGATAAGAAATTAGATCCTTTAACACTGAAGCACAAAATAAATGAGCTGTGCTACCATAAAAGCATGTTCACAATGCGAACGAGCTTGTTCTGTGATTGCTTTTGGACTACTTTCCTTAAAAGGTTATTTGTAATTTAGAAAACGAATTGGAGCTTAAAATAGCTCATCATAGATCATTTGATGTACTACTTCTTACCAGGAGTGCACAAAAACACGTTCTGTTCTCTTCATCAGTAACATGATGTCCTACATCAGTGCCTATTTGTTTCTCGTAATTTATCATCACAACTAGGTCTTTGTTAAGTGATTCAGACATCATTTTAATACAGCAGTGTCATATTGCGTGACCATTTAAACTAGGACGCCTTCAGCTCCTTATCGTCTGCATATCCCTGTTAGCTTGGGTGACACTGTTGATGTCATACATTTAGTTTATAATGAACCTGCAGATGTGCACAAACCTCAGCCAACTGAATACTAATCAGAACACATAACTGTCGGGGCAGCGCAGTTGGAAGATAATATTAGTATGAAAATAATAGTTATAATGTCCAATTACTGCAAAGAAAATAGTTTTTTGCTGGGGAGAAATATTTCCTTTTTGGCTTACTCAAAAAAAAATGTTTGAATAAGGGAAAAGCATTTTCATTAATACCGTGTGGAGGAAAACAATATTTACACATTTTGAAAGTTAGATAGATTAAAATAGTTATAATCAAATTCACAATTGAGCAGTATAATATATCTTCAAGGACTAGTGCACTTATAATACAACAGATGAAAATTAAATCAACATTTAAAAAGCAATTAATGCCAAAGAAAATAACAAATACAAAGCGCAATAGCAACAGTATATACAGTGCATTACTTTGTAGAACATAAGTGATTGAAAACTGGAATGTGGGACATGAAATATGGGCACATGTGGGACGAGCATGTGGAGCAAAACGTGAATATTTAAAGTAGCTCTGAGAATTATATAAGTACACACAAGAGAAGTGTACTTTATAGTTAAATAAGTGTTCTTAAATATATTGAGCTGACACGATTGTACTGACTGTTAATGGTTTTATTTAAAGTCGCACAGCAAAACATCGAACACGTTATTCTTTCAATATCATATGCTGTGGATTAAAATGAGTAAGAGTACGAGATATCAATTTGAAGTCTTCAGTAGAGTCAAATGCTGATTACAGTTAAAGTAAGTCAACTGTATTCGATAACTGAAAGCTATTCCTGTAATAGCGTCTCTAACTCTACAGGGGGTTTGTAGAGCAAAATGAAATGTGTGAAAAACAGGGGAAATACGTACTTATGAAATAATAGTCAACGTAATAACTACGTGAAGCCAGTAAGACATATTTTGATTCGTTAAGTGTAAGCTCTCTTTAAAAAGAACAGGATGGTTCATTCAAACATGTAGCTCAGGGCAGAACGAACTCAGCACCATCCATCCAGTATGAAAGTTTAAGGGTAAGACAACGTCTCCATCTACTGGACAACCTATAATATGACTGCTACTGTAAGACGCCAACCATTAAACACCCTTTTCAAATGGCCCCCAATGTCTATAACATACCTTCTGGTCTGGCTTTGGGTTTCTTCAGGCCTCCATCCTGCATCAGCTCAAAGGCAAACGCCACATTGTGGACCTGAGGGGGGGACACAATGTGGAAGCTCAATGTACTGATGAGTTGCTAAACATCTTCCCATTTAACCGACACACGTCACTTTTTGAGGGTGTGATCACCTTCTGTTCGAAGTTCTCAGGGGTGAGGAAGAAGTTGTACAGAGGGACAAAGTAGTCCTCTAGCAGCCCCATCAGCAATATCAGGTACACGCCATCAGCAAACTGAACGCACACGGACATAAATATATACATATCCAGTATATACACACAGACTGCACAACAATTCACAGCACGTACAATATTAAAATGCATACGCAAATCAGATTGGATTATATGTATTTGAAAAATAAAATCGTGCATGCAAATAGAGGGATGATGAGAGGATGGAAATATGTTACATAACACAAACTTATGATGATTTTAATAACTGACTGGATAAACCATCAAATCTCTTACCTGAGATTCCAGCTCAGTAACTTCCAGGTTCAACTTGTTCAGGTGTTTGTTCACGAAGGTGATAAGAGACTGGTAACAGGATCAATGAACTATTATTCGTTTTTTACAGCATAATCATATTATTATCATTATGCTGTCTATTATGTATATCATTGTTATATTATCACGCAAATATAAGATCTTGAATACCGTTTTCACCACGTTGAGCTTGTCTGGTGCGTGATCCAACAGAGTGTCAAACGCGTCCCTCTCTTTGTAAAAAAGAAAAGAAAATCAAAAGGTAAGGAACACTTAAAGGAACAGTTTGACAATTTGGAAAATTTTTGAGATAAGAAGATCAATAACCCTCTCATATCTATCCTGTAAATGTACATCTACAGCTAACAGATGGTTAGCTTAGCTTAGCATAATGAGTGGGAACAGGGGGAAACAGCTAGCCTGGTAAGTTGTAATTTCACAGTTGTTATTCAGCTGGGGTTGCGAGGCAGTAGACAGGAAGTCACTGCACCCAGCCAAGAAATAGTCCCCCGATTGTTGCTTTTACACTGTAGTTTTTGTATGAATTAATAAACAAAAAAGATTTAACATGTTTATTAGTGAGCTTCAGAGGTCTGAGAAGACATATTTTGTGACCTATATATACGGAGCTAGACTAGCTGTAACATCATATTTAACAAACACACATTAGAGTGATTGATCTAGTCATCTAACGTTCAGCAAGGAAGCGAACAACCCAGTTCCCAAAATGCTGAACTATTCTTGAAAGCAGATTAATAAAGAAAAATGAAAGGTAAATACATTTCCATAATACTGTTAGATGAAATGTGACTGGGACTCACCAAACCTTCCCATCATCATTCTGAAAAACAAAAAGAGAGAAAACTATTCAATAATACTACAAGAAACAATAAACATTGTTATTAGAGCATGAATATAAAAGGAGGAAGGTTGTGGAGACAATCATCAAGCTCTTACTCTGTGGTGCTCGTCAGCTCCTTGGTCACAAGAGCAGTCTGCAGGATTCCCTCTCGTTTCTGCTCAAACAAAATCAAAATGCTTCAGTTACTACGTGAGAAAATCACTACAACTGATGCAACTTATTAAAATGACACGTACGGACAAGACAAATACTGATAGATGAGTGAAACATTTATCCATAAACTGACACTATACTATATCAATATTATGTGTTACACTCATTATGTTATTGTTTTGGATGGGTCTTTGTTATTTGCATGGTTTCTTGGGTTGTTTCTAAGACATTATTTTATTAGAAATGTTATTTGTGGTTTTATCGACACATTTATGTAATTTAGATTTTGAGGTATATTTTGCATTATCTGTTTTATGTTGTTTGTCACATTTATCGTTGCCAATCTTGAGGGAGACATTCTTAATCTCAGTGAGGGTAAATGAAAGTTAAAATAAATTAGTAACAATAACTACACCTCCGTACCTATCCCTGCATCATTGCACATAATGATAAGGTTGAGGAGCCACTTTACCTTGACGACAACCACCTTCACAGAGACATGCTCCGGCAGCCTGATGGGCGCCTGGAAGTGCATCGCGAGAGCCACCAGCAGATAGACAATAGCCACCAGGTTCTTTGAATGGATCGCTGCGAGAGTAAATCATGAGAGAGGACAGTCAGCTGTTTGCTCACTGCAAGCTAACGTAACGATGCAAGCAATTTTCTTAAGATTAAAAGGTCAGTTTTTCCAAGAGACAAAACTAAAAATGAAAAAGCTGCAAGCTCCTCAAAACTCAGTACTAGATTAAATACTTTCCATTTGTTATGCAATTAAAAGATTATGTGTTAAAGAGGCATTCCACCAATGTTGCACATGAAGTTCAGTTTGCGTGTCACAAGGATAAAAGCTGTAAAAACAGTTGTATGATGTCTTCTGTGGCCGTAGAGGAGCTCTCCAATGTGTTTAGCCAAAGTAACCCCAATGGTGTCATAGTGATGTCATCAGGGTTATCTTGGCTTAAAACTTAACATTTAACAGAAACTCTGCAATTGAGTTGCATTATGGGAATTCTCGGCAGTATTTTTGAAGCATGGCCCATATCAAGATATCTCTTCTGCTTCAATTTTAACCGTTCTTTTTTAATCTGTCTCTTGTGAGTTCCCCAAATATTATGGAAGTGAAAAACGTAATCGCTGGAGTCCCAGTTTAAGCAGCAAAGCGCTGAAGTCGATGTAAAACTCACAGTCCACATTCCACTCAATAGTCCAGCCGTGAGGCCGCAGCAGTTCGTTGACGGCCTCCAAAACCGTCTGAAGCTTCTGCTTTTGGCCGATCTCGGACTGGGTGACCTCGGCCACGTTCAGCTTCCTGCCAGACAACTTTTCTGTCAACAACAGGGGAGATGAGATATCAGCTCAAACACACAGGGAAAGACTTTCCATACACAGATGATCATCATGAATAATTGTTTCCATCAAGCGGCAGTATTGTGTTGTGCTGAACAGGTAAACTCTAGCAAGCATGCAACGTTTAAATAAAAATGAGAGGAACTCATAGAAAAAGGGATGAAATCCGGGTGAAAAGACGCCTTCCTTTACATAAAAGAACAGATGTGCTTCAAACCAAAAATACAAACTACTTCATGCCTGAATTAGTTTGGATTTTGTCCGTTGGAAAACAAGGACACGATGATCTTGAAAATGTACAAATGCGGCGGCTGCAGACAACAAGGATTTTCTGTTCTAAGCAATAGTAAGACGGAGGATTTAGGAAGCTTATCTCAAGAGTGCATGTTCAAATATATATATACTGTATATATATATATCTAAATCTAAAACACTGATGCAATAAAAGACTGAGAGAACAGAAGGTGTAACCGTGATACTAAAAACTAAAAAGGGCTTTAACACAAATGAGGCAAATCACACATCACTTAACAAAATGTTTCCTGCTGTGTTTTAGTTGTTGTTCTAACACTTCTGCAACATATGCAACCAAAATGTCGGTCCTGTGTTGTACTACCTGGCTTTTGTAATTGAACATGCTAATTCTTGATGTTTGATTTTCGCACAGCGGATGAGACATTTTGCCAGGCGGCAATAAAAAGGTGGCGTTTGTGCGGAGATAAAAAAAATATATAAACAAGAGCTCAGATTTCCTTTGATTCCTTATGATTCCTTTGATTGATTTGTATTAGTTTGCTAATTGCACAGCTGGTACACAGAAACATAAATGAATAAAAGCATGCAAAATAGAGTATTGAATATCTGCTCACAGTCAGCACTGAGTGTACTGAAAAAGGTTTTGGTCATTGACCTTTGTCAAACATTAAATTCATGTTATGAAACCAAAACATTTATATATCAAAGCCACAAGCTGCAAATAAAAATGTATAAATTGCTGTTAATTGACTCCTTTTTCCAGTTGGATGGTGCAGCATTTGCTCTGATATAAATGTTGTCGTTTCACATTTAATATTCACGAAACAGTGCTGACAGATTGCAGGAATTATATACTCTCTAATACAACGAATACTGCTGTTTTTCATATTGGTTGTGAGTTGTAATGCCAAAGAAACCAATTTCTCACCAAATAGCTTCTGGAGCACCTGTCCATCATAGCAGTCCTCCTCCAGGTCTTTGACTATGATCCTATCTTCCTCCAACTCACTGTTGATCCAGTCAATCAGGACCTGGACACAAATCACAACAAAATAAACAACTACAGCCAAACTTCTTCTCTGTACTGTTTCTTCATATATGTTACTGCTCTGGTTGTGCTGAAGAGGTGAGATGCTTGAGCACTACATATGATCCCAGACTACCTTCAGCAGATCTTTAAATTTCAGATTTTCCCGCGACGTTGGGTCCAACATGATCCTCTCAGCGTTTTCCTCTGGTGAAGAGAAATTAAGACGCTCAATTTAGTTTCTGGTGACACTCAAATATCCCGTTTCATTTCCTACACACTTACCTCCCACTTTGGATGCAGACGCATTTTTTTTGTCTCGCATAAATACACCACACACACACACACACACACACACATACAATGTTCCTATCGCCCTCATGTCAACAGTGACTCTCATGGTGACTGAGGACAAAGGTGTCTCCCCCTGCAACCACTTTCATTTCCTGCTCCTCCACTGTCAAAGTCTCCATTACTCAACATGTGTCAACATATTCATACCATCCTCCGTGACCTCTGACAGTCATATGCAAAAGTTTTAGGAAGTTGAAAATATTTGAAATGCAACTGCAGTATCAACAACACTGCATAAAGTAACACATTTTACACATTCAGGCAGTAATAGTGCTTTAGCATAAAAGATTAAATTCTAAATATGATGTTCTTCACGTGTATGTGTGTTTATGTGTGTTTGTACCCAGCAGCGTGTCCTCTGGATGGATGTCTGTGCCTGTGGGAAGCATGGGAGCGTTGATGGCATTCTTCCCCTCCTCATGGAGATCACTCACTGGTAAGACAACAATACACACAAAAAAACATGAAGAAAACCAGGCACGACAAATTCAATCAAACAAATCAACAGGAAAAAAAATAGATAGTTAGTTCTGCTTATAAGTAACTGGAAGGAAACAAATTGAAAAGAGCATTCATTGTATTTTCATTCTCTGAGTACAGCAAGAAAGATAGTCAGGCAGAGACTGTGGGAAATAAAAGAAGAAGACGACAAAGAGAAAGCGCGTCTCAGTCACTGGTAACAGTATTAGTGCAAAATCGCCACAAATTCCCCTTATGGGTAAAGTGTGGTGTCGATTTGATGACAATTTGTGGCACCTGCTTCTCCTCTGCAGACACTTCTTCAGTCACTCCACCACCACGTTTCTCTATTCAGTGTCCGTAAAATTAAGAGCTGAACAAAATGGCATTCATAAAGGTTTCTCTAAATCTGTAGACACTTTAACCAGACGCTTAGAGGGGAACTCCACCGATTTTACACATGAAAGTCTGTGTGTTGCTGTTGTATAAAGCCTATCGTGGCTCCAGAGGGAGCTCTGTGAAGTCTGATGAATGTCCTCAAGAAGAAGTTAGATAGAATTGAGCTTATCAGACCTCTGTAGCCCGCTCCTCATCTCTGCTTGAGGCTAGCAGCTTAAGATTAGGTTTACATTAGGCACTATAGCATAACACTCCTGAATTACCAATCAAACTGCTAGTGGTTGACTTGCATTGAGGGTAATGTAGGCGGCATGTATGAAGGATGAAGAATGTGTGGAATAAAAAACATGATACTTCAGGTTCTGCTGCAGTCATGTCTATCCTTTTTTTTTAACGTCCATCATGAGTCATACAATGTTATATATTATGTGCAATACTAAGTCGGTGTAGTTCTCTTTTAAGACGTATTTTTAACACTGACTTCTCATGAAAATGTTTAAAAAGTACATATTCTGTTTCATTGTATTCATCCTCGTTTTATTATAATAAGTGCCTCTTTAACACATATAAGTCATGATTATTTGCTTTTGTGTAAAGCACTATGTCTTTCATTGTATGAAAGTAACCACAGGTTACATTAAAGGGCAGCGTTGTCTATCCATTCAAAAATAAAGTCATCTAAGCAGCATGTATCTTGGCACTATTTTCCAGGTTTAAACATACAACATACGCAAAATATGAATAAAATGAGAATTTAGCACAAAACTGGGAGAGTTTAAGTGGATTTAAGGTGACCAAACACATAAAGTAACAAACACTTTAGCACACTTTGAGTCAGGCATCAAATCAATTTCCACTGAGATGCTTTTACTTCTGACTGCAGAGACACTGCAGGGATTCAGAACCTCTCTTCCCCTAATGGACACGCTGCTTTTATTATCCTGCATTTCAATTTGTACGACCTGCAACAGGCTGAACTGCAATCAATGGCCTCAAATCTGTCATTTTATTGATTTTGCTATTTATAAAACCTGCGAGGAGAACCAATGGTTGCACTTTGAGCGCTTTCTCAAATTAAAAGTATGTGAAATAGATGTTTCTAATTGATAATATAATAACAGAAAGTCTGGAACTGTGTGTTTATGACACAATCTGGATAACATCTGAACTTCAAAGCATGTACAGAGACATAATTACCCCGGGAGGAGGGGTCCCTACAGATTTCCTATCAGATTCAGCCTTCTCATAAAGGGCAGAATATCAACTATCTCTCTACAGATCAGCAGTTTGCTTTGTAATTACAGAGCAAACTGACTGCATTTCATCATAATTGTGCTGCTTTTTCCCTCAGAGTCCATCCGACTGCATTACTGCTGCCGGCGCTTCACACAGTCAAGTAAAACGAGGGTGAAAATGGTCAAATCACACAATATAATGAAGTTACTACGACAGATTTTTCTGCAGAGTGATTTATGGATGTAAAAATACTTTCACCCGCCGGTCCAGAAATATAACAGCAACCCTCACACAGACACACACAGTCGATTCTGTAATTTTAAGTAGTGACTATACTTACATCTTGATGATCTCTCACAACAACTGACACAACACAACGCTGGACGTTAACCTGCAGATGCACTAAGGTAACATCAGGTCCTGCTTCCCCATTTCCACTTCCAAGTTCCTCAAAAGCCCAAAATCAAAACCAAATTTACCTTGTTTCTTCCTCTTGGTCCCACACAGCAGCCCCGCCATGTCCACACTATAAGCCGCAGGGTTTCCTACGATGGCAGCGAGCTTTGGTCGAATATGCAGGAGTGTATGTATATATGTGCGTGAGTGTGTGTGAATCGTAGTCAGTGGGACTGAGCAGTGGCATGGGCGTCATCACGTGTTTATTTCTGTCACAACCCTCCACCCCACGTCTGCGGTCCAGTTACAGGAGACACTGAGGGGTGAGTGTGTGTGTGTGTGTGTGTGTGTGTGTGTGTGTGTGTGTGTGTTTGGGACAGGAAGATCCACACTGGACATAAACACACAAAATCAACTCAACACTGGTAACCTCTGGGCTGTTTAGCAGTGGACACAGGACGAAGTTCACTGTATCCTTTCATTTCTCAATATAAATGCATGCGGCGTGGTGTAAAAAGGACACCTGTTCAGGTTGTTGTTGTTCTATTGTTCTAACTAACTAAATTGTAGTCTAGTAATTTAACACTAATACAAGAGAATGGGGTTGTTATTTCTGAGCATGTGTATGGAGCCTTTAATATGTTTTGCTGCAGCGGATAATCAATCAGGCAACGGCTGTATTCCTTTTAACAGAATTACACTAATTCAATACAAATCAAAGGCTGCAGTCAAGAACAACTATCTAATGCTGGCTTCATTGCACAAGTTAATGCCGGTGGTTCTTACAAACCGTTATGGGAAAGGACGCAAGAGAACAGCAGCAGCATCTTATCAGCTGTGTTTTTGCTTTAGAGATAAAAATGTTCTCAGCGTAATCAGTCTGCAACATAAGCAACAGCGTAAAGCAGATTGAAATCGACCTCGTCCTCCCGAGGGGAGGGTTGGGCGGGGGTTCACCGTGGCACAGGGGGAAGATATAAATAATGCAGCAGTATGGACAAGACAGGCCGGACCTTAAATATAGCCCCGGTTATTTACACCAACACAGGCAGCAGTGAGTAACAGCAGCCAGGAGAAGAAGAGTCACTCAGTTTGTTCCACAGGTCGCCTTCAGCAGATATATTAGCTCTTTTTACACCTCGTGTTTACGTATTAGTATTTCTTATGTACTTTTCTCCATATTGTATTTCTACTGGTTTTCTACTATTCTTTTGTCAAAAAATAGAGGGAGTCATTATTAGAATAATTATTAGACACAGATATTGATGTTTGAGGGTTTAGTAAACACATAACATACATAAACATTTCCAATGAGAGTCTTTTAAATGTTATTAAACACAGGTTTTAAGAATTATGACCAAACTACTTACTGAGTGGAACTTCAGGGCTCTCTGATAAAGAAACTGTAAAATGACGATACGTCAAATGTATCTTCAGCATTTCTGTACCGAATGTTACGATATCGGTCGATATGCAGCAGCAGGCCATATTAATAAGCTAATATCAGTCATCACTATATCAGCTCTAATATTTTATAATTTATTTGACAATTTAGTTACATAATAGCTTGAAACAGCAAATAGCTTCTTTCCTTTCCTGAAATAACTTTACTCTTCTAAATTTTAAATATCAGTGAATCTCCTGGAAAATGGCTACTAGTATAATGATACAATGTACCTTCGATTGGATGGTTTTATTATTTGTAAAGTATTTGCCTGAAGATGCTAAATTCTTCCCAACAGTACAAACAACAGTAAAAACATATATTTGAACATATTTATAATAATGTTGGTATAATTTGTACCATTTTTGGATGTTTAATACATTAATTAATGCATGATGTACTCAATCCTTCATCTCTTTTTGATAGTTATGTAAAAGTAGCAACAAATGAATATATGAAGTGAGTAAAAAAAGCCAAATAGCAACAATAAACAGATGACTTACTATTATCAGCATCCATCCTGTATCTTAGTACTATTTTGTATTTTCAGAGTAAATACTCTTCACCCTGAGATAATGCAGCGAGGATATGACCTGACGTTCATCCTCTCCGTCCTTATAAAGTAAAAACATCTTGTTTTTTTTTTGTCTTCACTAAACTATCACTGTTGCAGCACTGCCTGTTGCTGACAACGGGAGTTGAGCCTTGTCAGAGAAATGCAGACTTCCTTTCAGTTTATCAGGATACAGAAGGAGACATGAACATGCAGACATCTGGGCAGTGTAAAACAAAAGAAAAAAGGTTCCTTTGTGTCGTGTTGTATAGCCTGAAGCAACACTTTCCATCCCATCACATGCAACAAGAAGAGGAGGGTTTAAGTGCTCAATGCTGAACTACACCGTGCACATGTGGTCGCTAAGAAGTGTAAACACAGTAAAAGAAACCATGATTCCCACTCCCATTACGCAAATAATGATTATTCAGCAAACGTGAAGCAACTTTTCCAGTGGCAACTCGTCTCTCTTGGGTGTTCCTCTTGACGAATACAAAGCACCACACCCAAAAGTAACAGAAACCACAACAGCAGCAGCTGCAGCAGCATTTAAAGCCACAAGCTGTGCTCCATTACCAAAGACTAAACCTCACATGCTTTTCTCCCGTTAGACTGATTTCTAATTCCAACATCACCGAGATCATCTATACCTTTAAAATAACTTGTTTGACAGCTGGGCTTTAATCCACTTTGACCACACAGGGGCACTGCATCCTCACAAGCTGCACTCAAACGCAGTCTATGTGCTTCCCCTCTGTCCTCACTGCAGACTTTATTCCCTTCAGCACTGACTTATAATCATATGTTGGTAAAATGAAGGGCTGGGGACCACCGAGGGGTTTTTGAAGATAAGCAGGAGGTTCAAGAATAAAAGGAACAGTGATAGTTTTTTCTTGCATCATTCTTTACATATTAGCACAAAGGGAAAATGCTTAAGGCTTCTCCGATCACAAGTTTCCCTTTCTCCACTTTTACATCTCCTAACCCGACACTAAAGTCTGCCCCAGAGTTACTATGAGAGGTTTCCTGACAAACCTGAGACTCCTTACAACATAAATAAACACCCAAAATTGGGCAAAAAAATAAAGATATGTGGAGGATTCTTTATAAAAATCATTTTGGGAAAATTGTGCTCCCCAGAGCCAGATGAGAAGGTTTAATATCTGTGCGTTAAAGTTCCAGGATGAGGTTAGCCTAGCTTAGCTCAAAGACTGGATGCAGATAGAAACTGCTAGCCATGCTCTAACTAGTCATTCCTATGTTAATACTGATATGAATAAATCAAATATCAAGACTGATATATGAATGTTGAATTTGGGCTGTACCTAACTATTATTTTCATTACCATTATACTCAAAGTGACGTTTATTTTATCAATTCATTGTTGTAATCATTTCAGTTGTAGTTGGATTGCTGTTTATTGGTTTGAAACAATCAAGATGCTCTTTCTCGATGAAAACATAAACTATACTATAGTATATACTATACATATCCTCCAGTTTGTAAAACAACTTCACAACTCTGTATCTTCCGGGGTCATACGAGTTTTGGGACATCATTCTGAGGAATGCTGGTCTAATTATCTTAACCAAGAGCAAATCTATGCCACTGGTTTCAGTGAAGCTTTAAGCACAGGCTTCAGTAGGAAGACAATTATTCTCATTTCCTCATTAAACCAGGGATACAACCCCCAGTTATCATCTAATTAACTCACTGAGCTGAGCTGTCTGCAGTTTTCTCTGTTGAACTCCTGAAGCAGCTTTAAGCTTAGAAAAAACACCGTTTTCCTCTCTGGCATGACAGTATTATTACATATATATACTGATATATATATATATATACTGATATATATATATATATATATATATATATATATATAT
>NW_022280032.1:5611554-5649325 GCF_004355925.1 Anarrhichthys ocellatus | reverse complement strand
TATGTATGTATGTATGTTAGGGCTGAATCTCACTATTATTTTCATGATCAATTCATTTGTCCATCATTGAGTCTATAATAGTACAGAAACAGAAAGGGTATGTGCCCCAGAGACGAAGGTGACAAACTGCTTTTTTACTGCCCGACCACGGGTCTAAAATGCAAATATGTTTAATTTACGATATGAAAACATAAAGCGACAAATCCACATTCAAAGAAGCTGGAACCAGAGTTTTTTGTGGCTGTCCCGCCAGACTTCAGAGTCCAAACTACACATTTAATTTGAACAGTTTGATTTAAGAGAATTCAAACAAATCTAAACTTTCAAATGAGTGGAAACTCCTTGCTTTGTTTTGTTTTTAGATGAGATGTATGTCTAATGAGGCTCCTAAGGCCCCTAAACAATTAATACTGTATGTCTACCTCCTTTAATGGAGATTACAAACACATGGCTGTGAGCACACACACACAGTGAAGACAGACAGACACACACACACACACACACCTACACTCACAGACACACTGAGGCGTTAAACCTTGCAGCTGTCTGTTTTACCGCACAGTGTTTGGCCTTTGGGAGGGCAGAAAATAGTTTGGCCAACGCCTGGTAAAAGTAGGCCAATAAGTTAGAGTGTTTAGAAAGCACAGTGAGAGCAGAGTCTTCCTCCCACACCTTTATCTTCATAACCCTGCATTCCCCTCACAAGTGCCTATATGATCTATTTATATGCATTGCCTCATGTTAAATGACTGTGGAGTTGCTAAGAGGACTTTGTCTCGCCTCTCCTTTATTCACTTGAACTATTAAACAACAAATGTGTTCATGATTGAACCTCTAATTAAATTATAGGACGCTCATCGAGAGGATGTAAATGAAACATTGACCAAGATAAACACAGCAGGGAACCGCAGAATATAAATGTCTCCTTGTGTTGTAGATCGTGTGTGCTGTGGATTAAAGTGCCGGTGATGTCCCAGAGGAGAATATTCTAATAGCGCGTCATATGATTGCAGCACCATGGACAGAAACCCCAACAAGCGAAACACAAGCAGGCCTTTCATGATATTACAATATCATAAAAAAAAATGACTTACCTTCTTTGGACTTTTTCCTCCGCACCAGGGTTCCTCCTAATTTCCCGAGGAAAGATTCGTCCTTTTTCATTTTGGCGGACTGCGTCGTCGCACTAGTGTTCGCAGACATCTTTCAGTGTGATGCGTTTGTGTGCTCTCTCTCTATTATGTCTGTTAGTAATGGTCACTCCTCCCTGTGATGCGTTCAAGGGCACCGGTGCGCGAGCCAAAAGCCACCAAATTCACCGGCAGACAGCAGACTGAAGGAAGCGGCGTCTGTCCGTGCATCAACACAGACCAATGAATCACATGTGTTCACAGCTTCATCTGCTTCAATGTTTACCGACGGGTCATCCACAGCGCCTCTCAAGGGCAGGATGAGGAACAGAGTTTATAAAGTCTGGTCTTAAAAAAACATTATGATCTATTTAATGTAAAATATGACGCTAAATAAATAAATAGTGGAGGGAAACCAACTTCAAACTCAGAATTTCAACAAATGAAGACCATGAAATGCAGTTTAAAATCCTCTAAAAGCTTGTAAGAGCTTAGATTCGAACGAAGTATTGTGATCATTTAAGTAAATGTAGCATTACTACACTATGTAAATACTTAATTACAAGTAAAAGTCCTGCATTCAAACATTTACAAAAGAAAAAGTCAATAAGTATTAACTGAAAAATGTACTTAAAGTATCAAAAGGAAAGTATTCATTATGATGTCTGTGTTAAAATATTTTAATGAATCATTATTATTGATGCATTTATGTACAAGAAAGACTTTAAAGCTGTAGTTGGTCGAGAAGTTCACTTTTATTGCGTTCATTTTGTTTACAGTGAAACTACATTTATAAAGAGTTCCCCCTGAAATGTAGCGGAGTCGAAGGACAAAGTAGCATTAAAAGGAAATACTGAAGTTACGTACAAACTTCAGTATTATACTCAAGTGCAGAACTTGATTAAATGTAATTACTAGATTCTCTTCTGTTCACAGAGAATGAACATTCACCCAAAATCATTTTCATTTTGCAAACATACTCGCACCTTGTTGGATGCAAACCACAGATTAAGATGTTTGTAAGAAAAGTTATTTCAGATGTATTACTTGGTATGTATGTATAAACATTTGAGGCCAAGTTTGCTTCGCTGTCACAAATGTGCCCACAGTAAACATCATGGGGTAACAACAAACACATGGTAAAATATTAACTTTTGACAACATAGATTTGGGTTAAACTCACACAGAAATAAGAGTTTGATTTATCGATGGGGTGAAAAAAAAAAAATCATAATTCATAGCACAGGCCTGTATTTGTCCAGTTTAGACATTACAGATTACAAATCATTTTTGTTAAATCATAACAGATTAAGACATTTAATTTGATAATCCATGCATCAAAAGCTCTGTAAAGCCCATCAATCGTGGGGTTCACAAGATTTGTATTAATTCCAAACATGTCTTTTAAGAAATACACTTTATTTATCAAAAAATACAAAATTCTATCAAGACATTTGATTGATGTGCTTCAACTGATTTCTGAATAAAAAAAAAAAAAGGAACAGGATCGGCTTCACTTCTCTTCACCTCCTGCAGTTTCTGGTGCTGTTTTTAGGAGACAGAAGTTCCACTTAAGTAAGTACAGGTTGTTTCAAACTCTCTGGATGTCACACATTATGTGCAATGTTGCTACGTGATGCTGCTGTGGTGAATTCACCTGTAGTCTGCAGTAGCTTCCAGTCCGCCTGCAGTCTGTGTCTCAGTCTCTCCAGCGCTTCCACGTCCTCCGGCAGAGGAGCAGGAAGCTTCCCCAGAGAGGGGGCGGCGACCCCGAGGAGAGAGGATGCCGTGGGGCCGACACATGCCTTCTCACCTTCCTGAAATAAAATAAATTACCGACCACTAAAGTAGAACACCTGCCATTTAAAAACGCCCCAAAAATGAGGGCAGAGATGAACACGTATACCTCTTCTTACCTGCATGAGCACCAGTGTGTGTCCTTGTGCGAGGCCCTGCAGCAGGCCCGTTAGCTGTTGCCACGCAGCGTCACACAGCCCGCTACCCGGAGTCCGAACCAACAGAACCAGACTGGGGTCATACTCGTATCCCAGAGGCAGGAGGAGGCCCAACACAGCTAGTGTGAACCCTGACACATCCCTGCAGCCCTGTGAGAAGACAAATACAAATACACTTGCAAAGAGGGGCATCATCACGACAGCATTATTATATGACATTTACTAAAATAGTCCACAGTACATTGTAAAAACTCTAATTTCTATACACAGTACCTCCTTCAGACACACAGGAATGTGAAATTTGCCTTTCTGTTCCTCTGACTCCTTGTTGCTGAACTGCACCAGGAGTGTTTTCCTGAAGATGGAAAGATTTCTGTCATCATGTTGTTCATACTGTTGCAGATAAATGTCTTTTTTTCCATCAGCTCAAGGGGAGAATTTGAACACAAAGTCTAATTTAGGGACACACAAATGACATTCACCCATCGTCTGTGCCTGGACTCGGGACCACCGCGTCTCCAACACACACGATCAGAACCCTGCATGAGGAGACAGTGGTATCAAATCAGCCTGATTTACTCATCAAACAAACAGTATTTAAAGAAATAGTTCTACATTCTGAGCTACAGTCTTTATGCTAAGCTAACTAGCTATACCGGTTGCGGTGAGCAGTTGCAGCATGCTGGACAACACACATCCTCGCCGTGGAGACGTCACGGACCAGCGCCAAGCCATTGCAGATCTGAGATGTGGTGATTAAATACGATCAGCTTGCAGCTAAGCAGATCATATCACAGCACTCGGAAAGAGGAGACTCAAACAATAATATCCAGATGGTACCTCATTCTTCTCCATTTTCTCTACAAGGGCAGTAAGACTGGAGAGGGATGTGAGAGCGTCGCTGTCATCTGAACCTTTGAGGAAATTCTCCCTTAGTGTGGGAAAAATAAAAAAAGTGTTTTACATAATAACAAAGATCGTGACTATAAATATTCTTTTAAATGCAACGCCTCCTGTGATATTCTTCCTGTGTCAATAATAAGACATAAAAGTTAAATTATGGAAAATATTACCTGACTTTGTTGAGTATGACCGGGTCCTCTGATGGGCTGAAGCGTTCACATCCGTCTGGGCAAGCCACACCGTCAGGGAGGACTACAGCAGTGCGAACTGGAGGAGTGACACGTTTCAGAGGCTCTGGCCACGCCTCTTTCTCTGTGCTTTTCTCCTCTTCTTCCTTCTGCTTTTCTTCTTCTTCTGCTAATTGAATGCACTTTGTGCTGATTTCAGAGGTGGGCAGCTCAGCTGCGGAAAAGAGAAATTAAATATTTTATGAAGCAGTGAAGTGAAAAGTCATCTCTGATCGAGGCTACATTAGCCGCTATTAGCGTAACACACCTGAATCTCAGAGCAAACCGTCAGTGGCCGAGTTGCATTGTGGGCAATGTAGGCGCCAGGTTTTGACAAGGAAGGAGAATGTGTGTAAATTAAAAAAGATGGTCGTACTGTCCACAAAATAAATGATTAAGTACTTTGCAATCAGCAGCATTGTGTTCACACTGAAGTAAACGTAATCAACACGTCTTCTCCGCATCACATGACTATCGATCACGATGTTACCGGTCCGAGCTATCGTTAAAAGAAAATTGTGTATCACAAATGTAAATCAACATTCCCTCTTTCACTCGGTTGAGTACGTCCAATAAGCTCACGTCTCAGTCTCACAAATTCTTGCTTATCTAGTGTACATCCGGGCATTTCTCACATACACAAAATCCACCAATTTTATGTCATATTTAGCATAAATAGTATGTTGATATGCAATTTCAAACAGATCTCATATATCTGGTTCTGCTGGATCAAACTGTCCATGAGTCACACCATTTAAAAGAGTGCTATCCTAAAATCAGTGAGACACATTTTTAAGGAACAGATGAAAAGGCTCAGAAAGAATAACGTGGATGTTATACCTGCATGTTTGAGGCAGGACCAGTACTGCCTGTGAGCTGATCGGACACAGTGAAGGGACTCAAGTGTACTGAAAATAGGAAAAATTTATTCACTACAGTTGTAAAAACACAGGCGTACATGATTTAATTGACGTGAGACCAACCTTGTACACGGACCATCGAGGTCCGCAGGTCGCGGCGCCGGGTCTCCAAGCAAAGTTTGAACTGTCTGACACACAGACTGATGGAGGGAAGTCAAGTTGTATCCTCCCTGGAAAACACGATAAAATCTTTTACAACCAGACGTTCCTCCGGCCGAATGGTAGCGCGTTTGTAACGTGACTGTGGCCTGACCTCCAGCACAGCACACACTTTCCCTCCTGCCAGGTTCATCAGGAGGTGAGTGAGGTGGGCAAAGATGTCGGGGCTGGCACACATTTCACCCTGAAAATAAAGACCCACTGACGTCACTTCACCATATAAATGTCCCAATGGGGGCAAACAGACTGGACACAGAGTTCTACAGGTCTCACAAGTCGTGTCACCAAAAAAAAAATAAATGTATATTTCACGGTGATGTATATTCAGTACCTCTGGGTCACCGATGGCTGAGTCAAAGCCTGCACACACCAGGACCAGGTCTGGGCTAAACTGTGACAAAGAAACACATGATCAGTCATAAGTTGACATAAATAATATCCAACACATCTGTATCCGTTAGCGAGATGTGAATTTTCCTCAATGAGTTACCTCGTATGCGATTGGCAGAAGGGCGTGACAGAAGACTGAAAGATAGTCACTGTTCTTCATTCCCACCTGAATTATCACAACGGGACCTCATTAATATAAATAAAACATTCATGCACACAACCATCAAAGCAAATGTTTTACATCATGAACGCAAATACTACAAGAACATTTTCTGGTTTCAGCTTCAAAAATCGGTAATGCTGCTCATTTGTATAAACTGCATATTTCATTTTAATTTGATACATTAAACTATTCTTTAAATAACCAATTAAGGATATGAATAGTTAACATAAGCTGCAGCCATTTTTGCCATTTTCAGGATAATTTACATTATTGTCAAAGCAGAAATTTCATTCAAAAATTCTTAACAATAACTTAGTATATCTACGGTTCCTTACTTTGTTCCATGGTACATTGATATTGAATCCCGCCCCTTTCTCTTTGCCAACACAGTCGTAGTCTGAGTCTCTAAGTTGAGGCCAGAATCGCTGATGCTCGTAGCGGTGCCATGAGAAATAGAGCACGCTGGGAAATAACATACAGTATTCAGAATGTATTATGCTCGAAGACAACTGCAACGTAAACAACTTAACTAGTCAGTTAGCAAGGACTCACTTTGGATCATCTTCAAAACAGGACTGCACCCCTTGACCATGATGTACATCCCAGTCAACTATTAACACCCTGAAAATATGTGAAGAAATAACTGAATACATCGTGGCAGAACTAATACAGTACGTCTATCGAGAACAAAGAAAAACAATCTCAAGTCACCTTTTCATCCCATATTTTTGTTTGGCATATTGAGCCGCTATGGCCACATTGTTGAACACACAGAACCCATTGGCAGCACTGCGCATACTGTGGTGTCCTGGTGGTCTGTCGACAATGACAAGAGGAGCGATATACATGTCAGGATTTTATGCAAATCATTTAGTCAATACCGGGAACAAAAGACAACTTACAAACAAATGCTTAGTATTCAGTTTGGAATGATGTAAGAAGAAGAAAAAGAGGCCAGCACTTAAGTAGCACCAAAGTTAGAACAACAACAAAAAAGAGAGACGCTCACTGTAGCATCAGGGTACATATCAGGACTGCTGTGTCTGAGGGGTTAACGGCCTCACCTGACCAGAGCCATGCCGTTCCTCACCTTCCCCGTCACAACACTGTCCACTAGTTGCAGTGCGGCGCCTGCAGCCAGCTTGGCACAGTGATAGATGTTCTAGGACAGTAAATGAGAAAGATGAAGGGTTAGGAGTGAAGCTGACCTACAGAAATTAATAAATGGCAACAGCTGCAACTCCGCTATCAAGAATATCAAGCACTG
Organism: Anarrhichthys ocellatus; assembly: GCF_004355925.1. Taxonomy (NCBI): domain Eukaryota; kingdom Metazoa; phylum Chordata; class Actinopteri; order Perciformes; family Anarhichadidae; genus Anarrhichthys; species Anarrhichthys ocellatus. Next base: position 5,642,211 of record NW_022280032.1, on the reverse strand, counting down.
GACGGGACTAACTGGGTGGAAGTAGACGTCCCCATACTGCAGGGTGAACTCCTTCAGGTCCTCCAGAGTCATATAGGGGGTCTTCTTCACTGCCTCCAAGTACTCCTCACTGTTAAGATCAGCAAAGTGCATGTAGATGAGTGGCTTTAGGTGTTTATTTTAGCCTCAAGAAGAGGAGAGAACAGTGAACTGAACCAGGGCTCTTTGTCGACATCAGGACCGACCTGTGAACCAGCAGGATGTCTGCGTCGGTCGCCTCGCGCACAGGTACGGCGACGCATCGATCAGCAAGACCAGCCTTAACCAAAGCTTCATGACTCACTGTCAGGCGCTCAGGTACCTCAATCTTACATACAGGGCTGGAAAAAAATATTAAAATGATGGTCCATACAATAATATTAAGTTAAGGACATTACGTTAATAATTAAGTTAGTTGTACATTATGAGCTAGTCATTGGTAGTTTAGCAATTTCATTTTTTGAGCACAAACATTAGAAACAGATGTAAACCTGCCAAGAATCAGTGGACCATCCCTTAAATCAAGAATACACATTGTTGATAAATATGAAATGGTGCTGATAATACATACAGCACATGACATTCACACCTCTTGTGGTCTACAGTGATGATCTTGGTGGAGAAGTTTAGTGTTTTTGGGGTTGTGCTTGTTTGGTGTATGAGTGTACACACTAACCATATGGTACAAAATACAAACAGAAGAGTTGTTTCTAAATATGTGAGATTATGTTAAACCGTATAAACGTGTACTGCAATACACCAACTCTACAAACAGCGTCAGACAGCTGTTAGAGCTAGCCCATTAGCCATGAAACAGTAAATGAAGTGCTGAAAAGAGTGCAAAGTAACAACTACACTGCATGAAACCGATAGTATCGACAAAACAAAGACGTAACGAGTACATGTGATAACTTTACGCTTTTCATTTGTGAGGAAATAAACTCAGTGATTAGAGGATAACGTTGTATGACCACAGCTGTTAGCTTTGAAGCTAACGCTGCTGGTGCTCCTCGTTAACTGTCCCCCGGGCCAGCAGCAACACGACTAACCGCAACTTCAGTTCCTACCATTATTTAAAAGACACGAATCAGATAAGGATAACGTTAACCGAGGCAACGAGTCTAACTACAGTTCAGCGTTACTTGTTACTCTTTGTACACCCATGCTACCAACGCGATGAGCATAGATGAATGAAAACAGGTGAAACGTGCGCAAAGGTTAGCGTTAAGACGCAGTCGTGGCAATTCAAATATACCATAAAACACAGTACATTAAGTGTGATTCATTCAACAGTTACTTACTCAACCCAGAGCAATTTATATTTGGTCATCTCCTCATCATATACCAATGCTGTTCCCATCTTCATCAACCGCGACGTTATTTCTCAAACCTGTCAAACTGCACAGGACAAAGTTTCATCAATGCAACAGTTTCGTCTGCAATCATTGCACGAAGTCAGTACGACGGAGAACATGTTATGCAGCTAAACAAACCTTTGAAATTCACCCAACAACACCACAGACTGCGGTCGAAAAGTCCAAAGATTGGCCCAATTACGTTGTAAACCAAATGCTTTAAACCCTGAACCCTCAGAGACGTACTGCCGTCACCTGTTAAATGGTTGAGTGTGAGAGACTGCACGGGACTGAAATGGTGTAAATACGAAACGAACAGCACTGTGTGTGTAATTTTTGGACTTTTCGACAGCAGCCATATAAGTCTTCTTTGAGTTTTGTGGAGGTTGTTAAACAGTTTAATAGTTCATTAGCGCCATCCTCTGGGTGGGGTCTGGTACTTCTCTTCTTTACTTCTTTACTTTTAAATTGCTAAATGCTTGATGTATACATGTGTTTTGAGTTTACTGGTTAGACGACGCTTTTGTTTGGATAGATATGGTAGTATCTACCAAACAATAGTTTTTATATCAAAACACTCACACACACAAATCTACTTTGTACATAAGGTAAGAACCTTTATAATAGTATCTATTTACTTTGCTATATACACATCATTTGAACACCTTCACTTCAAATATTTTATGCTTTTGTCTTGATGCTTTTACGTTTTGTCCGGTGTTTTCTCAGTTTTATTCTCCTGAAGTAACGTTGTTTTATTTTAACTGTATTTTTGCAGATTTTACCAGGTTCTTTTTTATGTTTACATATTCATGGGTGTACTATATTTTCTCACAATCAAAAGACAAATGGGAGTTACATGATCCTTTTTTAATAGAACAAACAGTGCAGTAAACAACTCAAAGTATATTACCAGTACAAAATATGAAAAACAGATCAGATGACATGAGAACATTTTGGTCTGGCAACACGATCAACTATCTTTTAGGAAGTGGTGGATTGTTCCTGTGGGAAATCTGTGGATTGGAATTTTGTCTCTGAAATCGTGGATGTTCATTTGATAAGGATGTTTATTTAGAAAATATTGACCTCTGACACAGTTTCTTTCAGAGTCTGAGTTCAGGCCACTTAGGCATTCGTCTAATGTTGATCACTAGCTTTATTGGCGGCAAACAAAATGACCTGATGTCCTGGTTCCACGATGAGAAATTAGATATCATTCTTCTATTTCAAGCAGTTATCTCAGCAATCGTGGCACCCACCTCCCCCACCATCTCCTCTCCTCCCTCTGTCTTATCTGCTGTTTCCTCCTGTGTTCTTGAGGTAACCTCCCTTCCCTCCCTTCCCTCTCCTCCTCCTCCTCCTCCTCCTCCTCCTCCTCCTCCTCCTCCTCTCCTGCACGTCCTGCACAGCAGGAGAAGAGCTCTTCTGCATCTCTTCCTGAAGGACGGGTCACATGCAGCGTACAGGAGAGGGTTAAGGCAGGAGTTGAGATAAGCTAAACAGGTGACGTATGGCTGAGCAGCCAGTAAAATCTGATCCAAAGAGCAGGAGTGTGGGACAAAACCAAACTCCAGCAGGATGGAAACAGTCTTATTAACATGCAGAGGCAGCCAGCACAGAAAGAAAGCCATCACTAAAGTGACGATGACCCTGAGGAGTCTTCGCTGGCGCCTGCGGTCAGGACAAGGGCCCCGCCCAAAATGTCTGCTCAGGAGCTGGGCCAATGAGCAGTAGCAGACCAGCAAGATGACAAGAGGAAGCAGGAAGCCGATTAGAGTTGATTTAATACTCAAAGCGGCCGCCCACCACATCTCCGCCTGCTCTCGATCTGTCTCCTCCAGCTCTGCTCCAATCAGCATGGAGTAATCCATTTGGCAGGAGAGGAAGATTGTTCCAGAGTCAGTAGTAGGATGAACCGGCTCCAGCTGCCAATCATAATCAGATTCAGGGTCTACCTCCACCTCCCTGACAGAGCGCAGTAGCAAACCAGGAAGTGCCAGCACCCCCGCCAGCACCCACACCCCTCCAAGTATCCACAAAGCCCTGCTGGGGCACCTCTGCGGGGCATGGTGGCTGGAGTGCCGGCGTCCGGTCAGAACCCAGTACCGTTCCACACTGAGCATGCTCAGGCTGAACACGCTGGCATACATGTTGAGCGCAGTGAGGAAGCTGCTGATTTGGCAGAGCGGTTGCCCGAAAGGCCAGTGGTAGCCCATCGCTGTGTAGACCGCCCACAGAGGGAGAGTCACAAGGAAGCAGAGGTCAGCCAACGCTAAGCTGGCTATGAGAGAGTCCGTTAGAAAGCGGGAGGGACGAGGGATGGAGGGAGGATACGAGGACAAGGCCAAGGTGTGAGAGGAGGAAGAGCCGCCGTTTTCTGTCTTCCTCTGAGGAGAGGACCTGGGGTGAAATCTACCAGCGCTGTTCATGTTCTGCAGGCTGCTTCTGAAAATGCCAGCGCAACAGAGTTTTGCAGTTCCCCTCCCATCAGCCCGGTCCAGGTAGGCCCACAGCACCAGGCCGTTGCCGAGGCATCCAACCAGGAAGGCCAGGAGGTAGACGGACGGGATGATGGAGAAGGAGGGAGACCAGTCGCCGTAGTCACAGTGGAAGAGTAGAGTGGGAGAAGGAGAGGGGGAGTTGAGGAAGTCTGCGTCTGGCATTTGTGTGTCCATCCTCCATTAAATCATTTGCCACTTTTTAAAATCACTGGACGTCCCACTACTTTCCTGGCGGGCTGAAGTTTGGTCAGTATAATGTCTCGAAGCAAAAAGTCTCCTCCAGTGGTACTATTGTTTCTGGGCCCACATTCATGTAGTGGATTGTCCCCCTGTTCAGTCAAAACACAATTCAATTCTTAAGACTTTTGCAACAGGTTCAAATGCTGTAAATACTGTATGTGCACAGCATGTGACAACAAGGCAAAAGTAAGCAACGCACATATTACTGTGTGAGTTTAGTCCAGGAATTTTAGACTAATCTGCCCAAGAATGCTGTAAACAGACTTTTGCAAACAACACTGAAATGTAATTAATGTGTTGTGCACAGGCGTCTCTTGAAAAAGATTGCCGGTTTTGCCGACCGCTTTAGACCTTTATGACGAAGAGTTTGATTGCTACAAGAGAGACCAGATTCTCCCATTGCACGAATAGGCTTCAGTAGCTCCCAATCAGTTTAAAGAGGCAATGAGCCTTTCCCATGCATTGACAATTTATCATTTAAGAAATATGTTGTATGCTAATAATGCAGCATGTGAATCTTTTGTCTGTTATTGCTTATTTTTTAGAGTTTCCTATGCAAAACATTTTTTTTCAATTCATACAGTAAATTTGGATTAGAGGCTTAACTGCATGTTTTGCATGTAAACATGGCATCGTAGCGTTATGATGAGGCTCACAACTGACACTTACCTCAGGCTTGGACGATGAAATCTCTACTGAGATGATGGCGTGATGATGATCATTGTGGAGCAAAATTCAGCAGCTGCCCTCTCATCCTGCCTTCCCTCATTCCACTTTCTCTCTGTGACTTTTCCTCCTGCTTCTCTCTCCATCTCTATATCTGTACTGAGCCGGCTGAGGAAGGTGTGTCTAAAGTCCTTTACACACACACACACACACACACACACACACACACACACACACACACACACACACACACACACACACACACACACACACCTCCATTCTCTCATTCGCAAACTAGACCACCCTGGCAGGGAGTTACGAGACCTGCAAATAACCCCCCTCCCCATAGCACAAACCCTCCCGAGAGACACAATAACATCACCCATCTTCCCCCCTGCAAACACACACAAACCCGAGACACACAAACAGATCCCTCACAATCCGCTAGGCTGCTCATATTCTCTATGCACAGATACACACACACACACACACATCCAAATGCACACAGTACCCAAATGTGTGTCAATACAAACACACTCTTTTGTTGTGTCTCACATGTTCAAACACACACACAGTGTGTACAGTGGTTAAATGTAACAAGCCACACTGAGCACAAACAAATAACGGCCCTCACTTTCACAGTCTGACCGCAGCATCAGAATGTGTGTGAGGCAGCCTTATTTAAAACCATCATTCTGTAAATACCTGGAGTAAAAAAGAACAATAGTGACAGATTACAGATGACCCACAGCTGTGTTGTCTCTCGCCAAAAGGAGGCTTCCAATTCACTGTTGTGTCATACTTACATATGATTTTAGGGTTATTTCTGACACTATTGTCTCCACTACCCTGCATTGATGTTTTCACAAACATTCATATCTGATAGAGCAATTTGCAAATACAGGTATAGATAGCAGTATTAACCCATTAAAGTATGGTTGTCTATCAGAGTAACTGTTTTTATATGTGGATAATGAGTGGAATATAAATTGAATTACTACATTACTGACCAGTAATTACTTCAATTGTTATTACAATACATACTTTTACCCTGATTAAAAGTTTGGTGGCAGCTTCCAAAGCCAATACCATAAATTGGTCAATTTAGGTGTCAGCTGTTAGCATTTGGAGACACCACTAACTTCTGGTTCACTGCCTCACAACAGTTTTGTCCAGAGCAGCATCTCCTTTACACTGTGACAATTTCTCCATTTAAAAAAATAAGTGGTTTTCTTTTGGACGTCCATATGCAAATCCTAATTTGATTTTGAACTAATTTGATGAAGTTAAGACATTCCCTAGATATTCAAGTATTTTACCTTTTTTATAGTCACATTTTGGCTTTTATTTGTGAGAATATTTAAGGTTCTGTTTCTGTTATAGCTAAGGTTGGATATTAGATGGATGTGTGCTGTAGGTCAGCATGGGGTTAGAGTGTAAACAGTGAAGATGTCTCGATAGTAAACAGGAAGTGTTTGTTACCACAGGGGCAGAGGTCACGCTGCCATCAACCTGTTGGTATGGAAAGAGATGTTTCCAAAAACATTCCACAGTCTTTTCTCTCACAGAAACATGGTGGTACACACACACACACACACACACACACACACACACACACACACACACAAGTAAAGAAAGGCAGAGTAAATACAACTGTTTCATTGAGAAGAAAACTGTATGCTGAGCATCACAGTGGGAACAACAGGGGGAAGGAAGTGATGCAGTGTAAGGATGTATGAAAGGACAGACTTCAAAGACCTTATATACAGATAAATCTTCTGAAAACGGCTGGTATCGATAGCCTGAATTGCAGTAACTGTATTGGCATTTTTATAATTTTGAGGATTTTTCCTCCGCCGTCACTACGAGGTTGGAAAAATTGAATTCACAATCTTTGGATTGTGAGTGAAATATACCATCATTTAGTGATTTTTCAAATTTGTCCAACACTTTAGTCATACTAATGACTTTTCCATCAGCCTCAGCTGCACTTTGTATTTAACATTAATTAGCAAATATTTTTTCTTCTCATGTAGTGAAAATGAGAAGAAAAAACCTGCTACAAATCGAGAAGGGTCAGCTTGTTAGCATTGTCATTGTGAGCATGTTAGCATGCTGACTTTAGCATTTAGCTACAAGGACACAGAGATACTAACATGGCTGTGGACTCTGAGTTTATACCTCGGACTCTCTGGAGAGCAGTAACGGTACTCAGTGGATTGTCCTGGTGAAACAAAGTGAATTACAACACATTTAAGAAAGGCTTTATTACATTGGTTTCGGTTCAGTGGTTCCTTGGGCTTAAGAACACAAAGTGTATTTCCATTTTGGATATGTTTGGCTAACCTTTTTCTAGGCCTATAAAGAGCTTGTGGCACAGATGGAAAGCTGTGAGCTCTGAGTTCATCAGACATTAGTGCAATGAGGCTGAAAGGTTTGAAATATTAAACACATTAAATGAAGGTAATGGGCTAAGTATTGCCTTTTTCACAGCTGATGTTTCCCTCATTGCAGGGAAATTACACATGTTATTTATTAATGACTTACAGGAACACTTAGTGTAAATGGAACAGAGTCATTATTAATATTGTTAGTAAAATGTCTGGGGTGAAAAAAGACCTTCTGTCTCTCCTTGATTAATATTTACCCCACTGTTCAGTTGTGTTTTCAGTACATTTGTCACATAATTACTTTACAATTGTCAGCCAGAATTACTCGGAGCTCCTGTGGTTGCGCAGGACCTTTAGGATCTCTGAGCTGTGATGGCCACTGATGGATTTTCATTACAACTTGTAAAGTGAAAAAGATAAGAGTTTGCATAATATGCCTGGGATGGTATGAAGCGCAGAGGCAAAGTCCACACAGCGGGACACCGTTTCAAAGAGACTGAATGCTCTGTGGAAACTGCACAATTCGTCATGATCGTCTACAACAGATCGGATCAAACGCTCATCGGCCTTCTCATCGTCGTGATGGCGGCAGCGGAGGTGCAGGAAAAGCTCTCACCTGAGTGTAAACAGTTCCTGTACATGGGCACGCTGCCTCGGGGGCTCGAGGAGCAGCCTTTTAAAAAGATTTGCCAGTTCTACAAGGGCAACCCGCGATTTGTCACCCTGTACGACACCATCAACCACATCCCTGTATATTCGGCGTACACCTTCAAGCGCTCGGACGGCTCCAAGAAGGTTGATGTGCCTTGGATGTACGAGCCACAGGTAGGGGCTGAGTGTTGCATTTCCTTTTAGGAAAGTATCATTTCCAATGTTCAGGATGGGAAAATTAGGAAAGATCCTTTGGCAATGAGTGTTATCTGTTAATCTACTTACCTAACATCATTTCTAGTGATGACACTGTTTGTCCTGACAGCTCTCCACAGTGTCTGACTCTCGTGAGATGCAGCAGTTCCCTTCAGAAAACGTCCACAAGAATTTTGAGGACGCTCAGGCCGTGCTTGACGACTACTCTAACTCTGTGAAATTTGAACGTGGCCAGCTGAATCCAGACGAGCACCAGGCCCACCCAAACGACAAAGCATCCACCTACACCCTGACGAACGTGGTCCCCCGAGCCAGAGAGTTCAACATTGGGCCCTGGAAGAACCACGAGCGCACCATCCGCAGGCGGCTCAACAACTACTGTCGTGGCACCGCCTATGTGGTCACCGGGGTCACCACCTCGGGCCAGACAATCCGCCGCCACAACATCAACCGCCTGGGCATCCCCACCTACTTCTGGTCGGCCTACTGCTGTGTTGATTTTGACCACAATGCGCCGTACTCAGAGCGCTCAAAGTTTCCTGCGTTTGCAGCTCATGGGCTCAACGAAAGGGAGGATAGTAAGGTTCAAGAGATGACGGTGCAGCAGCTGGAGGAATTCCTGAAGAAAGTAACTTACGTTGCCAGCTCTTTCCAGATCTTCTATGACAACTGTTTGCCTCTTAATAGTGGGAACATTGCCCTGCACCTGCCTTGAGAAAATGGGGATGGGTCCTTCATATTTAGTAGATTCGACATTCCCACCAGTGTCGATAATCAACATTTAGCAGCTGAGTAGGAGTGAATCGTTTCATATTTATTTTAATCAATGTACTCTAAATTCTACAGTTTCCTTGATTGAACTAAACTTGTCGCCCACATGTCTCAATTTGATTCCCATCCAATTTACAGTTTTGCATATAATTGCTTTGTGGCAGCTTGTTTGCTGTTTAAGATGTTAGTCACACCACTATTACTCTGGTTGTTGTTATAATTGGACTAATCTTCACTTATTTTATGATGTATTTACTCTGTATTTTTTAGTTTAACAAAATATACTTTATTAAAAAGGTCCAGTTACTAGCTTCTCTGAGCTGTTTGCAAAAGATGATGTCATTGAAGGCTCTAAAGAGCTACTAAGTGGACTTGTGAGCTTATTTTGTTACATATACTGATCCTCCATGTTAACATTTGTCAGAAAATATAAAAATATCCCAATTTGTAACCAAAGTACATTTCAAATCTCTGCAAATTCTCCAATAAATATATTTCAACTATGTTGAGTCCGATGGTGCATAAACTCGCCATGAAAACCCTACATGGTTGTACTCTTCATTCACTTTATCTCATGCACCTGCCTCTGTGGGCCATTTGTGCAGCACAGACAGATTAGACCGACTGTTTTACATACAGCCACTTAACTGTAGCACTACTGAGCACTTCTCTTATGAAAAGCCACGCAGACAAATTCAAGACACACTGCCAATATCCAGATTCTAATTCTAGCTTTTTTTTATCCTTACTAGAATATTCACAAATACACTAAAGAGTTTAACTCTCCGATGAATAATAGGATTTTGTGTTTCCCTTCTTATCAGAATAGAGTAATACAGTAACAGTTACCGGTAATAACTTTTCAGGGGTTCAGCCTCTTGTAGTGTCTTATAGCGCTGTTCTGAATTTTTGTGGTACTCCCTTTGTTAAAATTAGGATCTCAACCGTGACATAAAACGTGAACTAAATAAGTTCTAAGCTAAATTAAATCGAATTAAAGTAGAGCGTAAAAAAAGAAAGGATAATATCACTCCCAGTAAACATTTTTGTGGCTTTGTTCATTATTATTGTTGTCGTTTAGAGTCGGGATCTAGTAAGATGTCTCATAGCTGATACAAACAGCATGAAACCATAAAAAGAGTGAAATGACCCAAAACTAGGAGGGCAGACGGACCCCCAGGGTGAATGATATGATTCGCATCTAGTTTGAGAGGGTAGCTGTGTTCTGCCAGCTGGCATGTTCCACAGTGCCAGATGGTCAGCTCCACTATTTGACCAGCAGCAGACTGAAAGGATCCTAAAATACATTTCACATCCTTAAATGGAAGCACACTTAACTCTGAGGCCCAGTAGAGGGAGACAATCTGTGTGTATCTAAACACTCTCCCGTGGGAAAGATGTGACTTTTACAATTGTGCATTGAACAATATTGAAAAAGAGCCTCATTATGAAAATAAATCAACCGCATATTGACAACACTTGTGTCTTAATAACAGTCAAAGACAGACTTCACACTATAAACTCAACAGTTTTAATTTCTTTCTGCAAGAGTTTTTTTCAATTCACACATTCAGCTCAAAGTTAAAAAACAAAAAAGAACCACATTTTTCTGTACAAAAGGGGCATGCCGAGAGCCCCCTGAGCAGCGGGGCTTAACGTACGAGACAGCACCCTGGCAGCACACAGTCCACTTAAATCATTGTCAAAATAAACTGAGTCATCTCAGCACAGAAACACAGCAAATAAAAACATAATAAAAGAAGTTGAATAATGATACATTGTTGCTCTTTGTAGTTCAAAGAAATAACCTTTTGGCTTCACACAGAACCCAATTCTCTCCTTCACACACACACACACATACAGACACACGCGCATAATACACTTAAAAACACTCACAACAGTAAGTAGCCACAGTAGACGGGTGCTTTGCGGCCTGCAGCAGTTTGTGCCAGTGTGTGTGTGTTGGTCTCAGTTGAACCAGGTGGTATTGAGCTGTGTCTGTTTCTTGATGCTCGTGTCCAACTTGAGGACCTCTCTGATGGCCATGGTCGCGTAGGTTGAGGGAGGCAGAGAGAACTCCATCCGCAGAGCCCGATACTTCCCCTCTGTGGAGGAAGGAGAGACAAACTGGATCAGAGAGTGCTAAAAGATGGCTGTCAAAAAACTAAAAATCAGCATTCATGCATCTCAACCCTATGCATCTTATATACACCTCGAGCTTATGCTCCATTCATCAAGGTGGGACAATCGACAGACAGGCTGTTGTTTGACCATTTATTTTTATTCTTTAAATTATTTTGAGCTCTGCTCAGCAGTTGAATCATTTCAGTGTCTCCATTTTTTCTATGTTCAGTAGTTCTTTTGTCCACAGATTGGTAGTCCGGTGTGTTAACACACACCGAAAAGAAACCATAAAGAAACCGTACCTTTGTTGAAGACAGGAGCGGGTTTGTTCTCCATTTTCTCAAAATCGCTATGAACCAGGGAGATCCTGGGGTCGTCGTACTGGATCACCTCCCTGCATCAAAGAGAAAGAAATACCACAAAACACCAGGTTAGAGGCATCGCAGTATTACAGAGCAATTAAAGTAAAGCATTCAAATACCTGCAGTACGCAATAACAGCCTCCGTATTACAGTAAGGTTAGTATTACAGCATAAAGGGCTTTGTACAGTGTTACACCATGTTAAAAAATAATAAACTAGTATTAATTTGGTGCTGACCAGCTGACATCACTGGGTCTGATGAGGATGCGTCTGTAGGCTCCAGCCAGAGAGTAGTCCTTCACTTTGTGTCTCATTTTGTCGATGTCCAACCCGTCTGCAGTGAGCAGCTCTCTGTATCCTTTACCCACTGACAGGCAGACACAAGCATCACAGTCAATTACAAGCTTGTTAGTGTTAAAACCACTCAATGTTATTCTTCACAGCTATCTTTTCATAATACTTGCAAAAAAAAAAAAGAAGAAAATAACTCAAAATCCAACAGAGCGACTTCTTACCGGGATGAGTGGGGTAGATGACATCAAACCCAGGAAGTGGCATCACAACGTCATGGATGGAGCAGCTCTCGGCCTCCTCTGCAGACAGCACGTGTGCTGTAGCTTCATGAGCACAGACAACATCAGCATTAGTTTTAGTCCGTTTCAATAATACAAACTATCGGTTGGAAAGTAGATTTTTTTCTTCTGTAGACTTAAGCTGGGTAACAACACATTGACTTGATTTGGTGGCTTTTAACTTCTGGTGACAGAGAAATTGCAAAAAAAGAAAATAAACTACCTCATTTTGGATATCTGTTCCTTCAAACTATTTCCTGTTCTTTGAAACTATTGTTGAAGTATTAATTTGACATTTTGAAAAATGCTTGTATTTGCTTTCGTGCCGAGAGTTAGATGATACCACTCATGTCTGTACGTGAAATATGAAACTCCAGCCGGCAGAGGGTTACTTTAAAAATGTGTGCTTGTTGAACCATTCCTTTAATATTTAACATTAACATGTGAGCTACTTACTTCCTTTGAGCACAAGGTCCCCCTCCACGGCCTTCAGGCCGAAGGCCTCGATTCTCCGGCTCACCATGGTGTTCCACACAACGCTCTGGTAGCTGTGGATGTACATCAGGCGGTTGTTACGAGGGATCTGAAAAAAAGAGCAAAGAGTGATCAGAGATATGCAGAAACCTTTGAATGTGAATGAATGGTCAGTGAACACGATGGTTTAATAAAAATAGATAGTTATTTTCGAAGCAGCATACAACACATACAGTAGTTACACCTGCCCAGTGCAGTAGTCGTACTTCTGGTCGGGCACTTTGACTGGCTATACTACTTCTTTTATGTTCTGTATGTCTCGCTCACATTTCCAGCCTATTAATAGCATCATTACTAAAAAAAAAAAATAAGATGAACCAACCAGTGCAAAAGCAGTGACGATGTTCTTCTGGCCGTACATAGACAGGCCTCGCAGCAGCTGCCCCTCAACGCAGCGCTTGTTGGGCAGCTTTTTCAGGGCGGCCTCTGGGTCCTGAGTCTTTGCCCACTCCTCCCTGCAGCGAACCAGGAATTCTTTCTCCGCTGGGGAAAGCAGTAAAGATGGAGGAAGGTTTGACATACTTCTTAACCACTTAGAAGAAAAGACTGAGGACAAAACAAAGGGCTCATTACCTCCAGGACGAGGCTTCAGAATTAAATCCACCACCTCTTTCCAGTTGTTTTTCAAGATAGCCCTGCCCCCAAACAAAAGGAGGAAACAGCCCTTCAGTCAACTTACAATCTAAATTGTATGTCAGTATCTCCTCGTGTCATGACCTTACCTGCCAACTTGTTGTGTAGGCACAGCTGTGGTGCCAAAGCGCTGCATGCCGTAGTAGTTGATGAAACCCGTCTGCTTGAGGGATGACAAGGCCTGACTGACCTGCTCATCTGTCCCCGAGATGTTTCTGGGACACAAAGTGCAGTGGATGTTAACGCAGTGTGCCTGAACAATTTCAATGGAGGAGACAGTGTTTTACAAAAAATGGAGACTAGAAGCTTAAATAAAAAGAAACAAAACATAAAAAGTAATGATCAAATTTAAACAAAATTCACGGACAATATCTTTAGACCTGGGAGTTAATGCTAGTCGTTACTTGTGGGATACACAGCAACTGGTTGGTGACAGCTAACCAGCATTCACAACAGAGCACAGGAGAGGGCTCTGTTGAACATACATGAACACTCTACATAAACAACACCTGCTGACCTGATGATCACAGTGAAGTGGTTTCCCTGCAGCTCTCCCAGCTTAAGAGGGTGGTTTTTGTAGCAAAAGTTTCCCAGCTTGAGGTTCATGAGGCACTTGTTGAGGTGAGCCAGCCTCTCCGCTGTGATCCTGAGAGGACAGGGACCAGGTTTCTTTAGTTACTGTATAACAAGCCGATCCACCAGAGATAGTCTGCCTAGTAACAGCATGCAGCATTTACCACCTATTTACAATCACCCGCAGACAATTTGGAAATGGAAGCACAGTCATGAATGTTAAAGCATAACACACTCACTTGAGCACTGCAATCTCCTGCACAGTGATGGCTCTCTTGTCCTTGGTTCCCATGTAGGAAAACATGTTGGGTCTGAGCCTAGAAAGACAAACAATAGCTACAATCACATTTCATGGGGAAAATAAACTGTCAATCTGTCTCTTATTATCCAGTGATGATCTTTGTTTACGTGCTACATTCAGACCTGAGGAACTTCGAGAGAACATTGATGGCGTCCATAGTGTCCTTGTTCTCCTTGTATAGGACAAAGTGGCAGAAACTGCCACGGTTTTTGGGCCAGAAGTGTTTCCTCGGAGCTTTTCATGGACACAGAAGAAAAGGTTGCACTCAAATACAGATTATGAATTGTTGAGCTAAACACATAAAAAAAAAATTAAAATACAAAATCAATTTTAAAGAGTCAAGTTAAAGTGTAACAGATTTTGCACTACCACATGTTTACCTGTAAAGAAAGCTACTTTGTGATTGCAAAAAAAAATAACATAATACTTTATTTAGAAAATCAAAAAGCATTTTAGCAACCGACACCTAACTCCATCTGGGTTTTACCCGTTTCCTCTGCGCTGTGTGGAGAATAGGTTCTTACCTGCAGCTGCTTTGACCTCTATCCACCAGAGAGGAGCAATAGGAGGATAAAATAATGTTACTGAGAAAGAGATGTTTAAGGATCGTGTGGTGAGTTGTCAGGGGTGAGACCTCATGCATGGGCCTGAGAGTGGAATAATGGCATTTAAATGGTTTTTGCAATAAGGGAGCAGGGTTTGTCAACGCACCACGATACTGAATCTCCTCTTTCCTTATTCTCTTTTAAAGTGTTCATTCTGACCAAAAATCAGTAATCCACTCAACAATCAGTCATAACCAAAACAATGAGTGCGATGCATTGGAGCAGAACCATGCAGGTGTCTTGATCATGAACATGCACAAGAGCATGCAACATATTGTACTGCACTGGAGACCACATGCACTGCAACACATAAGCTTACGGTACACATGCAATAAGTCCGTTCTCTGATTTACTGGTTATGAAGTCTGTACAGACAGTTAATGACATCTGGTTCCGTCTCCTCTCCACATACCTGCTAACGCCTTCTTCCCAGCAGCGTGGTAGGCCACGATGAACTTGCGCCCTTCCTTCTCCTCCGTCTTCGTCTCCAGACCAGCATACTGAGTCTTGATGGCTTTGTGGACCAGCG
Organism: Anarrhichthys ocellatus; assembly: GCF_004355925.1. Taxonomy (NCBI): domain Eukaryota; kingdom Metazoa; phylum Chordata; class Actinopteri; order Perciformes; family Anarhichadidae; genus Anarrhichthys; species Anarrhichthys ocellatus. Next base: position 5,627,167 of record NW_022280032.1, on the reverse strand, counting down.
TCCGCTTCTCTTTAGTGTCATCCATCACCTACAGATGTGAAAAGAGGAGTAAGGACATTACGTAAAAAAAACTCTTTAGGGACGTCATAAAAGGGATCCGGGAAGTGTAGACTCACCTCAATGGAGACGTTGTCCTCTTTATTCTTGAAGAGCTGCAGCTCCCCGAGCTGCTTCTTCTGCTCTTCAGTCAGCACGTCAGCATCCTCCGGCTGCGGCTGAGCCTCTGGGACTTCCTGAATTAGATGATGAATTAGATATGATAATCGGGCTCTATTTTTCCACTTCTCCATAATAACGAGCTTGACAGCTGTTTTTCCAAGACACTTGGGAAGATATTCGCGATTATCCAGATAATGGAAATTCACCACGATCAACTAACTGAGTGTTCTTCTTTATTGCGATCCACAATGAAATCCTATATACATCCTTATAGAGACGTGACACTGGTGATTGAAATTCAACCCAACATCTTACCTCAGCCTCTGGAGGGATAGAGAGGTCATCTAAATGCACAATCTTGCCTTGTTTGCTGATTTCATTCACCACGAAATCTGAATATCTGAGAACAAGCCGCAACAAATCATCTGTTAAAACAATCTAAACTGAAAGAAATTAGTCAAACTTCTTAATGACTCTGGAGGACGAACCTTTCCTTCAGGATTCCCGAGAAGCCCTCGTGGTCACTGACATACTTCAGGATGCCCACATCCAGCTCAGTGAGGCCATGCTTCATCATATCGGCAAAGGTCTCGACGACCTCCTCCTCCTCCTCCTCTCCATCGCTCGCGGGCTCTTCCTTCACACCATCGCTCGCGGGCTCTTCCTTCACACCATCGTGGTGGGGGCCTCCATTCTTTTGATCCTCCTCGACTTTTGGTTTCTTTGACGGCGTGTCTTCCTCTTCATCCTCTGGACAGCCTCTCTTTTCCCCGACTTGGACAGGCTCAGACTCAGCCATCAGAGCCAAGCTGTGGCAACAGAGACAGAGAAACTGTGCTATAGTTCAGATACAGCCGTTACCTGGGCTCAAAGATAACCCTATTTTTTATAGTATTTTAAAGTTATTTTTGCTGTTATTGGGTGTCAGCAGAGAGCAAAGGCCCCCAGCTGGCCACAAAACTGGAGATATTACAATTACATAGTTTTGAAACATGTAACAAAATTTCAAACCCCTCACTCATCAGGATGCCACGAGACAACAAATATCTAAAAGAAAAGCCTGCATTACAAACTGGGGGTATGGAGAGAGGGGAGGTATGACAAAAGATGCTATTAAGTTGCATTATGGGAAATGTAGGATCCATGTTTTTGGGAGCCTGAACCATATTTGCCAAATACCCTCTGTGAAAGATCCCCCTTGTATCTTAAACATGTTGTGGTGTAATGAACAGGAACAAGTTACATTTGCACATTAAAACAATAAGCTTTGAACATCACGGCTCCTGTTGCATCTCCAATTGCAAGTCTGCCTACTTTGTGGAAGTTAACATTAATTTTGGTATGATGCATCTTGTTTTATACACCATCACTAGTAACATATTAAAACTACTGTACTTGCTTCTACGCAGTAATGCAACACTGCTGCACTGACGTCAACTCAAAACACAGCTGTGTTGTATTGCAGTGTTAGATCGAGTAATGACAACAAGCTGAACTGACGTTAATGGCCTAGAAACTAAGATGCTACTGACTTACTGTTTGTGGAGCTGAGGAGGCGAGAAACAGACGTGGATGTGGGAAACTCTTCTGGTCTCACAGCTGCCAAACACTTGCAGACTTCTTACCGGACCCGAGTTTAACACAGGCACTGGAAAGACACGATGAACATAACGTAATGCTGACATCGCCAAAGTTAGCAAATCCGCTAGCGCATTCGCACTGCCGTCTGTTAGCTAGCATCGCTGGCTATAGTTAGCGCTGCTAGCAGGAAAGCTGTAAATAAATAAAGCGAGAAACGTTGATGTCTTCTAGACAAAAGTCTGATTTAACTTACCTGCGTTTGGTGATATTCAGAAGAGTACGAACTGCGTTGAATGCCAGCTTTTCCCACACGTGTGTGTGTATGTGTGCGCTTGGTTCCGGAAACAGATCCCAGCCTAAAGCCCGCCCCCTGCAAAACGTTTGGTTAAGGGACCTGTCAATCATGGAGTTTCAAAGCAGCGCATTTGAAAGATGGCACTCTTAACTTAAACAAAATAAAACCAAAAAAACACTGACTTAAAGGTTCGCTGGATACCTCGAGGGCAACAATTATGATAAAAAAGGAGTAATAAAAAAAACCTCCACAGCTAAAAATGGTCATATTTACATGTTAAACGTTGAAAACTACTCATAACTGGTCTTCTGCAATACTACAAAATGCATGTCATCATGATCCATTTTTTTCCTCTGATACTGTTTGACTGTAATGTCCGTTGTTTCCACTGGCGCCGTGGCTTAGATGGTTAAAGCGCCTGTCTAGTAAACAGGAGATCCTGGGTTCGATTCCCAGCGGAGCCTTTTCACAGCGAAGCCATGAAAGACAATCCAACAAGACAAATATCTAGGGCAGTGATTATATTAGATGTGCGTATGAAAAAGCCACCCATTTGTGAAACTATGTCAATATTGTTCTTCCTTTGTCAATGCTAGCTCATTGTAGGTGAATGTCTTTTGTCAGAGCACCTTTGTCTGTGCTTGACTATACTGTACGAATGACATTGGAATTGTAACAATTGATAAGTCATCAACTGAAAATTGATCAGCAATCATTTTAATAATCAATGAGGCAATCAAGGTTATACGGTAAGACGATATTTTCTGGTGAGGATTTCAAAGACGTATGCAATATTTGCAAACAATGAGGAATAAATGGGGAATAAAAAATAATGGGGACAAAGCCTATATCTTTTACATGGTAGCAAATGATTTTTTTGTAAGAGATTGGGGATTATAATGATCGTAGTCCTAGCAAATGTGCACCTTTGTGATTATTATCCATAAACTTACCATAAACACTTATCGTCCAATTCTGACTTGTCTGTCGGAGAGTTTGACTCACAATATTTATGTCCCAAATTCTTTAGTGCTCAATGAAAGACAAGATAAAACTGTAATGATAGCAGACAGTGGGCTGCAGACATGCAGCAATACAAAAAACTAACACTATAAATAGTAGAGAGGCAACATGGGCTTGCTACCAAGTTATTATACTGATAGTACATAGAGTCTGTGTAGAAATACATAGCTGAGCAGGAGTATTTCACATACACTGCTAGACTACAGTACCTTTGTTATGCAATATGTCTATTGTGAGGTCTTCATCTGAAGCATTTCCAGACATGTTAAGCTCTTATGAGAGACTCAACAGTAGAAATATGAGAGGAGTCAGAGAGAGAGAAGGAATGACATGCAGCAAAGGTCATGCATACTTAACCTGCAACATATGCATCCCTGCATTCGAGTTACTTAGTTTATGACTTACTGTGCATCCTTTGACTTTATCCAAAAACAACCACAAGATGTGTGGTGTTAGAAAAATACTTTTTATAGAATAAAAATGTAGCCTAATATACATAGACACATGTTTTAATACACATTTGTGGATTGTTGCATGCTCTAATATTCTGCTGGAGAAAAATGCCCGACTAAATATATTCTGCTGTTAAACCTAAATGTGAATGAGAATACATTCGTGCACAGTGGTGCAGGTCCACGCAGGACTGCACGCAACCACCGCAAGAGGGAGCGCGTGCCATCTATAGGTAGAGGTTAGTGTGCGCTCGTGTTTTTGTGTGCACGAGAGAGAGAGAGAGAGAATCCGGCTGCTGCCTCTGAGCTGCCCGCTCCTGCTGAGGGGAAGAGGAGGAAACATGAGCTCCAGGAAAGGTGCGTATCCCTCAGCCTCTGACTTGACCACACTTCTGGATGTAATTAATACGAAAGATGGCGAAAGTTACGCGTGTAGCTATCCCTACCGGGGGCATGCAAAACGACGCTGAATGCCCCGTGCCAGCCAGCTTCAGAGCCTAATGATGTGTGTTTATTCTCTCTCTTTCCTCCCCGTCCATCCTACACCCTTCCCCGGACTCGGACGTCGGTCGTTCCCCGTGGTTCAACGTTACCTCACCCCCCGGCAGTGATGGCCATCCAGGCCAGAAAAAGGAGGCCGAAGGGGAAGAAAGACAGAACGGGTAACCATCGTAGGTAAGCAGCAGGGGCGGCGGCGGCTGGTTGGTGACTGTTCGACGTAGTGAGAGAGTGATGTGTGTGTTTGCCCGGGTTTGGTTTTGTTGGCAGCGGGTCCGTCTCCGCGTGACGCCGGCGCTGCTGCCGGTGCGTCGGCGGTGTAGACTGTGCGCGCATATGGCAAAGGCGTGTATTTTCAGCACACGGGACGGGCTGCTCTGGAGTGTGGGAAGTTACCATTTACGTTAAGAGGACTCAGATCTGGACGACGAGGACCCCACTTGACTCACTAACGGCAGTTTCCAGCAACATTTGCACCCAGAATAGCCTACAATCCCTACGATTCATACCTAAATTCGCCCATTTTTCCACTACTGATGGCCTCTTGATTGATTGCTCTCTGACTATGGTTTGCAGAAAGAGGTGTGATGTGACAGCTCATTTCCTTGGCCCCTCTGCAGCAGGGATAAGGAGTAAAAACACCTCCCTTCTCTAGCCTATTTTGGAATCTCTCACAAGGTGTTTGATTATGTAACTTTTCTTGAATTTATTGGAGCATTGTTTCCTGCTGTGTGATTGTGTGTCTGTGGTTTTGTTAGGCAGTCTTGCACGGGTATTTCAGCGTGATTTCACCCGGCGTTGAGCGGTTGCAGCGCACTTGGAGTGTGCGCAGCGCAGCGGCTCTGTAAAGTGCATGCGAATTGGAGTGGGGAAAGCGGGGGCTTACTTCATGGCACGATGCTATTGGAGCGACGTCACCGGCAGCCGAAGAAGGCATCATCAATTAGGTGATACCAACGGCGCGGCCACCCCAGGGGGCAGCTCGGTGTCTCCTGCTCGAATTTGCTGGAATTCCTAAACGCCTGCACATTGTATGACAGCAAACAGATGGTGTGCAAAAAAACAACAATATGAATTCATAAAACCAGTGGTTGCTCTGAGAGGGGGGGCATGTTTTGGATGTTTCCTATTGCCCAGTGTATGCTAGGATATATACAGTAGGGCTTAACTCTAGGGATAAGGATTAAGCAGACAGAACATGAGAAATAAAATGACTCTTGATTCGAGATTACTTTTTAAGGATATTCAAAATGAAATATGGCTGCAGGTAGTGATGTAGTCAGTTGGTCTGAATATGCAATTTATCATTTTGTAAAACAAGGAAAAGCCTTAAATTTTCACATTTCCGTAGCTTGAAGATGTTTTTTGGTTGTTGCTCGTTTAATGACTTAAACAGTTAATCAATTATCAAAATAAATGCAGTTTAATTTTCTGTCAATGGACTATTTGTCCCAGCTGTACAATGAAGTAAATCAGATAAGCTCATTAGCTAGCAGACGCTTATCCTGGTCTCTCTCTCTCTCTCTCTCTCTCTCTCTCTCTCTCTCTCTCTCTCTCACACCCATACACAGTCACACACACACCCATTTCCACCACAAATTTAGACGTTCCCATTCAGAGCAATGCGTTCTCAGGCTCAGTCAATGCGTTTGCACTTAACTTTGATCTTTAGCTCATACAACTTCCCATGTTTGAACTCATTAATTCAGACAAACATGCACATCAGTGCAGGCACAAACAAACGATTCCAGACTATGACTCCTTACCCACCAACTGTGTGTAGTCTTACCTGATCTCGCTCAGTCTGGCCGACAACGGCAAGAAGAGAGATTTAACTAAAGCATAGAGGAACACATCATGGTATCTTGCTGTGGTCCATTGTTCTTTTTATCAGCGTCACATAGCATACCCACATATGTGCTTTCAGTCATTCTCCTCCACAAGTCTCTACTCAGAGTGAAGCAAGGCAGAGTCATGCTGGGGCGTATGTGAGGTGAACGACACTTTGCCCTAACAGGTGCAACAAAATGGTATGCCTTTATTCCAGAGTCATTAGTATATAGACATGACAGGAAATGATCAAAGAAAGAGCAATATTAGATGCATCACATACTATGCCTATAGATGATTGAGCACGCTTTGGTCCAGACTAAAATGTCTCAAACCCTATATGGACATTCATGGTGCCCAGAGGATGAACGCTATGGACTTTAATGATCCCCTCACTTTTCCTAAAGCGCCAGCAGCAGCTTGATATTTTTGGCTTTAAGTGAAATATCTTAACAAACAATTTGATGGATTGTCAGGAAATGAGCATCATAATGTAAAGGTCCTCATACAGGATCAATGCTACTGACTGGCTGATCCCCTGACTCTTCATCTTACGCCAACATCAGGTCAGAATATCAGTCGGCCCAGTACTTTAGTCAATGTCAAATGTTAGCATACACAGGCTAAACTCACATGGTGAACCAGGTAAATGCTACCTATGATTATGAACATGTTAGCTTGTCATTGTAAGCATGTTAGCATGTGGATGTTGGTGTTTAACTCAAAGCACAAATGTTCCCGAAGAAGTACAGCCTCGCAAATCTATACTCCTAGTCTTGTTTAGACTAAGTTTGTAGGTTATTAATTGGTGATCGAGAATAGCAGACGTATGAAACTGTATCAAGGTATTGCCAAAATTGTTGATCATTCAATCATTTCATTGTTTTGCAAAACCTGGAACCACAAGCTGTACGTTTTATAACAAATCCCACAATTACTGTGAGGCAGTGTAAACCGTTTATTTGCAGATGCACTCAAGTGATGACACCTTGACAGTTATTTATTTATTGTTTCTTTTATTACGGGTCATTAGATCAGTCATCTTTTAATTTGTCACGAGCAGGATCTCACACACCACCGATCAGATACTGACAGGATGAGCGTTTTCCACGTTCCCTCTTTCACAGATTACAAAACGGTGTGGCGCGTTTGTTTCTAAGGGTAACTGCGTCATCTGTGAGGGATCACATGCGAAGGAACAATTCAGCGTGACGTTTAAGATCTTCAGCAGCAGATCAGACACATGTTGGAGAGCAACTGCATGGCTTGCTGAGCAGAGAACTGATCTATTGGCCTTGCAGCTGCAAGTCTGTTCTTCAAAGCCTTCTTTCCAGCTGTTATCACTTCTGTCCGATGTGCAATGCAAGCAAAATTCAAAGACCCCAGTTGTGCTTTGGTGTTATTTTTGTTGGATTCATATACTAAAATAACAGTATTGACTGTGTGTGTGTGTGTGTGTGTGTGTGTGTGTGTGTGTGCAGGGTCTGTAGATGGAGTAGTTTGAGATGCTTTGAACTTGGTTGTGGCCCAAATGAAAAGTTCATACTACTTTGATGCACTGTCTCTTTTCATCATCCAATTTTTGCTCTTGTTGGCCTTTTGAAGTTCAGGCTATCGCCTGCACATCATCACCTGATCTCATCTCTTTATTCAAACAACTGTTGTTCCTTTGACCTGTCTTGCTGCTCCGGCTATTGGTATTGTACAACATGTGTGTGAGTCAATCTGTGTGTGTGAGAGAGAGATACTCGATATGAGTTGTGGCGTTGAAAGCTGGTACTGAGCCAGCTGAGATGTTGTATGGTCCAACAGGTTGAGGAGCTAATGCTAACGATTTAGCATGGTTTAATAAAGGTTCCCAGCAGCATTTCTTATACCAGTGGCTACATATGTTTTTATGGGGTTCCAAAATACTGATTATTTTCAGTATTGATAAATCTGCTGATTATATTCTGGATAGAATGCTATTATGATTTTTTTAGAGGGAGAAACTCACCGAGTAGTGGAGCAAACTGGCATTTAAAAAAATGCATGTTGATACATGCTTTTATTTTGTATTGTAGCCTTTAACAGTGGCTTTGATGGACCGGTTTGAGTTCTTATGAACTTCAGTCCTTTAATAGTCAGAGAAGGATTTACAGAGTCATCATAAGCTTAATTATATTTGAGTATTTAAACATGTTATCTACAATTCTCACTATGCAGTTTGTTGTACCCTTACCATGTCACTTTGTTGTTAGTGGGAGTTGTTTAACTAATATCAACCAAATATGAGCACTTTGCCAGTTGCTGCAGGAGCCACATAAAACACAACAGTTCTCTTTTTTTCTGACAGGGTTTGTTTACTGACGGGTCAAAGCTTTTACACCTTCACATTTATTTTTCTCACTTTATTATCCTTCCCTTTATTGAGTTGGACCATCATACTTTTAAAATGACAACTATTGGTACAGATATATATGACTGAATGAGGATACTGCAAGAGATTATATATGAACTAATATTTGATTAAAGATCAAACGTTTGATCCGCATGTTTTAATTCAGATTGTAGACGTGTCTGCTTCTCACATTAGACGATGACGACTCACAGCAGGTTTCGAGTGGCCGAGGCTTTGATGGGAATCGCCATGGATCTGGATCAGCATGCCCAAACAGGCTGGGGTTGTGAGGGTGAAAGATATATACAAAGCGACACCAGCATAGTAGCATTCATTAGTCATAACTGTGCCAGCCAGAGCACCGATGAGTCTAAATGCTAATATTCTTCTTGGGACATATATCTGTCGGCTAGCAGTGCCAGTCGTAGCATTGTGGACCTTTCTGCATGAAATGAGCTGCTCTAACCGAGCTGAATAATGTTCACATACATTGCACTGTAAACTGCATTGATTTGTCGTCTGGGTTTGGCCCAGCTCTTAGTCTTTGACTGAGGCAGCGACTAGCGAGTAGGCAGCTATGCAGAGACGAGACAGGGTTTCATCACTGGTGTCGGGCAGCGGGCTGAAGCTGGAGTCTGTCACGATTGAAATCACATGTCGAGGTTTTATGAATTCATGAAACTCAAGCAGGTATGATTCATGACACAAAGAGATGACATGTTGGGTGGCAGTAGCTCTGTCTATGGGGACTTGGCTTTGGAACCAGAGGGTCGCTAGTTCAACTCCCCAGCACGGAACATTTATGGAGCGTGGACTTGTAGCTAGAGGTACCAGTTTGCCCCCTGGGCATTGCCGACATGCCCTTGGGCAAGGCACTGGAAACCCAAACAACTGCTGTATAGTAGCTGCTCACAATACTAGGATGGGTTACATGCAGAGGATACATTTCACTGTGTGCTGTGCTGGGAGCATAAGCAATGATAAAATTTGGTTTACTACATGATGTAAATCATCATGATGTACACACAGTGTTGTATAATGTTAATATACAGGCTTGCCATATTTTATAGATCATTTTATGGCTTTTATTAGGTAACGATAGTGGAGACAGAAGACGGGAAACTTGGGAGAAAGACAGGTGCAATAAAGGTCTGGAGTTAATAGTTGGCATCTTAACCCCTAAATCCATCTAAATTATTATTTTTTATTTGATTTTGTGAATGCTGTTACTTATGTTTAGTGTGATATAAGATATACATATATTGCCGGTGTGGGAGATATTGGAACTACACTTCAAAATTTGGGGATGTTTTAGGCTTTCTTGCCAAGAGTTGGATTAGAAGATCGACAACACTCAAAGACTGAAAACGGGGAAACGGCTACCTACCATCACCTCTGTGGTTCACCAACAGCACACAAATAGCCCCGTAAAATCACAAATTGCTTTTTTCCAGTTTTTAATTCTAAACTAAGACAGATTCATGTTTAACTGACAGACTGAAATTGGTATCCATCTTCTCATCTGACTCTTTGCAAGAAAATGCATTTCCCAAAAGGACAGACTTTGGTTTTTTTCCATTCCATTATTTCATTCCATTATGTTGTCTTCTTTTTGTTCATGTGTAAGATCAGTCTGCTGATTAATGATCCTTTATTGATTAGCATGTGGTAATCAAAAGGCTCCCCGTTAATGAATTGAATTGATTCCCTTGGGAGCTGGTGGGTCCAGCTTCTGTAGCTATGGATGAACACCAGTGGCCAGATCCCTCAGTTTAAGGACTAAGCCATGGTGGCTAGTATGTCATGTACTGTACAGACGTGAGGAAGAGATTCCGGAGATTTGATCTGTGGCGATCAGATTTGTACTGCTCAGCTAATAAAGCTTCTTTCATCAATACTGCTGCCTGACTGGATGGAGCTGATGGCGGATGCTGAGAGCAGAGCATGTGAGCTGCATGTAGAGAGAGAAAGAGAGAGAGACTAAAAGAGGGGAGAGAATTAACTGTGATAGGCATGCCGAAAGCTTGAGAGGTGGAGCAAAAGATAAAGAGCAAGAATAAGACGGAGGAAGATTGAGAGGGGGAAAAAGGAGAGTTTGCATGTGTGAGCTCGTGTCTGGCCAACCAATAGCATCAGGAGAGCCAGGGATGGAGAGAGTGAGTAAAGAAAGGGGAGAAAGGGAATTAGAGGATGCCACAGGGCAGCTGAAGGCAGAGTTAGTAAGAAACTGCTGCGTTGGACACATGAAGGAAAGCACATACGTCAATGTGTTAATTTGACCCATACAGACTGCTATAGGTCTGTTTGGTCTGTTTGTGTTAAAGTCAGAACATTTAACATTGTATGATTACAAGTCAACAGGGCAGGGACCAGAGTCACGTTTGTCTTTTCATTGTCATAGAGGAGCCATGTGGAGGAGTGTGTGACATGGCAGTCACACACTGTCTGCCATGTCAGGACTGTGAGGTGAAACTAATTGCATTTGAGCCTGCAGCGCTAGTTTCTTATTTTGACAGTTGAGCAGAATTAATTGCCATTTGATGCTGTGTTCGTAGCGTACCGAGGGTTTATCAAAGCTTCTTTTTTTTTAAATAACAAAAACTGAAAACAGCTGCCTGCTGCTGCTGCTGGAAATGTGGCTGAAGTGATGAGAGCAGTGAGCCTGAACCGAAACCGTAAAGGTGCAGGCTGTAAAAACCAAAAAGGAATTTTCTTAAAAAAATATTCCAAATAGCTTAGTGGAGCTGCTGCTGTTGTTTTTCACTCTGGGCGACACCTTTCTAAGTATACATTGTCATTTCATCCATAAATTAGTACAACAAAGCTGTTTAATGCAGCGTAAAAAACCCAATGCATTTGGATATGTCTATTAATCTTAAACTGTACGAGCTGCATATAGGAGGACATGTTTTGTCCAAGCCTTGGAAATGTATTGCTGATTTATTTTGATATAGTCCTTCAGTCTGATAATAAATAACCCAAATAGAACTGTATTTGTGGACATGGACTCATACTGTCAGGGGGCTCGGCTATGCCCCTCACAGATCATTCATTGTTATACATACTGAATTGCAATGTGATATTAGCTGCTTCCTCTGTGGTGTCTGAGTGGGAATGATTTCCTCCCTGATGGCCACAGTGCCAGTGACACTGCTGGCTAATTGAATACACTGCAGAAGTAGGCCACTCCAGTAGGTTTTGAAGTAGGAACTCCTGAAGAAAAACTCACCTTATCCACAGCCATTAGTAAGGTAGGCTGGTTTTGTGAGCCATAGGTTGCCGCTGTCTAGACCTTAACAAGGTCGAACATTTAATGGTTGTTCCTTTTTAGCTTAAGCCATCAAGTCTGCACTACAATCTGTTATATGAACTGTTCACTGTCCATGTTCAGAGTGTGTGTGGTCCAAATAGGATTTGTTCTGCGAGGGACGAGGATTTATTCCACTCGTGTAATGCGTCTGTAGTGCGGTCCAGCTCTGCAGTTGCAGGCCAGTGGGTCATCCTGGAAGGAGGAAGGGAAGGCATTAAGAGGGCATGTAATGCTGTGAGGGCATGAGCGCCTCACAGTCGGGAGGCTGAACACAGTACGGCCGCTCTCCACTGCCACCTTCTGGTTATGCTGCTGATGAAGCTGCATTTCTGATGGATGTTCTGTCAAATTTTCGTCATATTTATGCATTTCTTACCTTCAAAATTATTATTTTACTAGAACCTTTCTCAGTTTTTGTTATGGCTTTACATTTTATTCTTGAAAACAGTCTAGACTACCTTCAAAAGTAAAGTCTATTATGTAAATCCTTTATTATGTACCTTTATTCTGATAATATTAAGTAAGTTGGTTTTTAACCTGAGACAACTCTTTAAAAATAAAAACATTTTCACACATTATGTAGAGAAGTCAGACACTGAGGTGGCGTTGGCAGCTCTATTTCCTGTTTTCCTCAGCATAAGCTGCCTTTTGGGCGTTTTCTTTCTCAAAATGTAGTTTTATTAAAAATGCTGAGGCAGCTGTTACACTCAACAGCCCCCTAAAGCACAATTGTTCTTTGATGAATTATCTGAGCTCATATATTTACACTTCACCGAGCTCGTTGCAGAATTGTACATGTGGGTTATTTTAGTTCTTCAGCATGGTCACAAATATGAGCTTGTTTTGACTTCTCGCTGATATTGCCAAGGGTGCACAGGAACTGCAAATAAAACGAATTAGTAAATGATTTCCCCCCCACACTGGAAATAACACCCTTGCATTTTGCATCACTGATCATTTTTTCATAATCTTGTCTGTGTCGTCACTGCAGATCACTTAAAGCTAGGGTTGGCAATGTTGAGAAACTAGCGCGAGTAAGATGTAAAAAAAAATGATCCAACCTTAAAAACCAGCCCAGTGTTGCACACTCTGTCTTTTCCAGTGATGGTAGCTGTGAACATGGCTATTGTTCGTGCTCACAGCTGTTAAGCAGCTTGTGGAAGACGATTGCTGTCGGGATGTAAAGGGAATTTAAAGAGATATAACAAAAAATGTCTTTGCAGAACATTACCATTACTAGCTTTAATGTCCATTTCAAAAAAAAAAAAAAGAATCCAGCTCATCCAGGGCTTCTCAGTGCTTTGTTAATAGCGTTGGCACAAAGTGAACTGCCACCGATAATTTAAAGTAATTGCCCCCTTTTAAAAACAGGAAAAGTTCAACACAAAGCCAAAGCCTCATGGAATGTAGCTACAGTTTCAGTTAATTGCAGAGAGCCTTTTTTTTGATAATGAGTTCCCAAGATGCTGCTCATGTCCTCAGTGGGGTTTGATGAATCAGAGGGCAGCACATTGGAACATTTCCCCCTTATTTATTCATCAATAATCACAGATATTATGATGAATTCATACACAGGTACAGCAGCTCACATCGATACTCATTCCAATGGTGATGGACTGCTTGTGTCGGCTGTAATCACAACTTCTCGTGTTTGCAGTCTGGCCACCAGGCATTTGTTTGTCACCGTATTTCTTCTGCACACTAACCCAGATCTCTGGAGAGTGTGTATGTATGTGTGTGTGTCCTGCCCGGTCCATGCATCTGCTCTATTCTATCAAGGCTGCTGCCGCCATTGTAAACATTGAGTAATTGGCAACGCTGTGCAGTCTGATGTCCTCGTTTAGCCCCGCATCGAAAACCTGGCTGGGAATTCTTGTTAGATTCTCGTTAGAGTAGCGGACTCAGAAGCTTCTAGCAATGTAGTCATGAATAGAAAAGGTGGGTCAAATAACACAAAAAAAAAAAATAATCAAAATTACAATGTATGCAACTGATGATTTTCTGTTTTATTTTAGTCCAAGATGACATCTTTAAATGTCTTGTTTTGTCTGACCAATGATCCAAAATCTAAAAGAAATTCAATTTTGCTTAAATTATGCTGTAACTTGGGAATGTTTCTCATTTCGACGGATTAATCGATGGCCAGTTGAACAATTTGCTGTCGATTTAATTAATCGTTTCAGCGTCATCCGTGTTTAAGAATCTGAATCTGTGTTGTAGAGGGGTTGCAATGCTGTATTTCATGAAAATATGAATAACCACCTCTGTGATTAAAACTGAAGTGACTAAAACTGATACAAAGCAAAGCAGAGAATAATGGGAATGTCTTAAAGTGTTGCCAAATATCCAAATCCATCCAATAGTTGTTATTGTTGTATATTTCAGTCACATACAGGACATGAGACCGTTTGTTACCTTTTAGTTCTGGTTAAATCTGTTCAACACACTAGAACTCTCTAGCATGTTTTTCCTATTATTATGAGGCATATTTTCCAAGTCTGCGTTTGAACTTGAAGGCTGTAATCTCACATTTCGTCTCGGTCTACTTCAGTCCCGTTACAGCAGTACTCCTGCTATGTGAGTGATCACACTCATTGTGTTGACGTAGCGCTCGCTGGTGACCACAGGCCTGGCTTCTCTCTGTCCCCATCCTGCAGGGCTGTTATCACAGTACTCTGAAGCTGGAAACACAGCGCCGCATTGTTGTACGCCCCCTCAGGCTGCAGCCCAGGACTATTTTCTATACTCAACATGCTTCATGACAGTAGGAAAAAACAACAACAACCATTGTTGTTTTCCTGTTTGGCCTCGTTTGGCCTCCCAACGTGCTGCTTTTTTTCATTTTCTTCGGTGTCGTGTACCAAATGGACTGTGCATGTTTGAGTCTTAGGAGTGTATTTCTTATTCTGTCCATCAGAGGGTAGCCATGTCCCAGTTTTTAGTCTTGTGATGAAATAATTCATTGTAGGTGCTGTTCTTCCCCCCCTCCTGATTTTGTCTGTGCTGGAAAGGACTGAATACTTCAACAGTTACCTTTTGAAATCAATCCGATTCTGTGTTCCTTTCATGATGAATACAAACTTGCTGTTTTGTGTGAGTCAGTCGAGTACAGCCAAATATCCCATTTTGCTTCTTTTGAATTCTCTCATTCTCTCTTTTGTAAAAATAAATATTGGTTTGGTGCTTGGTGGTTACACAGGTCTCTCTGTAACCAAAGGGTCAAATGTCACTGGATTGATTCGAGCAGGAGCCAGCAAAATACAAAAACACTTATTATATATAAAATACAATTGCCTTTCGTCGTGCTTTTACAATTTAAGATTAATAGTAATTTAATAGTGGAATTTAAGGAATACTGCTGACTGTCAAAAAGCTATTGATTTAGAGATCACACTATCAGCATATTAAAGGGCTAATCCGTGTTGTGCCTGATGTGTGTACTGGCTGATTTAATAGACTTGCAAGAATCGTTTCAGCCAAATATTTTCTTCTCAAATTAGGGTTTGCTGCTTGCCTTTGTCACATATCATAGTCAATGAAATATATTTTTGTCTTGGTCAGGACGTCGTAGTTGTGATGGGCGCCTTCTCACAACTTTTTGACGTTTAAGTGTTAGCAGCCCTTGTAACAACTTTATGAAACTGTCTTGCAGGCACATCAGCACATATACAATACGCTGATCACACAAACCTTCAGCTCCATTAAGTGTTGTTACTGGACCTGTCCTCCATTAGTGAAGTGAAAGGAGGTTAAAAACAACAAGAAGTCGGCCATTTTGTGGGTTTGCTTGGTGTTAAGTGTTGAGATAAAATCCATGTCAGCCCGGTGAAGCGGCTGGGGTCAGAGTGCAGGGACAGAGGTCGGAGGTCACTCATTCATTAATTAAACACACACCACTTTGCTAATGAGCTCACACATACACACACACACACACACAAACACACACACACACACACACACACACACACACAGGACCAGGTGCTATTACTGGGTCATGATCAGTTTTAGCTTTTGTTAAACTGTACATACTCCCTCCCATCTCTCTCTCTCTCTCTCTCTCTCTCTCTCTCTCTCTCTCTCTCTCT
>NW_022280032.1:5606726-5611544 GCF_004355925.1 Anarrhichthys ocellatus | reverse complement strand
TCTCCTCACCCCCTCCTTGCACGCACACACACACACCAACACAAACTCCCTCTAACTTGCAAAGTGCCCACATTCAAACATATTGCTGTAGAGTGCGTTCCCCGGGGTAATGAGGCACAGAAAGTGCAAGCTGCTTACCTGTGTATGTCTGGATGAATTACGAGCACTCAACACTGACCGGTAACTCTGTGTGTGTGTGGTGGGAAGGGTTATGGCTTTTTCCGCTTAACTGGAAGAAAGTAGAGAGACGGACTTGAGATAGAGATAAAAACTGGAGGCACAGAGCGAGATAGAAGCCCATGGCGAATACAGACGTCTGGTGTTCTGACCTTTTTAAAGAAAAGCACAGGTGTAAATAAAAACATGTGACCCAGTTCCGTTGTGCAGGTTAGGTCACCGTCACGGCTTACTGGGGCACTTAGATGGAATCAGTCTGGCAACTAATACATGATCCAATAACTACTTAACGTTATTTCATACATGATTCTACCTGATTGAACACAAAGAGCCGTCATTGATACAGTATTATTAGTTCCATGTGTGCTTTTCCCACTACAACAAAGTCTATATGCTCTGGATCTGTGTAAGGTTGGTGCTAATGTAAAAAAAGAAAGAAAAACCTAAACATTTAATTTGTAGTTTTGCAATCAGCAAGGATACCAGTGTGACCTGTTAAAGGAGCACTCTGCTGATTTAGTATAGCACTTTCATTTAGTCACACTCAAACGAGTTAAGAGTAGGCCTATAGAAGAGAGGGTAGAGGTAAACACATTATACTGTTTCAACAGGCTGAGCAGTAATCTTAATTAGTAAATTGACGTGTATGTGTGTATAATGTGTAAAATTGGTGATGTGTCCCTTCAACATTGTCATAATTGTAAAAAGGTTTGAAGAGACAGATTATTAAAAGAATGGTCTAAGCATTAGCTGCGGAGATATCCTGACTTCTAGTCTGCAGTATGTGTCAAGATCCAAAAACCTCAAAACAAAATATCAAATTAATGCCACGTTCATGTCATAATGATTACAAGTGTCCGACTTGTAAATACAGCGTCAACATCCAAGTCATAATCATTACTAGGAAACAATGTGTACGTCCTTGACCTGTATATTTAGTCATACCCTCTTTAATGCTTCCACGCATTTGTGTGTCTGCTGCGTGCTTGTGATCAGATGTACGTCCAGTATCCACAGGCTTTGTTATGCAGTCTGAATTGTAGAGTCCTAAAGGCGAGTGTGCTCCATATGGAAGTCTGTAGCAAAGAAAATGAGCTGCTCCAAGGCAGACCTGAGGCTATCAGTATGTCAATCAATCTGGACACTGACCACTCTAAACACACACATGGACACACACACACACACACACACACACACACACACACACACACACAGACACACACAATTTAAAGATAAACTACTTTGTGTGTATGTGCTTGTGTGTCTCTCCACTTGAGGGCAGTGTTTCCCCTGTAGACGGTAAAAACAAGGCTGCTGGCACAAAGAGCAGCGTCACTGTTAAAGTGGAGGCATCTTACCCATCTGTGTTAGCACACACAACCACACAGTCCATTGTGTATGCTTTTGTCGTCTTGTCTGTATGATTGTGCATTGCTGTGACTTCTGTCTGCGGCTCCATTTGTGTGTTTGAGTGTACTGTTTGTCCCAGAGCAGGGACCTGTGTGTGTGTGTGTGTGTGTGTGTGTGGTTGCTCGGCTAAACCCCTTCTCTCTCCCCAGAATCCACCAGGCGGTGAGGAGAAGTAGGCCGCTTAAAGATAGCTCCCGGCAGCCTCAATACCGGCTCCCAAAATATATCTGCTCATGAGAGTCATCAACGCTCTCCCTCCCCCATCTTTCTTATTCTTCTTTTGCTCTGTCTCCTTTTGAAAATAGAACGAGAATCAACCTTTGAATTTGCAAATTGATACCCTGAGTGGATGTTTGTGTATGTGTGTGCAACTTTAAGCGTGTGTGTGTGTGTGTGTGTGTGCACGCATGCATGTTTCTGTTCACGTGAATGAGCGTTTACATTTTTGGGGATCTTAAAGTTTCACTTAGAGGTTCTCCAAAACGGACACCACAATCATTTTGGGCTCCTCAAATGTTATATTAAACAGAGAAGAACAGAAACACCAGAGCAGCAGGGATCAAGATTTTTTGTAAAAAATGAAAAGATGCATTCATTTTTTATTTATTATTAAATTGCTGACGATGCATTTTGTGTGAAACGGCTAAAGGATCAATTGTTTTAGCACTAATTTAAATTGTGGCCCTGATGCCTTATTTTGTTTTCTTACACCATCCAATAACATGCAGGTCAGATAAATTGCTGAGACATCTGCTCCACCCCCCCCCCCCCCCTGTTACCTCAAAAAAAAAATGTCTGTGGGAAATAAATAAATAAATACAAGTGGAGTGTGACCTCTCATGTTAGCTCAATATTCCTCTTGCTGCCTGGATGAGCTGAGACCGAGTGTGTACTTTACCCCCCATCGGCCCACATCCACAGAGAATGAGGACAATAGTTTGGCTCAGAGACATGTGTGCCTAATGTAGTCCTTTTATGTGGGAACGTGGAACTGTATGGAGATGGGAGAGAAAGGGGATCATTGTGTTCCTCTTTTCTTTCTGTCTCTGAGGCATGTCTCTTGCATCTGTGTTTGTACTATCACTATGAAAATGTATTTGTACAAAAGCCATAATACACCCATGTACGGGTTAGTAATAACACACTTTTATTGTGTAATGGTGTTCATTTGAATGGTATTGTGATGGTATGATTTTATCCTTTTATTGTTGTCCAAATGCAAAAATTATTTCAACCCAATTTATATTTTATTTTCACGTTCAGACTTTTCACAAGATCATCACAAATGTTTGCGTTCTGTTCATTCCACCAAAAACTAAAGGCAGCAGCGTCACACAATCATCGATTGGCAGCATGTTTATGCAACAGAAATAATTGATGTAACGCTTTTATAGTGTACCTTTCATAACGACTACATCATTTCTGACCTGTTTAATGTCCACAGCATAATGTTGCACTTGGAAATGAGTGGTTCTCTATATGTTACATGGACAACAAAGTACGTTTAACTCTCTTTTGTAGGCTGCTAACCATCACAATCAAGTTGAACTGCTACTGTTTAGAGATAGATCATCAGATGAACAGATGTTCATACACTTTGTCTTTATAATCTTTGCTTTGTTTGTCAAAAAGGGCATGTTGTCGTGAGACCAAATGGATCAATGGATCAATATCCATGTCTATTATAATGTGACAGTATGAATAACTGAGTTATGCCATTTGCCACTATGACAACGTCCCAGAAAATCTATTGATCTTGTGAGGTCATTATTTAGTTGCTTCGTTTTTATCGGCATCTGAAATTCGCTGAAATCGAACCAACGGCAAATAGAAGGAGATAAATGGGTTTGAATTTTAAAATTGTAAAATTGAGGAGCTTGGTCTGAAAAGACCTTAAGCCACGCTAGCGCTAAATGCTAACGTCAGCATGATAACATGCTAATCTTAAGCAGGTTTAACATTTATCATTTTCACCATCTTAGTTAAGCATTGACACAAAATACAACTGACGCTTATGAGAATGTCGTTACTTTTGCAGGTATTTGGTCATAAACCAAAGTATCGGACAAATACAAATTTGACCTGATGATGGCGCTCAATAAAAAACTAATGGATCACCAAAGTAATTACAATTCAGAGGAACATCCATGTACCTCCCATGGCAATTCATCCAATAGTTATTTTTAATATTTCACTAAAAACTAGAAATATAATTCTCGTGGTGGAACTAGGGAAAAAGTCGTCGGATCTCCAGGGTCGGCAGGATTCCTCCTCTGGAGACCATGAATGTCTGTAGAAAATTGCATAGCAATCCATCCAAAAGTGGTGGACTGACAAACTGACAATGTCTAGAGCCCTGCCACTAGCACCAGTGATAAAAGTGTCTGTTGCCATAAAGCAGGCATGCTCATTAATTTGCAACATTGCTTGCAATGACCTACAAACACACAGAGGTATTAAAGTGATAGCTGCTTCACTGTACGGAAATCAACTGGTAGAATAAACTCTGCCATGTTGCATTACATTTAGCCCAGCTTTGACTCCTTCTATTCATCCGTATGCCTTTGCTGTTTTAAGTCTTACTGACTACTGACAAATTATTTGAACAATCACGTATTTTAGAGAAAGAACCTGCAGATACAGTAACTACTTATACTGTATGTGTTCCCCCTGGACACTGCCTGTAAGACATAGTCAGTCACATTAACCTCAGGATGCCCTTTTAACCCCCACTGTGCATTTTCACACACACACATCCATACGTATAGACGTGCACACATACATCCGCACGCCCACGCGCTAATATTGAGGTCAGATTGAGAGATGGAGACAGACCCCCATCATGGCAAACCCTCCGGCGACCTCTCTGTGAGCTGTTCACTCATGTAAAAGAAGATCCATCTGTGGACAGGGATGGAGACATGAAGCACACACACACACACACACACACACACACACACACACGCACACACACACACACACACACACACACACACATTAATATACAGTAAGTAATATAAACAGTATCCAGCATCCAAGAAAGACAGAGGTAGAAATGGGGGGTTTAGAGAAAAGGAGGAGAGGGGCATGAATCAAGGCAGATCTGTACGGCATTGCCCTGAGATACAAGATGTCGTAATAAGGCAATTGGGAGAGAGAGAGATTGAGAGAGGGGGGCAGAGAAAGAGAGAGAGAGAGAGAGAGAGAGAGAGAGAGAGAGAGAGAGAGAGA
>NW_022280032.1:5577470-5606716 GCF_004355925.1 Anarrhichthys ocellatus | reverse complement strand
GAGAGAGAGAGAGAGAGAGAGAGAGAGAGAGAGAGAGAGAGAGAGAGGGGGGAGGAAGGGACTAATTCAGAGGGGAAAAGAGGGGGAGGACAGCGTGCTTCAAGGAGAAAGATATACATTTTCCTGTTGCTCTGACAGGCCAACACCCCTGTGCCTGCAAAGAAAGTGGAACGTTCCAGCTCGCTCTGGGCTCTGTTGTTGTGCAGAGCTGCAGAAGGCCTGATAGAGCCAGCTAGACAGAGAGAGAGAAGGAAGGGAGGGATACATAGACAGACACACACACACACATCTAGAGCTTGTGTATTCATTTCATCACCCAGATCATCCAGCGACAGCCAGAGAGGAAAGAGACAAAGGGACGAGGAAGACAAAAGGGAGATTCAGTGTGAGTGGGGAAAGTCAAAGAGGCAAGGTGAAAGAGGAGAAGGAAGGAAGGAAGGAAAGGGAGGGAGGAAGGAGACTGGGGCATGAGGAGGGGCGCCTGACTGACATTGCTGCTCCTGCTATCAGCTCACACACACACACACCGATGTAGACAGACACACACAGACGCGCATTAAGCCAGATTGTGCACTGCACAGTCGCTGCTCTTTTTATCCTTTCACGGAGCCTTGTCATACATCCTTTCTTCTCCTCTGAGCAGAGGACAAGAGACGAGGAAGAGGAGGAGGGAAAAGGACGAGGAGGAGAAGAGGAGGAGGGGAGGCAGTAACCCTCTCCTCTCCTATACCCAGACACACAGCAGAGAGACTGATAGGGTGAGAAGAGAAAAAAACAGAGAGAGAAAGCAGTTTTCTGTTCTATTTCGCCGTCTCCTGTGGTCCCTGGGCCAGCGAGCGGCTAACAGGCACCGCTCATGTCCGTGAACTCGGAGAAATCCTCGTCCCCCGAAAGGTAACACCTCCTCCTCCTCCTCCTTCCCTCTGTCCTCATCTATCATTTCAGCCCCATATGTCTGCGTGCTTGTCTTTCTTCTGTCGGGTTATTTTGCATCCCCCCACCAACCCCACCAGCACCTCCATGTTTTGTGTCCTCTCTCTTTCTGTTTCTCAGTTTGTGTATCCTAAGCTGGTTTCTTCTATTGTCTGGGTCACACCAGTCTGATTGTAGCGAAGGGGGGAAAAAAACAAACGCAGTAATTCATTGTTGCATGGTGCTGTAAGGTTTGTGTACATGCATACATGCAGTACACACTGAAACACCATCTTGAAATCAAATCTTTCACACACTTTTTACTCGGATACGCACTCAAGCTGCTGCCCCCATATGTGGCTGCAACATCTATGACAACAATAACAAGAACACACTCTCATACACACACCACCAACACACACACACACGCACAGACACACACACTCGGATACTATCTCTTTATGGCGCTGGAGCACAGAGCTTACACAGCAAGAGTGTCAACACACGTCAACATTAGCACAGCCAACAACAGCAGCAGCAGCAGCAGTAGTAGTAGTGCATCTCGGCAGCAATGCAAGACAACAGCTCGCCACATGAAGCACCTCAGTGCATGGCATTATTGAACACGACCTCTATACAACACCACGAGCACTTGTATCATATTTTGATCAGCTGCAATCATAGATTTACATTGTGAAACATTCAATAACGGTGTTGAGCATGAATAGCAAAGTTACAAGGCGCCATTGCTCACAAGGCACACTGTAGCTAATTGAAAATACATACAGACAAAGACACACACACACACACACCAGCATCATTTCAAATTCTGTCGGCAGATTATTTCACAATACATGACGAGCACATGTATCTAGGGTAGCCATGGTCCAGAAGCCATCCCCCCTTGTTATTCCATAGAGATTAATAGCCTCTTAAATCATTTGCATGCATTCATGTCTAATTAGACTCTACCAAGCAGACTTACAAGATCAAAGTGAGCACTATTTTATTTCTTACACAGTTTCTTAGATGCTCATCACTTAGAACATCTTTGCTGTTGTATTAGCTCACAGTTCTGACTTCAGTCAGTCGATTAATGAAGTCAAGTTTTCTTTTTACAAATTTCAATTGAAAAAAACAGACGATGTTGATGGTAGTTCGTTTCCGTCTCTGTTTCGAGCAGCGAATCCAAACGTGAATCGGTCAAAGTCGTGATATGAGTCCAAACCTCTTATCTGCAAGCACTAGAAACCATATCCATTCAGATTTAATCGGGCCAAGCCCACATTCCTCTTTCAGTGTGCAAATGTGGAAAGAGCTGGATTTGACAGACTGGATGACTCAGGTAGCCACTGATGCTGTGCCAAGTACGATCAGGCAGAGCCGCTGCCATCCACACAACGTAGTGCCAAGCCCCAGACTGGCACACTCAAACTCAGCACAGTGGGCACACAGATAGGCAGAAGTAAACGGGCACTAACAATATCAGGCATTACTACATGGGCAGTTGGGCACAGAGGAGAGCAGCGTCACATTGGCAGTTTCAGATATACATGAGGTGAAGTTTCATTCCGAGGAGCAGGCAGTGGATACAGATACACACATATATAGGCATCTAAGAGTGAATGGATGGAGGGAAATGATATCTCTATTTCTATACGTATGTCCTTACACACTAGACTATCATCTGGCAGCCCTGGCGTGGTGTGGTTTGTCATCACTCGGCTAGTTTGTCGCTGCCACTATTGTTTGGGTCACAGCCGTCTGACTGTAATTAAGAATAATGCAGCGGTCCCTTGTTGCACGGCAGGTAACAACAAAGCTCTACACTCATACACAAACTGCTGCCCTCTTTCAGCATCTCATATGACAACAGCAACAGTGCATGCAACTGCCGGTTTGAGAATAGGAAATAGCTAAATGTGTTCGCGTAACTAATCATGATGTTTTATCATCTTCTCTCTCTGGAGTGGTTCATAAAAACCTGATAACGCTATCCGTTATAAACCTCAGGAATAGACCAATACCGCCATGCTCAAAGCTGAACTGTGCGCCATGGATCAGAGAGGAATCTGCAGCTTTGTGAGTGTGACATGGACAGCTGGGGATGCCTTTTTGGGCTGGATATATGCAGATACCAAACACAGCAGGTCTTGCTTTAAAGAAGAGGAAGTGCATCGTTATACAGTTCATTGGCAGACGTTGGCTGCTCATGAAAGAGATTGATATTGCAAGGGATATGTTGGAAAGATCAAACTTATTAAGGTGCAAGTACAGTGTCGTATGGCACCGCCAATGTAAACTTATGGTAGTGTATGTTAAGATGGTGATATACAGAATTCTGTTGAATTCACTTGTTTATTAATGAAGCAGTAAATCAATGGTAAATGAATCAATTAACTGTTTTTATTATTGATCAATCACAAATATATTGTAGTAAATTGTTTTAATTTCAGCTTCTCAGATATGAGGATTTGCTGCGTTTCTCTGATTTATATCACTGGAAATAGAATACATCTGGTCGTTGGACTGTTGTTTTCATCGGTACTGTAGTAATAAGTTGCATCCATAATACAGATGACGGGTATTAGATTAATTTACTACTACATTAAGCAGCATGAACTGATTTGGATGTTTGACCTAGTCGTTATTTTTATTTTTGTGGTTTGTGTTTGAATCTATATTTGGCTTGTGTTTTGGGTCATATCAGCACAATTCTTCTGTCTACAACACCATCTGGGCCCCAGGTGCCACACACACACACACACACACACAAACACACAGATCTGGAGTGCTTCATTTGGGATGTGCAGCAACGTGTTTGTCAACAATAAGGCAGAATGGACTGGATAACTTATGCGTGTTAGACCAAATGGATGGATGGAGTTGAGCCTGAAAAGAGCAAGAGGCGGCACTGTGACAAATTTCTCTTGGAGCACTCGCATTAGGAAGACGATCCCTGTTGTGTAACTTGGCACTTGAGGCATGGCGTAGATGGAGATGGATGGAGGACAAGGATGGTGTGTGTGTGTGTGTGTGTGTGTGTGTGTGTGTGTGTGTGAGGATATGTATGTGTTTTGACATACTTGTTGCGTGTGAGCAGCTTAAAGCTTCTTTCTGAAGGGTGACAGCAGGGCTTATGTCCCTTTGAAGAGACTTTGTTTAAGGTTTAAACTAAAGTTTGATAAATAAAAGGTCAGGAGTATACCGGCTTTGTTGCAAAGCTGGCTCGTAGCTCTTGTAGCTGATGAGAGGAAGGAGTGCTGAGAGGTGGCGGGTAAACCTCACGGTCTTTGATGTTGATCGTCTCACCTTCTGTCGGCCTCTATTCTGGGGTCTGCGTGTTTAACTCAGCGTCATGCTTGCTTACAGTAGGAAATGTCACGTCCACTTCAAACTGTGCACGTAGTAGATAAAAGGTGACAGGCTGGGTAATGGTCCTAAATTAGCATGTAATCTATATGCATGATTCAAGCCTTGTTATTCTGCACCTTGTAAGTGTGATTGGATGATGCATGTTTTTTTACTGTGATTAAGATGCAAGGTGGGAGGTAAAAACAGATACATTGATAAATAAATGTGGTATCACAAATCCAGATGGATGGACTAAATGCTGTCTCCCATGATCTGATGTTAGGTAGTAGGAGGTCAAAACGAACAGTGTAGACAAATGCACACACACACACACACACACACACACACACACACACACACACACACCTCCAGCCATTTCCAACACTACCTAGACATTTCCATCTCATCTCTTCTTTCATCTACTTGACACCGGTTGAAACGCAAGTTACAGGATACATGCAAATGCTTCATTGCAGCCTCCTTCCATTTTGAAGAAAAATGATCAGCGACTATTTTGATTTTGATTTATCATTTCAGTCATCTTTCAAGCAAAAACACCCAAAATTTACTTTAACAATTAATTATTAAAAATGATTATCTGTCACTAATCGATTAATCGACCACTTGTCTACGCTTTGAAATAAACCAGATCTGCGTATTGGGAAAAAAAAGCTTATACACAAGCAAAGGATAAAAGGGAGGAGAAAATGGCAGACAGAGCAGCAGCAGCAGAGGATGCTGTGCGATGTGTTGGAATGTGTCCAGTAGGTCAGTCAGCCAGGCCGATACAGCAGACAACATCACATCCAGCACTGGATGATCGTGTGATGGCAGTGATCACATTTACAGAGCACATGTGGCTTCGACTGGCCTATATGGCCTCCACCATCTTCTCTCGTCCGACCCCCATCGCTACAGATGCGCACAGGGCACACAAACACACACACACAGACATCTGCAGCCCCAGCCATGCAGCGACATGACAATAGCTAATGAAGCGTGGCAGGGAGCTAGCTCGCAAACTAACTGGCCTGCCCTGCCTGTCTGGCTTCCTGGCCTCCATTATTCCCACCAGCCCCCCTCATACATCTGGAGAGAAGCAGATGATGACTTTGACTTTCTCTGCGCCCACCTCTTTTTTCTTCTTCTTTGGCTTCTAATCTCCATTTGGGACAGACTGGGAAGGAGACGTCTTCATGCGTGACATCTCCTCCATCCCTCCGAGGCCTTTTAGTGATGTAGCAATGGTAAATAGAAGCGCATGAGGGTGCTTGTGTAGTTAAAGCTGGTTTGACATTTGTAGGCCTCCTAAACAGGTCTAACCGGACTGCAAAGCACATTTATGTCGCCTTGTCCCCACAAAATAACGCTGGGAATTTCCACACAAATCCTATGTGGTTAATCAGTAATAGGAATCACTGACTCAAGCATCCAGCAACAAGACACCTCACGAGTGGTGTGTCGAACCCGATCGCCATGGCAATACCCCAGAGGAGTGGGTCATGTTATCCGAACCCAGGCTCATGATCTAGTCTCGGCAGGTTTGTGGTGTCAGCGAGCGTAGTGTAGGGTCAAACGTCACGCCGTCGTGGTTGAAAGATCAATACACAAGCAGGGTGATGCTGTTAAACAGTGGTGCTTTGAGCTAAATGCTAACATGCTCACAGTGTCAATGCTAATGAAGTTAAGCATGCAATCATGTGTTTCATGTTAACCATCTTAGCTTATTGTGTGAGCATGCTAGCATTTTGCTCAAACAGATGAGGCTTCTGGGAATGTAATCAGTTTTTTTCAGGTCTTTGATCCCAAACCGACGCAAAGGGGAAAAAGTCAGGGGGTCAGCAAGGCATTAGGGTCCATCCTCATGGTGATCATGAACATCTGACCAATATGTCATGACAATCCTTTCTGGTCCAAAGTGGTGGACAGACATGGCCTTTCCTAGTGCTAATGTAGCCACCATATCTAAAATGTTTGTCATAGAACAATCACCACAACATGTGTTGCATCTAAAGAGCCTCCTCTATTATTTTTGTCAGTATGCCCTGCGTTTCCCCCATGATATTGCATTTACCTTGGATATTTGTTTTGTGTTGACTTTTAATGTAACAGCACACTTTACCATCGTCAACACTGCACAGCATTCCACAAATATTCAGTTGGTTTTGGCGAAAGATTTGAGCAGCTTAGCTCTAAAACTTTTACTTTGTTTAAAAAAGTATTAATTTTGCCATTGGATCCACATGACAAACAGCAAGAGCGCTTATCACTTTGTTGGGTTTGTCTTTCTGATGCTTTAGACTTTGAGTGTTTGTGTCCAGTGCTCTCAGTCCCCTGTTGACTCAGTATGTTTACATATACAGCATTCCAGTCTTTCCTGTGCTGATCGCTCACTCTCTCCCTTTACTGTCTTTCATCTGTTCACTGTCTCCTTATTCTCTCCTCTTTCCTTTTGTTTTTACCTTCCATACCTCCCTCTGCCCTCTGGTGTTGCTTCCATTCGGGAGGTTTTAAGTGTCTCTGTTGGAACCAATCATGCAGTACTTTTCTTTTAACTAATGGTGACATTGGTCATGTTCATTGACTGTTGCTGTATAATTTTTGATAAAAGCCAATCTTGATCAAAATTGCTGCATTTGTGAACATTGAAACTAACAAAATTAGATTTGAATCCAGTAAAAATGTATAATTTGGTAATCTGACCTAATTTTCTTTTACAACACACATGTCCTATTTGGTTACAGTAGCAAACTCACTCTGGGTCCATAAAGTGGCATTCTTGCATTGCTAGTTTATTGTTAAACTGTGCACCAAGAGGAACTCATTGGTTTTAATAAGCAATTCCAACGATGCTAATAATAGACTGTATTTCCATTATGCAACAAGAGCTCGTTGAAGGAAAAACTTGAGGAAAAACATTCTCCTTTAGTTCCCCTGTCTTACTAAGTAATGCCTTTAGCTGCAGTGTGGACAGTTAGCATGCAGCCAGGGCCTTTCTCTCTTTATTTTACAGCTATCTGCCATCAGCGTATTAGTCTTTCTCGAATCGACTTTACTGCTACGACACTCTGTAAGTTATACTCAGCAGAAACAGGGAAACGGTGGAAAAGTTAGGGAAGAAAGAGGGAGGACATTTTATTTTTTTTATTTCATTTTTGGAGGAGACGAGCAGTGGAACGTGGTACAAAGACGATAGCCCTAGAAGAAGAGATTATAAAGCCTGAGGAAGAACGCTGGAGAGAGAAAGACCAAGATTGAGCCACAGAGAGCAGAGAACAGGAAAGGACAGCCGAAACCTCAGGAGAGAGCTGATGGAGACGGCTGGGGAGCCTCGGATAGACAAAAGATGGAAAGCAGAAGGGCGAAGGAGAGGAGTGAATGTGAGGGAAGATGGAGGGAGAAGATAGATGGCTCTGCAGACTTGCGCAGTGTGTTGGGTAATGCTAGGTCACCGGGGGACTAATCTCTATTGATGCTGCAGCGTTGAAGCAGTAGAATGATAATGGTCTGTTTGTGTGTGTGTGTGGGGGGGAACATGTGTTTGTTTGTGCGGCTTTGCATATGGATGTGTGTGAAAAGATAACACGTTTGCATTTGAAGCTACCACTTTTTTTTGTCCCCTTTTGTCTGCTGCTTCAGTCACACACACACAAACACATACGCGTGTACATTCTTGCGCACATAACCCCTCATCTACGCCTCATGCCCTGTAGGACTGAGTCACTCATCTGCTGCATAACTGAAGAACAACATCCATCCGTTGTGTCTGAGGACACTGTTCAGCTGTTGTCTCGTCCTGCAGCGCGGCCATGGGTGTTGTTGTCGACCCACATCAGGCCCGAGTGGGTGGGCTTTCTCGAGCTGTGGGCCCTTGAAACACTTCCAGATTGTCAACATGCCAACTCTGCACGCTCGGCTCACGCCCGGGCCTCTAGTTTTAAGATCTGTCAAGTGGCGCTGACGTCCAATACGTCCAATGTCTTCCTGTTGGCGTTGGCACACACTGCAGAGAAGGGCGTGGCCATCTTGCTGTGTGTACTCTCCACTGTTATCTGGAGAGAGAGTAGGACATGTAGGCACAGTCCCGATGCTAATATGAGAGAAAAGTATAATGAACTGTGTTTGTGGCTACAGCAGAACGTATGTTACTGTTTGATTTAAATGTGAACAAAGTCACAGGGTATACAATGCTCGAGCTGGAATGATTTGTCAATTGATTTGTCAATCATTAGATCAATTAGTGGATTGTCAGAACAAGATTCGACAATGTTGTCAATTAATTGTCATTTTACTGGGTGATTCAAGCTTCAAATGGGAATATTTGCAGTATCTTCGCAGTAATCTATCAATTCACTTCAGTTTGCAGTCACTAATTAATTAAATTGACCCTGCCATTGACTGTAGGTTGAAGTCCCTGAAGGAAATATTATTGAAATACTATACAGGCCGTAAAAAAACAAACTGAGTGAACTACTGCTCCAATTCGCTTCTTATTCTTGTTGTTTCCCAACTACAGGCCTGCTGAATACAATAACACATCCAGCTGCCTTTGTGAAACATTAGGCATAATCAAAAAGAAATGTCACATATTGTCTTTGTTATTTTTATGCAGACTTAATTGGAATTAAGTTAATTATGCCACTTAATAGAATAAGATACTAATACCCTTTCCCCACCAAAATGAGCATGAAAATGCAGGATTTTTTAAGCACAAGAAAGCCCACTAAAAATAGCCAGAAGACTACTTTCCCACTGCCAGCTGACAAGCATGCCGTTGTTTTGGTTTTTCTGGTGTGTCACTTCAACGTCATGAACGTGCCAGAAAACAGGGATAGTAAACAGTAAAAAAAATGATGGCTTTGCACATAACGCTGCTGGTCTTTCTGCAGGTGAGCTGACCGTCGCCTTGAAACTAAAAGCAACCTTTTCTACTCTGTCCTAACAGCTATATGTAAAGCTTTGACTCCAGACAGTGGTATTTTAGTGAGCTGACATTCAAAGCATATCATAAAATATTTTTGGGAACAGAGTCTGGAAGCGTAATTGACACTGGATGTGTTTTCAGAGTGCTCAGAGTGTATTTTAGGGTCATGCTGATGGAGGGGTGCTAATGTGTTGCATTTCAGATCTGTATGTGAGATATGGTGTGTGCGTCTGTTTTGTGTATAAAATAGATGCATCTGGGCCTATGTTACAGTACTTGTGTGCATTAGTGCCTTCATACTTACTTACTCCAAACTGGGCATTGAGAAGGATCCTTCCCATGTGGGTGTCACAGTCCCATGTGAATTCAGCTGGAATTCAAGGCTGGGTTCGTCTCGTCCCTCCACTGTTGTATCCGAGAGTCCACAGCTGAGAGCGGGAGCTACTGTACGGTGTCCTCTTGCGATCCCTCTTACCTACCCTATGGAGTTAAGCTCGTGTCTGACCACTAAGAAGAAATGGGGTCTGGCTTTGTGCGTGCTCCGCCTGCACCACAGGGCCCTCCGAAACAGGTAGAAGGGGAAAGAAAAATAAGAAATAACGAGGGAAATAAAGTGTCAAAAGGGTGCTGGATTGACCAGACTAATAGACAAGGTTCAAGATGAGGTGTGACTTCTTGTTTTGAAGAAGAGGGGCTGTGGTCATTTTGTTTTAGCTGAAACATTTCATAAATCCAAAATTGCTTTTCAATTAACACCGCTCTTTCTCCTCCCTTCCTTATTGGTGGGAGTTGTGATCGGACAGGAATACCTGCAGACACTACTCAGTGTTTTATTCAAGTGTTAAAGAGCTGCAACGATTAGTCGATAGGTTGATAGGTTGATCGGTTGATTGGCACCAATTTTGATAATTGATGAACTGTTTCAGTGATTTATCTAGCAAAGAAAACCTTCTGATTTGAGCTTTTCCAATGTGAGGACTTGCTCCTTTTCTCTTTCTTTATATTGCAGTAAAAAGAATATTATAGGGTTTTGAACTGTTGGTCGGACAAAAGAAGACATTTGAAGGAATCTCTGATCTTTCCACTATTGTTGGACATTTAACAGACCAATTGATTAATCAAGAAAACAAAAGGCGGATTCATTTATAATGAAAACAGTTGTTAGCTGCAGTCCTAAAGTTTGTTTTTAAGAAAGCAAAACCTGAGTCAAGATTTCAGTGCTGCAAGATTTGCCTTGGTCTTGAGATGTTTAGAACTGAAAGACAACATTGGAAAAAGACATTAGGCAAGCTGTTTATTGATTGTATTTTGAGAGTGAATTTCTTTTCAGAATAGAATATACTTCTGAAAAAAGGGGTCATAAATAGTTCAACCACTCTTCACAAGCGTTAATGTTTTTCAAGCATTCAAAGCTTTCCTTGTTGAGCTTTTTGCGTTGCTGTCGCACATTTGACTCACTTACTTTTGAGTAGACCACACTCATTATAGCATCGCGGTTTAAATCCAATCAAATGATGCTTCTATTTGCATTGCTGCAGCTGATGAAGCTGAAAACAGTAAACAGCCTTGAATATGTCACACCAGAGAAGGTCCAAAGATAACACGTCTTCCCTGAAACACATTCAAATCAACAACCGCAATTTTGGTCCTTCGTAGAAAGGTCATTTGTAGAAATTGAATTTGGAAATGTATGTGGTTTTGGACACTTACATGGAAAAAACGTCAATCCACATTAACACGTGAAAACGAGCTATTTTTCTTGGATTGACAGGTCTATGTTGCATGTTATTGTAGTGCTGAGGCACAGCTATATATATATATATATATATATATATGTATATATACACACACAGTATACATAGATCTCATTAATGGTGGAATCCTCTTTGATTGGCAGTGATTAATAGAAATGATTTAGAGCCTGCTTCACAAAACTAGTAACGCTGTGTTACTTTTCAGGAGGATTGTCTCTACCTAGCTCGACTTGGGGCCTTTGCTGTCAATGAAGCCCCTTGGGAGTGTAGAGCAGGCTGCAGCAGCAGTGCTAATAATTAACAGTCTCAAACCAGCAAGTGCATGATTCTTCTGTGTTGTTTCGAATGGCAGATTAAAATGTATATAAAAAGAGTCTACATTTCTCTTCAACAAGACATTTACAGGGTTTTAATTACTGCAAGCCATTGTGGAGCATAGTTTATATAAAGTTAAGTCATTTATTAAGACACAGGAGTTCATTATTTTATCTTTTTGCCTCAATCTAAGTAATGTATGCATGCTTTTCTGCAAGGACGTCAAAATATCTGCCGTTAATCTGGTTTGAACTTCTGAAATGGAATATTACAACCTACCTTCAAAACTGTGGACTTCTGACTGCGTTGGTTGAACTTATGGTGGAAGGGATAGTTGAGATGTGTGTTAATGGGGTTGTATGAGGTACTTAACCATAGTCAGTGTATTACCTACAGTAGACAGCGGCCAGCATGCCCCCCAGCTTAGAGAATCAGACAGGAGTTACCGCACGGTGGCAGAACTAAAGCTGTTGTATCAATCTATGCTCTCGCTAAAGCCACCAGACTTTGACTTTTTTTAAAGTCACAGAATAACACAAACGAGCTAACCGATCACGGCAGTGGTACACTAGACCTTTATGGAGTGTTCTGATCCTTTTGCATCCCTATGTGGGTCATGTACCGCAGGTGATGAACATTTCATACCATTGTATGAGAGAATACAGTTGATTGACATGTTTGGGTATTTACCGTTTGTGTGCCTACAGTAGTTTGCGTTTGCATTTTACATACGTACACATGGCTTCTTTTGACTCCCGCTTGCTGTAACTGAGTGTGGGCGGATGTAACCTCCATAATACCAGGCTTTGTGGCCGGCTGACGTCATTGGAATGTATAAATACAGAATGCAGTGAATGAGTGCACAATATTGAAAGGGCTGCATAGGGTAAAATGCACCACACAATGAAAGATGGAGTAGATACCCGGCGGCTCTGTGCATAGGAGGTGTTGTTAGATGTTTCTATACTGAGCAGAAGAAACCATGAAGCCCAGAGTAAGGGCTTCTTGTGCAACAGACACACATGACACACACAAAAAACATGAATATTTTCTTGGGGCGCATCAATGTTTTTGTGTGTTTGGGGATGTGGATGTCGGTCTTTGTGTTTAGGAGATAGAAATGTGCTTGTCCCACTCGGTCTGCAGTCGTGTCACTTGACTTCCACTGCCTCAAGGCGTTGTGTGTGTGTGTGTCTGTGTGTGTGTTTTGTGTACACATGCGCACATGCGCCACCCCACCAGCCATGTAGTGCAGTGCTCCTGATTTCCAAAGCAAATTTTAATCCGAGTCAACTGGTTTTATCACAAGGGTTTTCCTTGCCTTTAAATGTGTTTGCATTTGTCCCCCTGTGTATTCGTGTACGCTATGCATTATATACCTACTGTAGACTTCAGTCAATGCAGCGTGGCATGTGGTCCTGTATCCTTCGGCTGCCTGTGGGGCACACAGACGACAGTCGATTCTGCCTCTATAGATCGGTGTGGCCTGAATCCTGCGAGTACTTATGTTTCTCTGTGTCTATTCATTAGAAGCTACAGCATTTAGCTTAATCATGGCGAGCTGCACTAATCACTGCAACCCCATTATATCGTTCTGACTAAACTACGGATTACATTCATGATTTTAGCCATTTATCTGATGCGTTTATCCATAGAGACATACAGTGAAGTGTGTGAGGGGGAACCAGGGCATTTTCTTGTGTAACAACATCTCTGCAGGATGCATGGCTGTTGATAAAACACATATTTAGTGTTGTAAAATTCATAGATTCATTTAATTGCATTGTGTATATTTTGCAATGTTGTCTAGCTGGCTGGAGCGCCTTAGTTAAGGAATCAATTGTATTGATCCCTTAAAGGAAATTCAATTGTTACAGCAGCTCAGGGAACAAGAGGTAGATGATGCAAAAGGGCAATCCTAATCTCAACATGAAGAATGAAGAAAATAGAAAAGAAAAGAAAACACTACCTGCATGGAAAATAAAACAGGTTTTGTGCAACTGTATCTGTGCTGTATAATGAATAAGTAAGCTGTGTTATCAGCTTATCTAATCATGATAATACTTATCTATTGATTTGTGCTCTGAGGAGCCGGTGAGATTCCCTCTCTCTACTGCCTTCTCCTTGATGGGAGCCCTACTAGATCAGATAATCATTGAGAAAATCAATCTCTAGCTCCTTAGTCTTTCAAGAGATGCAATTTAATCTTTTTACAAATGTTTAATTAATCTTTCTATTTGACCTCTGTGCTCCTTTGCATTGCTCTCATTGATGCATCCAGTGATTTAGGAGTCATCAGAGGACACTTGGAAGGAGGCAACAGCTCCACAACACATTCCAAACACACAGTGCACAATATCCCAGTCTAACATTACCGCTCATTTTGCGGTGTACCTGCAAGCTTCTCGCCAAGCTTGATGGGCTGGATGGTTTTGAAAGCACTGGAGAGGTCAAAGGTTTAACGTTCCTCTAGGTGACAGTAACACATACGTTACTCACCAGATGTTTTACACAGCCAGTCTCTTAAGGCTCTTCAGGTTAGTGATACTGGTCATTTGTGTGGAATGTTGCTTCTTTGAAACCAGGTTCACACAGCCTGGATCCATACTATGGATCATGGTCCCATGTGGCTATTGGAGGGAAACTAAAAACATTTTCAACATTAAGGATGTTGCAAACTCACCAGAGGAAAGGCAATATTCTTAGCAACTTATCAGGTGAACACAAATCAATGTCAGGTGTTTAGTTACTAAAAATATGATTCAATATGATGGAAAGGCTAGTGATTTCAATTCATGTTGTAAAGATGTTAAAAACGAAATTCAGAGCATATCTATTGCCTCCACACGGCTCTCTATGTGGCGAAGGCAGAGCTGGTGGCTCTAAAGATGACACAAGGTTTTGTCCTTAAGAATGCTGCTGAGTAGCTTTGCTTTCCAAGTGGTTGGAAGCTATTGTAACAGTATTTTATATATAAAACTGCATGAGTGACTGAAATGTTCAGGTTTTAGAAAATTAAAAAAACAATGGATGTGTTGATTTAAAAAAAGGTTAGCTTAGCAGATCTCCGTAGCCTGCTCCCCATCTCCGCTTGAGGCCAGCGGCTAGTGGCTACATTAACTGCTACTAGCATAACACAACTGAATCTGGTCATGTGTGTGGGTAATGTAGGCGCCAGATTTTGTCAAGGAAGAAGATTGCATGGAATTAAAAAGATGATATCTCTGGTTGTGCTGCATTGTGTCCATTGTGAGTCCAACAATGCAAGGCTAAATCAGTGGAGCGCTCATTTACATGCACTGGGGCTGATGCTATCTGGGCCTCTCTTGCCTTGTTGATCCACCCTGTTCGCTGAGGAAAGTCCCCCTGGAGTTCAAAGACTCAAAGAAGCAGGAGCCTTTTTTTCACATTCATATTGTCTGCTGTATGGGAATTTAGCATTGCACCCTGTGGTAATGTATTGAAATGATGGCTAGCGGTATGAAACGGGATCCTGCTGAGCCATAAGGTGCAGATAGAGGTTACGTGGGGGCAGTGCAGTCAGAGACGGCAGGCTGCATCCTGAAAATAGAGGTGAGACACACACTCCGGAGGAGAGGAGAGAGTGAGTCAGCTGTCCGACAGAGAGAATGAAAGATTAACGATGAATCAATCAGAGGTAGGGACTGTTGGAATGGTTAAGCAGAGCTGAAAGACACCCGCAGTCTGAAACCCACGCCTCAACATTGCGAGTGGAGGATGATGCTCTTGTTGCTAAGGAATACCTGTTACCTTGGTGATAACGAGACATGTTTAAGGATGAGTCATCAAGTTGGAACTCCGGAGCGGTCAACTGTTCCGTGCGGGTTCTCGGCGGTCGGAGATGTGTCGGCCACGCTCCGTGGTTTTCTTTGTCATTAGCAGCAGGATACATCATTGATGTCAGTTCTCATAAGGCATGCAGATGACATTTTTTGTTTAAATTAATAAAAAAGACACGGGAGGATATAGAAAACTGCAATTCATATTATTTTTGTCTGGTCTATAAAATTCAGAGAAAAGAAAAAATAGAAAAATAAATTATTGAATTGCAGAGAAAAGTGTTCAATATGCATTTTATTCTTTTCATAGAAAAATGCTGAAATGAATAATGTATTTTTGCAGCTATTTATTGCACAACTGCATGTATTTTGGCCCGGCGATAGCAGAAAGAACAACACTGACACATCATAGCAAAGTGGTCATTACTCATCACTCTCATGTCTTTTCACTGATGTTTTCAAGAAAAGAAATCTTTTACTTTATTTTTTTCACGTTTGGTAGATATGTGTCATTAAATGGGACAAACACAGTGAGACCCAGGTTCCCCACAAGCAAACACAAATAAATGAGCAATTGTGGAATTTTCTCAACTGGTTCAGTTACTAAATTGGTTGTGGATGGAGGAGTCGCCACGCAAGCAGAAAAAAACTCAACAGCAAAAAATATGTATGGACTGGAATTCTCAAAAGGAACTGTGTGTTGACAACACAGAAGGCTGATTAAACTCTGTCTCTACCAACATCATCATTTCAAAATAATCATGTCCAGTGAAATATTTTCTCACAGCTCCATACCTTTTAAAACAACACTGGGAGTTGTCCCTATATGCAGATTCATGGACCTCAAACGTATTAATGCATTGAAAGACCCAGTGTAAAAGTGATGGGATTCAACATGAGAATAGCATATGAACTATTTATGTGGTTGTTATTAAAAGACATCAGTGAGCCCCATGATTGCTGCACCAGGTGAAATGTTGGTCCTTGAGTCCACTTACACCATCCTGCTGCTGTAAATATTAACTAGAGAGCCAAATCACACTCCCTAAGAATAACACTACAAACTACAGGGCATAGCTGTTTTAGCAAATTATTTAGACATAATGTTATTTAACAATTAAAGTGTATATTCATGACCTATTTTTAAACTGCATTGTCATGATGACAGTGTGATGACAGTGCTTGTTTTGAGGGTAGATCTAGAAGTTGTTTCACCTTGACACTGTTGATATTTTCGGTGCTACCCTGTCAAGTCAGCTATTTACAGCAGCAGAGTGCAGACACGGTTAAACTACGTGGTATGATGAGGAATTTACGAGGAAAAATTGCTTTTCGATTTGTAAGGGATCCAGTCGGATCGCCTTTATTTTTCAATACTTTCCACAAACCTCAGCTCAAAGTAGCATTCCCACTGCGGCCATGATGAACTTGTGCAGATGACAGAATTGGTTTTCAGGTGTGAAATATGGAGTTTGGACATTCTCCTCTTGTGATTAGCAACATGTCAAACCTTTCATGTTGGCTTAGTGCATCACAACATCCGAACTAATCCCGTCACGAGCCATTCTATGTGTGAACGGTCTTCTTTAGCGGGTCTTTTGTGTGATCATTTTCAGATAAAGCACGCTGGATCTGGAAAAAACGTGCCGGGCTGTTGAAAATGTAACACTGGCACTACAGATGCCATCGCCGGGGCGTGAGAGTGGAAAAGGCTGACACTGAAAACGCCGGGTAGCGTGTGCGCTCAGATCTGTCAGATCTACACTTACGCTTGGGTTAAGGTGTAAGAAGCAGCCTGGACATGTCCAGACACATGACAACATGCTGAAGGATGGAAGGCACATTCTGCAGCCATTTACTTACCAGGTTATAGGCTGAGAGACTCCTGTCTCAACCTGTACCTCCGCAGTGTATGGGAACAGCGCTGCCAGTTTCAAAGCAGTGTTTCACCAATGTAGTATGTGCATGAAAAAAATAACTGTAATGCCCTATTGTAAACATTATTGCAGGAGTGGACAATGCCTTCATAAGCTCAGCAACAAACACACTTTTACATGTAAACACAGAAATACTTTAACTGTACACACAGGACATTCTTGACGGTTCATGCTTCTCTCCCTGTGCCTGGAGGCAAGGTGATCACAAACGTGCACAAACACTCTTGTCAAGCCCAAGTACTCAAGTGTTGATGCCGATCAGCTCTTCCATTATACCCACCTCCAGTTAGTGCTGGGTGCATTTTGTCCTACCAGTGAACACGTGGCTGGCAAAACGACAGTGATCATTTGTCATAGAGTTGTGGTCGTAAAACCTTTATGGTACCGTGGCACACAAATAATGTTGTATGGCTTTTTACCAGCCGCGACAGCGTGAGTGATCACGGCGAAATGTGGCCCTGGAGACACCTGCTGTATCATGAACTGCCACAGGAGCGGATTTGAGTGCTTTGCCAGGTGTTTTTGTCTGTTTGTCAGCATATTTTGTCGCCGCGATAGCGTCACAACCTCGCAACACGCAGTCACAAAACGTTACAGGTGTGTAGTTGGGAACAAAATGAAGGTCTGATTTGGCGTCACGGCTGGTGTGATGCCATCGCAAGGTGTTCTCGAGTACCATATTGTTTATGATCTTTGGCTTAACTTGAACTATTTAGAAACGGATTCAATTAAGTTTTAAGTTACATAAACGGTGAGGGGTAAACGTACGCGCGAGGTAGAAGTACACCCTTTTGGTTGAGGAGCACGTTGATGCTGCTCGTGTGTAAATTCAGGCCAATCAGTTGAGGACATTGATTATTGCACCTTTAACCGGAGGAGAAAGCATGAAACCCTGCATAGTGTTGAAACTCATTTTAGAATCACTAGTTTAAAATACTGGTTGTGCTGGTTTGGTTTACAATGGTTGTGTAGATTTTACACTGAAAGAGATCATAGCAATCATTTGTTCTTGTGGAGGATAATAAAGAAGGACAGTGTGTTACAGATGTGAAGCCCTCTGTACAGTTCAGCGGCGTAGTTCTGGTCTAGCAGGATGTCTGTTGACACACAAACAGGAGCAGAAAGAAACACACCATCATCTTAATTTCTAATTACACAAATGTCGCACAGTGTGTTTGAAGGTAAATGACCTTAGTGCATTGTTGTGCTTTGGTGTTCAAAGGTGAGCTTGTTGTCAGGGTCCTGTTTGTTACTGCTTGTGTTTTCCACTTGCTCAGCACGAATGAATTCTCCACCTGTTCTTCAGAATAATTTAAGGTGGAATGATGTACGCTATGTCTCAGTGTGGATCGATGAAAAAAAACTTCCACCCACATACAAGGCAAATCTAGCTTTGTTTTGTATGTTTTCCTCCCTGATTGTGTCCATGCTGTTATTTGTTTTCCTCCTGTCTCTCGCTGTCCTTTCTTTGTTTTTCTCTTCTTCGTCTGCTGCCTCTGTTTTTTCAAAGCTCTCTCTGTGTACTGTATTTCTCTCTTTATCTGTTTCTTTTTCTTTTTGTCTCTTACCAGTCTATCTGTATCATTTTGTCCGTCTGTCTTATTCTGCCCACATCTTTTTCTGTCTGTCTCTCTGTCTCCTGGGTTGTTGGATTCGTCTGATTATGCTTCTCTCCATATCTGACCTGATCCTATTTCTTTCTCTTTCTTGTTTCTCTTCATCTCTGTTTTTTCCGACTCTTCACCCACTCGATCCGTCTTTATTCTGCCACCGTCTCTCCGCTGCCTGTCTGTCTTTCAGGCTGTGGCGTCTTTCTTCATGTTTTTTTTTTTTTTTTTTTTTGCTGCTTGGCTCCGGTCCACAAAGTTATGGGAGGCTAAGTGTTTGTACAGCCAATGGCAAGATGAGCCTTATAAATGCGCTGAGCATATAGACGTGATGTATGACACCCTACGTGACTGCTTTGGTAAAGAAGCAACATCCTGCTGCAAAGGACACATGCCCTCAACTGACACACACCCACACACACACACACTGCATGTGTGTGTGTGTGTGTGTGTGTGGGTGTGTGTCAGTTGTAAAACAACAATGAAATCTCAATGCCAAGTCATTTGCTGCTGCATTAAAAGGAACCATTGCCGATGTGTGTGTGTGTGTGTGTGTGTGTGTGTGTGTGTGTGCTGGCCTTGCCACCACGTTAACGCTTTGTGTCCTGGATTTTTTTCCCCCTCCCTTCCTCTCTCTGCAGTTGCCATGGCAATGCACCAAGAGGCTCCATCATGTGTCTGAGCCTGTGACCGCAATTTTTTACAACAGCTCACAAGCACCGGCTTTGTGTGTTTATATTTTTTCCGTCTTAATTTAGCATTTGATCATGTTGTCGGTACCCTGAGGTGTCGCTGAACGGGGAGTGTTTATTGAGCTTGTTTGTCTAAATTAAAGTGTTTGGGATATCGAGTTTTCTTCAGGTGAAGATTCGGTTGAATCATGATAAGGAAATTGATTGAAATTTTTAAAAATTGATTAAAAATGTCAGCCTTTTCTCCCCAATGTGGATGAATGTCAGAGCTACATTCTCACATCCAGAGCATGATATTGCTTTACAGAAGTCCATATAATACAGCGTTGTGACAGGAGGGATCATCAGACAGAATAAAAATACAATTAAAATTAAAGTAACGTAATCTCCAATCACAAAAATGTGGACATCTTTGTTGGATGGCATTAGTACATCCACACTGTGGGTGCTGCAGGTGCAGCATATAGTGGTGTAGTTTAATGTCCAGCAGGGGTTCCCAAATTGTTCTGCTTGTGAACCTTTGAAACTGAATGTCTTCAGGTTGTTTATGTCGGAGATAAGATCAACTAAAGAGCAATATATATATATTTGATCTGTTTTTTTCATGTATAATTTTCAGAGGCTTTAAGAGGTAAAGTCATCCAGTGGTGTGCAAGTAAAAAAGCAAAGGACAGAGGAACATCTGACAAAGAAAGTATACTTTTGCATAGCGTGAAGAACTTTCCTGACCACTCATATTGAGCTTGCGACCCATTGGGGTGTCCCGTCCTTCAGGTTGGGAATCACCGCTCTAAAGTATCCATTAGCAGTAATGAACAATGGGCTAATTAGACAAAAATAGATTACATGCGTGACATTGTGTAGGAATATGAGGTAGTATTTAACACGCCAAATCTGAAAAGCGTCCTGATACAATATAGCACAGAGGCAGGTTTGGTGGGATCGACCCAAAACAGAAAAGGTTACAGGCACGTTCCCAAAACCTCCACAAATAGCCACGTGAGCCCCCTGGCTGATCAATCATTGTGCTGGACAAATGATAAAAAAAAAGTAGCCAGGCCTGGAGAAAGAGTCAGCCTGGGCTCTGCAGCCGATTTCATGTTGTCTCTCTCACGGGCTCAGTTCCATTTTTTACAAGGAAAAGGAAGTAGAACAAGGCTGTTAACCGAGAGGACTGACCGGGGAGACGAACCGTGTCTGATCAAGTCTTATCCATCAATTGCTCCATTCTTATATGTATTATTATGTCAATGTCATTCACCATGTCATGCATTTTAAGGGTACCTGCTACATACTGGTAATTCTACATTTTTCCAGGTTTGAAAAAGAAAATCAGTCTGATTTTGGATAGTATCCATTGTTTTGTGGTGATTCATGCCTAAGGTGTTGGGTGGGTGTTGATCGGTTCAACCTGGCTGTCTGTGACCTACAGACAAAACCAGCCCGTCGGCCAACATGCAGTTATGTTTTGGACTGTGCGATGATATTATCGTTTATGGTTACTCCAGTTGATTACATCATAATAACTATCTCTTATTGAGACATCTTGGCTTGTAATCCTTATCTCTAATGAAAACAATCAGAGCATTAGATCTTAAAATCTTGAAAAAAAAATTTAAGATAATTAAAAAATTGCTAAAAACCCAATATAACAATGCATGATTTATTTTTGCTTTTATCACCTGTTTTTGAATACTTCAGATAATGAATTGATATAAAGATGATCCTGTGGTTATATTATCACAGTATTAATGCTGTCTGCATCAATGATGCCCAGCCATGGTCATGGAGAAGACCTCTTGTGTTGTGCTCTATTGTCAGTCTCGAAGTTTACTTCAGGG
Source organism: Anarrhichthys ocellatus (assembly GCF_004355925.1). Classification (NCBI taxonomy): domain Eukaryota; kingdom Metazoa; phylum Chordata; class Actinopteri; order Perciformes; family Anarhichadidae; genus Anarrhichthys; species Anarrhichthys ocellatus. Next base: position 5,585,580 of record NW_022280032.1, on the reverse strand, counting down.
AATGCAGGAATTACACATACACACACACACAAAAGTTTATATAAGCATGTTCTGCAAGTAGGCTCGGCCTTCCACTTGCAGACAATGCTTGAATAAATACCAGTTAGCCGGGTTTTATTGGTGTTTTGACTAGAACCTGTTTTATATTGTATATCGTTCACTTTTGATGATTTCACTGCATTGCAGTCAAATGAAGGTTCTTTGTCTTCTTGGATTTTTGTATATTTAATATGACTTTCTGTAGCGGCCACCTCCATTCTTTATTTCATTCAGCAACACTGACTATTGATGGTCATGCCACCTGTCGTTCTTTTTTTATTTATTCCAAACACAGACATACAAAACGTCACTTCCTGTGCCTTTTCTTCCTCTGCATGAAAGACCTGTCTGACACACTGTGTTCAGAGCAGCAAATGTAAAAGCTTCCCTGAACTCAGTACTGGATGAATCACCGTTGAACGATGCCAGTCGGCAACAAGTTATTATTCAGACATCAGTCATCTGCACTTAAAGCTCAGTCTATAGTTGCACTGGCTGTGAGTCACAGCAGGAAATACGAAAAAAAACAACAACGTTCAAGCTGGGAGGTGGGTTTCCAGTAAAAAGTGACCTGATGGGCTACCTAACTTTCATCCCACTGTTGTGTTTACAGGCCTGAGACCCAGCAGAAAGCCCCGGTGAGTGCCCCTCCTCCCCCGCCGCCCCCTCCGCCTCCCCCTGAGCCGGCAGGGCCCCCGGAGCCAGAGGAGGAGATCCTGGGCTCCGACGATGAGGAGCAGGAGGACCCCGCGGACTACTGCAAAGGTCAGAGTGACAAACGAGCAGACGGACAGAGCGACACCTACTCATCCGTCCCAGCTCACCATAACTGTCGTACAGAGCTCAACAATGTCTCACACGGTCTCCTCTCTCTGCTCATATCCATAATTCTTTTCCTCATTTCTCCCTTCACCCCGATGGGATTTGCAGCAGCGTCGTTGTAGCCATCAGTGTGTAGCGCTCGGTAGTTGTGACACCAGCGTTTGGCGGCTGTTTTGTTGTTGCCAGAAAGGAGTGGCAGTCTAGAGTCCTGCAGTGGTTTAGGATGCCAGAGGCTTGTTGGCTAAGAGGTTTATTGTTTTCACACAGCTCTGCACAGTTTCAAAATGCTACACCCATTCTGTCAACACAGAAAATGACACCTCACTTATCATTCGATATCTGCAGCCGTAGTGTTTTAAGTTTGAATTTGCTGTTATCATTCTAAATATACCATGGTGTCTTTTAATTATATGATATAGTACATCATGACATTTTGGATGAAAAAAGTAAGTACAACATTATTTATGTTGACTTCTTTTCACTGGCTCTTAACAAGTTAAAAAAGCCCCTCATGTGTTAGCTCTGATATTATTTCTTTATGGACATTTTAAGACATTTTTAAACCAAGTTGTAACCCTCTTAGGAGAACTATAGTATATTATATATTATATTAGGAGCTGCAGTAGTAGCAGTAGTAATAGTATTCGTTGTAGTGTTCTTTGTACATATTTTGGACTGCCTACCCTTCTTGTGTCTGTGCTTCTTCACTTAAAATTACTCAATTCACCAAGTTTGTGTTCAATAAAATACACCTACAACAAATGAAACCCTGGCAAGCTAGACTTCTCTCTGTGCCAGCTGGTAGTGTCATCGCGGCAACAACAAAGAGGATTCTGATGTCTCATTGAGGTAAACATATTCAGCTCCAGGTTGAAGCATTACAAACAATTACTGAATTATTATTTGTTCAAACACTTAATAAGCGCCCCTCCCCCCCCTTTTGTGACAGACATAAAATAAAATGTTCTTTCATTAACATCACAATCCTGGTCTCTTCTGAAAGGCAACTTTTTGGAGTTAATTATCATTAAGTCGGAATTACCGTAAGTTATATTGAACCAAATTTACTGATGCACATATACAGTTAAGATGTATGTTCCTTGTTTTACCTATACTGTTCTGTTTTGTATGCACTCCTGTTACAAAATATGCAACTGTGATATTGGTTTCTCAGAGTGGGTCACGGATGCCTAACAGATTAATAAAAGCTACACTGTGTGGCCTACACCTTATCTATATTCTGTATTCATGTTTCTACAATATTTACAAAAAGAGGCAGCGTGTAAAAGTCTACACATTTGGACAGTCTTCAGCTCACGGTTATGGTGTCAGCTGCCAGGCAATCGCAATCAGAGTAGTCAGCTAATTGACACAGGTGCAGTCAAGCAGACAGGTGTGTACAAAATTAGGTCAATTCTAACGAGGCGTCAATTTCAAGTCCATCATAAATAATCGATAAAATTGGATATTCACAAACATTCATACGTTGTTGATTTATTTTCTTTTTTTTAAAGTATTCGTTTCAGCATTTATGTTCTCAGCTAGTTTTTGTTTAAATGTTTATGCTATTCTTTCCCCCCACTTCTTCTTTTTCTTTTAATTAATCCACAACGCTTCTCCCCCGTCTCATCTTCTGCCTTGTTTGACGTCCCTCCCTCTCTGCTGCTGTCGCTCCACTTCTTACTCACAATGTCACAATGTCTCACAATGTCATTGCCTGGTTATCACCAACAGTCGCCTGTAACCTTCATCCTCGCTCTCTTTATCCCTCTCAGGAGGGTACCATCCGGTGAAGATCGGGGATTTGTTCAACGGGAGGTACCATGTGATCAGGAAGTTGGGGTGGGGCCATTTCTCCACCGTATGGCTATGCTGGGACATACAGTAAGACACACACACATACACACACACACACCACAAACATGTCATGACCCAGAAAAAGCCCTTAACACACCCCGTCACACACACATGCACACAGAGGCTCTTCTTGCAGTCCTTCACTTCACCTTGCTGTCTTTCTCACACACACATGCTCGTCACATAAACCACACACACCACGCATATACCTGTTGACCTTAGCTGGCACGTTACCAGGACGAGGGTTGCAACCAACTCCAATTTACGCTGGCACCAAAGCCATCCATTTGCACTATAATGTTGTTGCTGTACTCTCGTGGCAACCAGGGTGTCTGGATGACGGTATCACGAACCCAGTGTCACCTTTCACACACTCACACACACACACACACACACACTAATTTACTCATGTCACTGGTTTTAATTACTCTGTTGGTGGTCATAAACCAGTGAGGGGGAGTTGGGTTACTTAAAGCACACTTTACAGTCAGTCACAGTCCTTGACAAAAGGTCATATTCAGTATTTAAATATTAAGACTTGGGTTGTGTTCTTTCCTACCTCCTCACATGCAATCATTTACAACTTTACTGTTTTGGCTCAACCTCGCCCCTTCTCATAGCATCCCTGTCGTCCACAGGAGGCAGCTGTGACTGTACACTTCCTGCTCAGTACCAGTTATAGACCACGGTGAACATAGTGGAGCATTTAGCAGCTAAAGAGCCAGATATTTCCCCAGGAGTTGGTAGAGACCAAACACAGAGCTAAAAAAGAGTGACTATTATTAATAATAATAGTCACTCCAAATGAATGATCATTTTTCTCAGTCACTGACCGATTATTTGCAAACAAGTTTGTCATATTAACTTAAAATGTGATATGTCAGTGTTGTGTTCATCACTTGTTTCTGCTGCCCCCAAGTGGCCCAAAAACACACAAAACTCTTATTGCAGGTTTAATGCTTCTGGTAGATTTCTACTCATTTGCATAACTTATCATATGCTTTTAAAAGAATACAGTATTTATTGCTTTGTACTGAAAAATATTAGATTCTTGTAGTTAAGCTGAAAGATTTGCAGGAATATGTAATTAAAAAAATGATTGTAATATCAAACGATTTGTGTATATGGTCTTTTATATTTCTCTTGTAAATCTCTTTAGATATATCTATATATGTTATAATATACAGTACAGTAGGTAGTACTGAGACTGGCAGGCTGATGAAATATTGAATCTGCAAAGACTGGGTGGTGATGGGGAGGTGGAAGTTTGCACGTAATGGAAAGGGAGTCATATTTAAAAGAGACAGCAGCAAGATGATAGGCTAAAAATGGAGGTGTGATGCTGTGCTATTGGATGGGCAAGACCAGCTGATGAGAAGAGCTGATATCACGACTGACAGCCCCGAACTGTTACAGCAAGGAAGTTAAGAGTAAGCATGTGTGAGAGAGAGAGAGAGAGAGAGAATGACCGGATATATTAGAAATAAACTACAGGCCTAAACATGCACAAGACTAGTCTTCCTGACTGAACTTACGCTCGAGCTTCATTTGGTGAATAAAGCATTGAGTATTAATGTTGAAATGCCACATTTGCATTTCCAATGGCAGTGTGGGCAGTGTGAACGGTATGTGATATGCAAATGTGTAATAAAGGCACGGTGAGGGACATTTTATTACTATATCAGTCACAGATATTGATGCACACGTTAATCTGCATTACTGGCTTTAACGACCCATTAGTAAGACAATGACTGCATGTTTCTGTGTTTGTCATTACAGAGTGAAGAACTTTGTGGCGATGAAGGTGGTGAAGAGCGCCCAGCATTACACAGAGACGGCCCTGGATGAGATCAAGCTGCTGCGATGTGTGAGAATCTGATTAGTTTGAAGTGTTTGGGAATCTTATTCTTTTCATCGTTTTTGTTTTGTTCCATTGTTTGTTCCTTTTTGCGTTTAGTGTTTCCTACTTCTTCTTATCATCCTTTTCTTCTCTGTTTCTCCATCCTTTTTTCATCCTCCTAATATGCCTCCCTCTTTCCTCCCTCCTCACACCTTTCATCTCCCCACTGTGTTTCTCTGTGAACAAGAAACACTAAAGATACACTGGTCATTTATCTTGCATGGTGGGTGCAGAGGACAGTCATCTTAGAATCTATTTTTCAGCATCTGTATCTCCCACGTCCATCTCCCTTGTCCTCTTCCTTTCCTGCTCTCTTTTCCTCTACCTTTCCAATTCTCCTTCAGTCCTCCCATTCCCTCTTTCTTTCCTTTTTTCTTCTTGTCTTTCCTGTTTTGGTGTCATTCTTCTTTCATTTTTCTTTCTTTCTTTATCCTACTTCCTCTTCTGTTCCTTCCTCCTGTCATGTTCGCTTCATCTCTTTGTCTTCTTTTGCTCCAGGTGAGAGAGAGCGACCCCGGCGACCCCAACAAGGACATGGTGGTTCAGCTGATAGATGATTTCAAGATCTCTGGAGTCAACGGCATACGTATCCCGATCAGAGGAGTGTGTGTGTTAGTATGTGTGTGTGTGTGTGTGCTTGACAGAGACATGATAATGTGAGTCCTTGACTCTTCGTCCCAGATGTGTGTATGGTGTTTGAAGTGCTAGGTCACCACCTGCTGAAGTGGATTATTAAATCCAACTACCAAGGTCTGCCGCTGCCATGTGTCAAGAGCATTATCAAACAGGTAAGGACACACACACGCACACACATACACACACACACACACATACAAACTAGATCTATTTATAGAAAATATATCAGACAACGCTGACTCTATTTTCACAAAATTTGAATAAATCATGTATCTGACCACTGCGATTGACATTACATGGATTTTTTTGGGAGAGTGCATTACAGGTCAAACATTTATTAAAGGCGCATAATACGAGATTGGGAGCATTTTAATTGCTGAGAGGGAACCGGAGGATGTGTGCCACGCTTCCTCGGATGCCATTATCAGCTGTAATCGCCATATAAAAGCAGGGCAGAGAGGCGGCCGTGTGCAAGCCAGTTAGACGCGCTCACATGCATGAACATGCACTGAATACATTTGCGGGTGGCCTAGCTATTTTAACAAAAAATGGAAAATGATAAATACAATGGTGAAAGGGTTCAAATCTACACTTCACTTAGATCTAACCATTGCAGGTACAGTAATAGTCATCTTTGTCTTGTTGAATAATCGTGCAAATAGATATAATTAAAATAAATATTATATAATATATAACATGGAGTTCATGAATCTAACATTTAAAAACATGGTGGAGTTTTTTTTGCATTTATTGACAAATTGCCAACCCATGTTGTTTGGGTTCCGTTTGTGTTCGGAGATTTTCTCCAATCAGCAAACGCATGACGTCAGGCTTTTCACTGTGTTCATTGTGACAAGTGATTAGCTTTAACAATCTTTTTGATAGGACTTAGGCATGACGCACCTAAAACTCAGCTGTAGTCTTCTAATTCTGTGATGCAGAGGTACTTTAAACTTACAGTATTTCTATCTAGAATTCCTCGGGGGGAGGGTTGTGAAGAAAACTTGGTCACGGACTATAAAAGATTGACTTGATGAAGAAGTCTAATATATAAAGAGCAAAAGACTGACTCACACAGCAAAATTCACACTCAAAAAGGCCTAATAATGATTATACAGCGCATGCTATTGTGCACTTCACACTTCAGTACCACTGCCATCCAAAGACGCAGTGCTTTCAGGCATTTCCCCTTCAGCCACCTGATGAGCATGTGAAGTTGTTGAGCCGTTTCAGCCGCTGCCAGCCTCCCGCCTCTTGAAAGCCAGGCTGAAGATGAGTACAAAATTAAATGAGACTGTTCCCAGCTTCAATCTCAAAAGCCTCTGGACAGAAACAAATGAGAGAATCAGTGAAACAAAAACATCAACAGCCTCTCCTCTCCGCCCTCAGAGAATGACAAGCATTAGAAGAATGGTTCATTTGGCTCTGGGAAAGAGAGAAGGAATCAAAGGGAGGGAGATAGAGACGGACTGCATTTCTTTTAGACTGTATAAATGCCTCAACAAGAAGTGTGATTATGTTGTTCAGCAATAAAATCTGTGTTTATCTGAATGTGTTTGTAGGTGCTGCAGGGTCTGGACTACCTCCACACTAAATGTAAAATCATCCACACGGACATCAAGCCAGAGAACATCCTGATGTGTGTAGATGACGCCTTTGTTAGGCGTATGGCCATGGAGGCGACCGAATGGCAGAAAGCTGGAGCCCCCCCACCGTCTGGATCAGCAGGTAGACGCCGACACTATGTTTATTTTAAGGGGAATAGAGCAACATTTTGGGAAGTTTGATTTCTTGGTGAGAGTTGATGATGAGAAGAGGCTAGACAGGCTAGCTGTTTCCCCTTGTCTCCATTCTTTATGCTAAGTTAAGCTTCGTGTACAGACATGAGAGACGTCGATCTTCTTACCTAACTCTCTTCACGAAAGCCTGTAAAGATATTTCCCGAAAGTATTTCTTAGTGTTGCAATTTACATATGTTTTTCCCAAAACTTTGCCATCTCCACAGCACTGGGTCAGCACTAAAGAAAGGTCTGGCTCCATACATTATCATTATTGTATCGCTGGAAAAACATCTTGTTTGTATTTCTTTTAACCGATCACAATAGTCTCGGGCAGCGCTTAGAACAGGATGCAGCGACGGCGCGCTTGCAAAATAGATAACAGAAGGAGAGAAGAATGCTGTCTGGAATAGGAGGCTTAAATCCACAGTCTACATCAGGGAGTCAGTCTAGGTAAAGGGAGAAGCTGACAGTACATGTAGGAGGTTAATTGCTCATATTCCTGCTTTGAAATTGGTATCTATAGTCAATGCAAATATATCATGAATAATCAAAGATTTAATAAATCTTCTTTTGTTTGATGTGTTTAATGAATGAAAAAACGTCCATGTTTAATATCGAAGCGCTCAGTAAAGAAAAAGGATTCACGAGAGAAGCCTTTTGTGCCTTCCCAGATTCTTGCTTTTTCATCTCCCTTCACCAAGTTCCTCTACTGAAGAAATCAAGTTCTTAACAAAACAGTCTCGACAAACTCGACATGAACCCTGTCCTCCCGGTGAACCCCGACTTGAGCTGTCAATTGCTTGCATCAGCGGATGGAGTCTCTTTGAGCCTTAGGGTGACCAATTATACTGCTTACATTTCTACACAAATGAAGGGAGGCGCACAACCATCAACTGTCACAACAGAAGCGCTTTGTGGTGGTGTTGATTGAAGAGGCCAATTAAGTCATTAACATAAGTGCAGATGTGTTTTTTAGCAAAATGTCTCTTATTTCTGCTTGTGTCATTTGACATTTGTGATGTGTTTCAGAACAGATTGAAGGTATGGAGGATTATTGCACTTGCTGAGCTGCTAA
>NW_022280032.1:5551830-5577070 GCF_004355925.1 Anarrhichthys ocellatus | reverse complement strand
TATATATATATATATATATATAAGTGTCCCCGTACTGGAACTCTTTTGAAGTTTATTATCCAAATTTTGATTGGTGTCAGTTGATTGAGGTGAGAGAATGCTGTACTATATAGTGGCTACATTCTCCGGCATGAGAAGAATGAACCATTAATATTATGGATCTGGGACAAGCGAATAAGCCTGTGGGAGTGTGAACAATCTTTTTCTTCATTTGTTTGCAATTCTCTCACTTCACCTACAGATTCTGTATGTATCAGCTCTATAAAGGGAAGACGTACGAAACCTAACGATCTCTTTTCCAGGCGGGTGGAGTACTGAACGTGGTGCGAACTCGGTTGTGTTACGGATTGATGTCGGTGAAACTTTCAAGCCTCTGATTGTTGTTGTTCTTCTTTATGTCTGTCAGTTAGCACAGCCCCCCAGCTCAAACCGGTGAGTACAACAGATGTGAGTATGAACTGAGAGGATTGCACACACACAAACATCAACACACACACACAACACCTAAAGTAAGGAACAGCAATTCACACCGTTTGGTGGGATTTTCGTGAGGGGCACAAGGACGGTACTGAGTGCACCACAATATTTGTAGGCAAAATGTCTTCTTAGTGTTTTAAATTGGTTAGTAGTTTCAAAGCTCCGACTGCTCTCAATTAGCAAATATGTTTGTTTAATGAATCCCCAATAAATGGGATCACAGCAATTTTCAGACTTTCAAAAATACTGTACTATATGCAATACAATTAGGTATTTGTTTCATTGCATTTCCCCATCAGAAGGACTTTAATCAGAACATTGCTGTCCTGTGAAAACCATGCATCTCTAAAACATCAATTTATCAAAAAAAAAATCAACAATCATACTTGAAGTTCAGAAAACTCTTTGTTGTTATTATTAAGAGTTAATCACTCCAAACCTCACAATTGTTAAACACATAAAAAATGAAAACCTATAACCAAACTCTTTTTTGCTTTGGCAGAACATTGTGTGTTCATGTACATGATGATGATGATATCACTCAGAGTAGCTGATTGAGAAAATAGGTTTTCAAAAGAGGTTTTCTCAACACTTAAACCCTTGGTTTATTGGACAGTGATGATATGCTCTATTTAAAATGCACTAATATTTATTATCAATGTACAGTAAAATTGTTTGTGGGCATTACTTACAAATCAAAACTCACAATTCCAATAAATATCCAAACTTTTTATTCCTTGAATACCTTGTATTCATTGATGTCTTTGCCTCTCTTCTCCCTCTCCTGTGATTTTTATTTTTTTGTCCCAGGTGGGAAAGATCTCCAAGAACAAGAAGAAGAAGCTGAAGAAGAAACAGAAGCGGCAGGCAGAGCTGCTGGAGAGGCGCATGCTGGAGATCGAAGCCCTGGAGAGGGAGGCGGAGAAGAAGGAGGAGAGAGCCAACGACGGAGGAGAGAAAGGGGAAAATGACAGCAACCGGTCTTCACCCCTGCAGCCGCCGCCACCGCATCTGGGCCCCAGCATGGCTCTGGGAGAGAGCGACGAGGATGATGACGACGAGGAGGATGGGGAAGATGAGGAGGAGGAGGAGGGAGGAGAGAGGGACAGGGACAGGGACAGGGAGAGAGAGAGGGACAGGGAGAGGGAGAGGGAGCGGGAGAGGCCCATCAGGTTGACTAATCATACATGTGAGTCATATCAAGTTTTCCCCTTGTTAATTGCTGTTGTTAAATATCTCATTATTAAAATCTGATACCAGGAATAAATGCCGTCCATCTTTAATATGATAAATACATGAAGATGCATGTGATTGGATGATTGATAAATATGTATACATATGTATTTCTTGTGGGCTATTGGTTAATGCTGGACCAAATGTTATGTTTACATTTGGTGTTAATTTAATACACTGAGTGTATCCTTAAGCTCTATCAAAAGTGCTCCGTGCATAACATTACAACAATGTTACATATATTGTCTGAATGAGCATTACAGAGCATTACTAAATATTGAGATAATAATGGCTTATTCAGCTTTCAAAAAGCTCATCTTGGTTGAATCCTATCTTTGATTGTTGTCTCCTTGTAGGAATCTAAGTGTATTCTATTTTGCATTAAAGTCACTAGTTAGTTATTTTTTGTTTTATATACACTAAGGCATTTGTGATTGAGTCAGTAAAATGCAGTGGGCAACATGCTAAATTTAGGTTGCTCTGTTTACTGTATTCAGTTTACTAGAACGGAGATTTTTTCTTGAGCAAAGATCTGCATGATTGAGTGTGTGAGTATGTGTACAGTAGGTACATTTGTGCAGTCTGTCTGTGAATGAATAGGAGGTGGAGTGGCTCCAAATGCTTGGCCCACGCTGGTCCCACTGAGTATGGGAGGCTGTGCTGATTCACAAAAAAAGAGAACCATGTCTTTCTTCGTCTCCCTCCTCCACCTTCTGTCTCTTCACCATCTGTTTCTTTTATTCTCCTTTTCTCTCGTTTGCCTCCGTCTCTCCAATCTCTTTTCATGCTTTTTTACTCACTGCCTACACCGTCTTTGATTGCGTTTGTATCTCCTTTCCACCCACTTCCTCTCTTAACCGTTTTTCTTCCGCTCTCTCCATGTTAGGCGCAGCGCCTCCCCAGGAGCAGAGCGAGACACCCCACATCTCAGATGATGACCCCGATGATGAGGAGGAGGAGGAGGAGGAGGAGGAGGAGGAAGAGGAAGAGGAGGAGGAGGAGGTGCCCACGCCTACCGCTGAAAAAGATGGCCCCAGTCCCCCCACCACAGATGAAGGAAATGTAGATCCAACACAATCAGAGGTAGAGGACAAGGAGGGGGAGCAGGAGCAGGAGGAGGAGGGACTAAAAGATGCAGAGGATAAGGAAGAGGCAGAGGAGAAGGTAGAGGAGGAGGAGGAGGAGGAGGAGGAGGAGGAGGAAGAAGAAGAAGAAGAAGAAGAAGAAGAAGAGGATGAGGAAGAGGATGAGGAAGAGGAGAAAGACACTGAAAGAGAGGACAATGAGACAGAGGAGCCAAAGAGTGAGAGCAAAACAGAGGAGGAGGCAGTGGTAGAGGAAGTGGAGTCAAAGGAGCAGGATGGGGAGGATGAGGAGGACGACGAGGATGAGGAGGACGAGGAGGAGGAGGATGATGAGGAAGACGACGACGACGACACGACCACGGAACTCCTCACGGACACCACATCCCCCCAGGTCAAACCCCACAACAACAAAAGCAATTCCGCCAAAACCAACGGTCACATTCTGTTGGGATCTGAGGGACTGAAACTGAAGCCCGGCAATCCTCCGCCTCCCTCGCCCACCTCCGGTACTCTCCTCTGCCCCCTGGTGGAGTCCGAGCTCAGCTACACGGACAGGGACCACTCTCTCAGCTCCGGCTATGAGATGTACAACGGCGACCTGGTCGAGCCGGGGCTGACCAACGGTGGCAGTAACCGCCTTGCGGCCATCATGCCTCTCTTCCCCGAGCTGCCCCTGGATCCTCTGCCGGGAAACCCCATTTCTGTTGGAACGGCAGACATCGGAGCAGGCCCGTCACCCAACAGCCCCGCCGCTGACCGCAGTCGCACTGTGTCGTCCTCGAGCACGGGAGACACACCCAAAGGTAAGACCTTTGGGTTACTGTATATACATCTATTTACAAACACAAAGTGATGATTACTGAGTCCAGAAGTGTTCAGTATGCAGGTGAAAATACTAGACAAGATGTAAGTTCCTTGATTGTTATGGGTGATGTCCAATACTGTTAAAAATGTCTCTTTAACTTCTCCTCACCCCAAATGTTTCACTCTTTCCACTAGAATGTCAAAAATATCCGTCCTCTTCAAACAAATGTAACTACCTAGGCAAAAATACTTTACGAATTTACGCTACGAACCTCAAACTGACAGGAGTGCAGTCCATCGTACAAAGCCAAATGGATTTTTCCATTGGATTTTGGATTATTGCAGAAAATAAGTTCTGTGGCAACAAACGTTTATGATACTTTGAGGTTTAGTTCAGATAGATAATCATCACAAATGAACACCACTTTTATGATTTTTGCAGGTTATATGAAATTGCCAGAAGTACAAAGCTAACGTTGGGCTAAAAACGAACTACACCACCATGAAGGTAGAGGCGGACTAGTGTTGACATGATGACGTTTGGTTGTCTCATTTAGTCATTTGTCAGCAAGTGACTTTTTTAAGATACGTAAAAGCTTGAAAATTCATCAAGTGTAGGATATTTTTTTGAATTATTTGGACAACAGTTAAAATACCGTATCCTAAGCTTGTGTTAACCACAGACCTTATTTCAGGCATCTAACCAAAAACCCATTCAAAACACTTATTGACTTTGAGAGGAGGGAATCATTCCTGCAGCACTCTATTGACTCCAATGTTGACTGAGATCAGAAAAGGAGCAAAACCAGAAAAAATCTAGTTGTTTTTTGAGCTTACTTGATTCCCCACATTTTTGACACCAAAAATATATTTTACAGCAACACGTTCAGCAAAGTCCACTCTCTCAAAAAGTCAGAGTATAAAGCCAGAGTTTGAGTGTTGCCTCTCAGCTTAACCTCTCTATTAAATGAACTGTCTGAGCCAGGAGTCACTTAACTACAGTTGGTGGATTCTTAACTGGCATGACATGCATGCATGTATGTTTAAATTTACGTGAAACTGCTGCCACATACTAAATCTCACGAAAGGCTTTAAGGCAGCTTAACACAGGTATTATTGATACAATAACGCAGACACTTGGTCATAGAAACACAGACCCACACACACAAACAACTTGGCTCCCTCTAGTAGCTCCTAGCAGTGCTTATCGGGCTTAGACCTCAGCTGTTTTATCCTTATTCCAACTGAGACACTTGAATGACACCTCAACTCCTTATCCGTACACGTAGGCTCATTCAAGTCCTTACACTAAAACCAAAATATACAATATTGAAATAAAATTAAAACTGTAGAAAGATACTAATAATGATGAAATGACTCATACTAAGGATTGAATGTAAATAATTTCTTTAAAGATTACACAATTAATTGGTTCGTTAATATATTTTACATCATTTATTTATGTGATTATTTAAATGCTTAACGTTGTAGCTGCCTGGGAAGATAATGCAGTTGCTCATTATTACGTTTTAGTGTCCACATATCTACCTCTGGGTATTATTAATGACTCACCAACACCATTACTCATCCACCCACAGCGGCCATTTTATTATCATTAACTTCGACTCTAACTTTCATGCTCTAAGGTCACTTCTACGATCACATCTCTGGGGCTTAATAAGGATTTTAAACCAAAATGTGTGCACAAGTGCAAACAGCACAAAGCCAGTGAAACAACACTCTAAATACATGTAGGTCATCAGGAGTTAGGAATGGATTCCTTGTGAGCCCCTGGTCTATGATAAATGTCTGTTAGTACATTACAGTGTGTAAACTCTTCTCAACTCTACGTACTGTATGTGTTAACGCTGTTCTTTCCCACTTCATCCCCTCCCAGTCAGGGCCAGAGCTGCAGATCTCCTGATCAACCCACTCGACCCGCGCAACTCCGAGTCTATTCGAGTTAAAATCGCTGATCTTGGAAATGCCTGCTGGGTGGTAAGAGACAGTATACATTATTTGATTTGAAAATATCCTTTTGAGTTTGAAGTCTTTTTACATGCAGCAGCACAGGGTTAAATGGTCATCAACATTCAACACTAAATCCAGTAGGACATATAGATTGATGCAGGGATGATGTATGATGATTTCTTTTGTAGGCATCGCACTGGTTCCCTCGACAAGAAGCCAAAGAGATTTTTCCGCAGAAAATAAACTGTGGCAAACACAAGTTCTAAAGATAATCTTCACAAATGAACACAATTTTTAAGATTTTTGAATCGTGAAAACAATCGGCGGGAGTAAAAAGCTAACGTTAGGCTATAAACGAACGACACCACGGTCGCATGAGTGAGTAAACACAAGAGGCCGTGAAGGCGGACTAGTCGATGTGGTGATGTTTTGTCGTCTTATTTAGCCACTTGTTAGTAACCGCCAGTTTTAAAGTTCATGAGAGGGGTATTTAATTACCTATTTTATATCGCAGAACAAAACATTCAATCACAGACCTTATATTCAGGCATTAGTTAGCAAAACTGCTAACTAATTAACAAACTAATAGGACTCGCTCCTGCAGCACTCTCTTTGGTTCTAGCAGTTTGTGATTGAGGTTTTCCGTGTTTTGCATAAACCCTTTTTATTTGGTTTTGTCAGAGGATCTGGTTTACTCTCTCTCTGGAGTTTTTCTGGTGAGTTATTAACCAATGAAATTGCAATCCAAAAGGTACACACAAACTGGAATCACAGCTCCCTTTAATTTTCTTCTAAACATTTCGATTAACTACAGATCTTTCTCTGGCAAAAAAAAACAGGAAAAGAATGAGGGCTATATATGGCAAAATGAGACATCATGGTGACATCATTAATTTCATTTAAATTTCATCCAGATTAATTTAAGTAATAAGGTGGGTGCCATAGGTTAACAAGACACTAGGGGGCGAATAGAGTCATTGTTGGGTAATGCTTTTTCTCGTCTCCTCTCTCCTCTCCTCTCCTCTCCTCTCCTCTCCTCTCCTCTCCTCTCCTCTCCTCTCCTCGCATGGATACAGCACAAGCACTTTACAGAGGACATCCAGACGAGACAGTACCGCTCCATTGAAGTCCTGATAGGAGCTGGTTACAGCACCCCTGCAGACATCTGGAGTACTGCCTGCATGGTGAGGACACAAACATGTACACTGTACAATCCACACATGGATACTAACTTTTAAATCACACACACACACACATACAGTATATACAATGAGTATAGACTCAAGGACAGTATACTGTATTTGGTCCCTTGCAGGCTTTTGAGCTTGCTACTGGAGATTACTTGTTTGAGCCCCACTCTGGAGAGGACTACTCCCGTGATGAGGGTGAGTATTTAGATCTTTATGACATACACACACAAAAAATGTAATTTCCAAAAATATAAACAGAAAACTTGTCATGTCGTGAAAGTATTCCACAGGGGAATCATGGCTGAATATTGTATCTCAGGACTGTAAACTTCATCTACAATATGTTCTAGATATTGACTTGAAGATGAAAAACAGCTTCTGGTGAGGGAAGATGTTCAATGTAGCACAGTAATGCAAAAGCAAAGTGTCTTAATTGTCTTATGAACTGTTCTAATTAAAAAAATGTAATCAGTTTAATGTATTTTCATATGAATATTAGTGTCTGTACATTATTTAACCTCAATTTAATTTACAGAATACCTCCATTGCTCAGATGCATTGCTGCTCTTAACACGCAGCGATGCACTTAACTTTTAGTTAGGGTTGTAACGCTATACCACACTATTCAAATTAAAGGTTATCATACCGTGTACATTTGCTTATCTATCATATTGAAAAAACTGACATAAGTGAGAGTATGTATGAGTTTAAGGTACAGACAGGAGCAGTCTGGCACCTTCAGCATGTGTAAATCGTTAATAATCATAGAAGATTATTTAAAAAACGTATGATATTTTTCATTTAGTAGTTCGTTTAACATGCTATAGTGCTGCAAACATGTAAACTATCATGCTTCAGTGATATAAGTTGTTATAGTTTGTCATTATGTTTTTTTATTTTTCAATCTGTTGTCATTCCTTTTAAGGTCATTATATAATATAATATAATAATAGTAATAATAAGCGTGTAATACCACTTCCTGAGAATTTTATCATACCGTGAAAATCTCACACCGTTACAACCCTACTTTTATTAATTAAGTTTAGAAAAACACTTGCAGTGCAGATGCTGAGTACAGATTTTGTGTTGCAACATTTCCCTCTTAAACACCAGGATTTGACATTGTTGATTGTACAGTATGCAGAGATTTAAGCATGTTTAATAAGCATGCCATCTAAAGAGGGGCTATTGTTTCTAACTATGCATCAGACAATGGACAAAGTGATGGATCAAAGTTGTATTGTAAATTGATCAAAAAATGGCCACAGTGAGCTTAGTTCAAACTATAGCCATCCCTCTCCCCAAATCCCCCTATCCACTGTCAACTGTAAATCCTGTCCTCTTATTCTGCTGCTATGCCTCCACTCATCTTCACCCCACTGCAGCTCACACAACTCCTGTCATTGTACTTAATGTCTAGACTCTAGACCTTTGCAGCATAAACAGGTCCGTTTCCAAGAAACTGTAAAACGGTGACAGTTAGTAACTGAAGCATGAGAGCAACATTAGCCAGTTACTGTATCCTGTGAGTAAATGTGCATCTATATCTGGGTCACATGTTACTCTATCAAGCAATACAGCCCCTTTATTTGCACCTCAGTCTCTTCATCTCCTTGTGATCTTTGACCAGCTCATTGTGTTATTGTTCTTATTGCATGTGGCACACAGTTAACCTCATTTTGCACGTTTTGCACAGGCAATAAGCTAGTGTCAGTTTTATCATCACGTACTGATTTACACCTTCCGGACTCCATCCATTGAGGCCAAACTTGAAATCTAGCTTCGGCTTCCAGTTCATTCAATTCTGAATCTGAATGCATGTGACTTTTATTCTAAGGCTTATCACTTCATTTAGTCACCTCTGCTGTGGAGGCACAGCTCACTAACACAGGTTTCTCTCCTTTACTGTCTGTGACTGTCTCTTTTTATTCCTCCCCGACCCTTCTGTCATCTCTTCTACCTGTCACTTCCTGTCCGTTTTTTATTTTCCTACCCACAACCCCCCCCTCCTTCCTTTACATTTTACTTTCATCTCTCTCTCTCTTTCATTCAAGTTTCCCCTTCCTTGCCGTTGCCCTTTCTCTCTTTGTCATCTCCTTCTTATTTCCCCCTCATTCCTCTGCCTTTTTTCCTTCCCCCTCTCCTCCCTCCATCCCTCCCTCCCACCTCCCTCTCTCCTCCATAGACCATATAGCCCACATCATAGAGCTGCTGGGCTGTATTCCGAGGCACTTTGCACTCTCCGGAAAATATTCCCGGGAGTTCTTCAACCGAAGAGGTAGCGCTGGCCAGAGAGCTGGTGGGACTGGGACACAGATGTCTAAAATGGACAGATATGGACACTAGAAAACAGTCGCTACATACACTTGGAAGTTCCTGTTGCTTTGGATTTGATTTTAGTAATAATTGGATGCATTATGCAGAAATTGTGAGTTAAAACAGTGAGAACAATCTTATAAAATCCTCACCACGTCAAGGTGTTAAAGTAGCGGTGTGTCCATGCAGTGCCCAGGGCATGCAGTGTGTGTCAGTCCCATGCAGCCGGTCGTGTTGATGTGTGTGTGTGCATGCTGTAATGATGAACCGTGCCTGTTCCCTCTGTGATGTATGTGGTGGTGGGCAGACCACATCGCTCTGATCATGGAGCTCCTTGGGAAGGTCCCACGCAAAGTGTTCGCTGCCGGGAAGTACAGCCGAGAGTTTTTCTCCAAGAAAGGTAAACAACTCAGTCGGTTAGGTGGAGGGTCGCTGTCGTATAGCAGGAACCGCATAGAGGTCTTGAGATTGAGTTCTTATTAATTTATTGATTTGATTACATTGTATTTGAGTTTCAGGCATTCAGGTTTATGTTACTTTTTTGTCTCCTGTAAAACAACATTGTCTTGGATTGAAGGAACTGCTGCCAAAAACACACAATAAATAAAAACACACTAATAAATAAAGTAAAATTGAGCTAATCACAAAAACATGCTCTTAAAAAAGTGACAAACAAAAATACTGTACAGTGGTACACAGTTAGTTGATTTGAATATCAATTAAAATATTCTTAACATTGTGATGATGATTTCAGCTTTATCGCCCATCTGTATTCGTAACTTACATTTAAATTCGTCAGATACTACTGCTGTGATTGTCTTTATCATCTGGTGCTGGAATGCAGCAGAATGGTCAAATTAATTCACTACAATCAGAAGTTAATTTTCTAAATAATCTGAAAATATATTATCTTTATATTGACTTCAGCACAGCAACAAAAGACAGTCAGATATTTTGCCTTCTTATCAGCAGTTCAATTTTGTGAAAAGAAACAAATCAACCTAAAAATGAATTCCTCACTATTCACTGTATAATTGAACTTAGAATGAATATTTTTTTGTTGAGCAAAAGCCTCCACACTTTAAAGAAGAAGTAGTCTACTCTGACATTAACATTACAAAAGCAATATTAGAATGAACTATAGTAAAGTCCTACATACAGCTAGGCTTTACCTCACTGCAGCGGAGATCTTATATACCCCCCTTTCTGATGCTGCTCATCTGTGAGCCCCCGGTAAGTGTGTGGATCTGTGTTTGGTACAGCTGATAACCCCGCACACTCTCATTTATTCTCCTTCCCTTTCTGCTCATATATTCTTCATAATGTGCCATGAGACGTGAATATTCTGCCTTTGATGTTGTCTCTATCTGAGGTCTGAGCCTGCACTCGATGTCTCAATGTTCTCCCTTTCATCCCATGGCGCTCCATTAATCTGGTCTGACTTCCCCGCTCTGTCTCTCTGGGCTTCTCCCGTCTGCCACGCTGCCATTGGCCGTGTGCTGCCATCGAGCGGCTTCGTTACCTTGTTTCCTTCACGCACACCGATCCGTATTGAACTTGGGTGGAGTAGTCAGTAGATACATTGATTGGAGACAGAACAATTGAAACATACGTACTCGTATAAGAAAACAGATCTAAACATTATAAACAGTCATTTCTGACAAGCGTTGTCTCCATTCACGCAAAAAATGAATAAATACATTTTCAACACTGTGCCTGGATCAATACAATATAAGGGAAGTCGTGATGGCTTCCTTTCCTCCCAGTTCTCCAATCAGTGTATAGAAAGGAGAGGTTACCATGGCAGCCATGGTTTAAACTGGACCCTCGGTCTTGATCGCCTCCATCATTAATCATCCTCTCATACTTTCCTTCTCCTCTACGTCAGTCTTGTGCTGGCAGCCGATGATTTTCCTCCGCTCTTTGATAATAAACACCTTCCTCTCCACGTCTGTTTCCATTACATCGTCACTTCTCCGTCTCTCTCTTCCACCTCTCGCCCTCCGTTCTCGTGGTTGGCAGCCAAGAACTCTACAGGTTTTCCCTCCGTCGGTGCAGCGCCTCACTGAGTAGCACACGTTCAAACAGAGAGGCTGAACTAATCAGTGAGATGCTGTTTGGCTGAAGCCTGCAGAATGGTGGCCTGCTGTGGCATCAGATTACAGAGTCAGTTCACCCAAATAACCAAATCAAAATCTACTTACCTCTTTGGGAATCTAGCCATGCAAAGATAGTTGTGTGTGTATGCATAAAACATTGAAAAACATTATGTAATTCAACAGCAATCTTTTCTTTTATAAACGTGGTCGTGGTTACTCTAGAGTAGCCGGATTCATTGATTCCTAAAGTATAGATACTACTGATACCAAATCATGTTTTGAGAATTGATACCAAAAAAAAAGGATCCGTCGTATTTTAGATCATGTTCTTACGTGATAGTAAATTAGCTGGTTTAAATAAAGATTTGAATTTCTTTAAATTCAATGCTGTGAGCAACATACCAATACATTAAAACTATCTGCATGGCTAAATATGACTAGTGTTAAATAAGACTGGTGTTATTCTATATTTTTCTTATTTCAACAAATTCCATGATGTAAACAAAAGCAACAATTCGTTAGTTTGCCTCTCAACCCTTTCTGACATTCCTACTCCTTCTGTGGCACTCAGCCACGAGTCCATTTCTTCCTACTGATGATGTAAATATTTAAGAATGAGTCACTAACACGTGGTACATCTTCATTTTAAAAAGGTCAACAGCTGTTCATTTGTTGGGGACTATTTTCTATCTACAACAGCAGATAGCGAATGTGGAATTGACACATAACAAGCCACAGTAATATCAGGCTTTGGCTACTTGCAGGATCAATTCATCTTTGGGTTTGGTAGTTTTTTTGTCATTGAAAACAAGTAAAAAAAAAAAGAAGGAAAACAAGAATACCACCAGTCTTATTGTGTTTTTCCTAATTTGGGTGAACCAACCCTCTAATCTAAGCCCCTCTCTTTTCTCCGCACATCCTCCTGCAATCATTGACTCTGCTCCTTATCGCCCCCCCCCCCCCTGCAGGAGAGCTTCGGCACATCACCAAGCTGAAGCCGTGGTCGCTGTTTAACGTGCTGGTGGAGAAGTACGGCTGGGCGCATGAAGACGCCGGCCATTTCACGCACTTCCTTCTGCCCATGCTGGAGATGGTGCCCGAGAAGAGGGCATCGGCGGGCGAATGCCTCAACCACCCTTGGCTCAACTCGTAGCCACGATCTCCGATGAGGCGCCCTCCTCCCGTTGTCCAGTTAGCCCAAACACCCCCCCTCCCCTCCCCTCCCCTCCCCTCCCAGGTGGAAGGCATCCTGTGGAACAACAGCATGGAGAGAAGCTGGAGACAAACAGTCAGAGTAGATGATTCAGACGTATTCTTTCCTGCCCTATCCCTCGCATCCATTACATGCTTATCCGAGTAGGCTTCTTTTCCCATAAGGAATGTAAAGACGAGCTTATGGAGATGACATAGTAGCTGTGTCTTCCGAAACATCTCCCCAAAAAAGATCATTTGAAGATGGATGCTGCTCACGTAAAACAGGGGAGAAGTCAGGCTCTGTCTGAAAGAGAGACGTGCTTTCTTCTGCCGTCAAGATGTCAGCCAGTCCCTTCCATCTAACCCCCCCCCCACCCTCCTCCCACCACCCAAATCCTCAGTTTTACCGTGTCTGGATCCAGTCATGGACCACTGACAGCTGCTGATCTTTTCAACGACGTGAAAGAAAAGCCAACGAGGAGCTCCATCTGCCATGACCTTTACACAGCCAGGGCCTCAAAGACAGACAATGTTTTTGTGTTGTTTTTTTTTTAGAGGGATAACGAGCGCATGTGCCAGTGCTCCACATCTGCCTACATAGACCCTCGTCCCCTCTCTCCAGCCCTGTTGCCCCATCCTTGCCTCCCTCACCCTGCTATGGAAGAGAGCACCCACATCGGACTAAAAGTTTACACCCCTGATTTCTTCCAAAAAAATCCAAACCCCAAAAGCCCCTCCTCACTGTTTGCGCCCCCCCTAATTGAGCTGCATGCTCCTACTGGGCCACCTCAGAGAACTGGAGGGCAGCCAGTCCTCCAGGGGGCACCACACTGACAGTTGCCACTCTGACAAAGACGGACAGAAAAAGTGTGGGATGAGCAAAAAAAAAAACAGAAACAAAAATACAATCAATTCAACACGGAGGAGGAACGCTTGGTCTTTAGAGACCGTTTTTAAAATGCATGGGGAGACTGATGGATCAGCATGAACGGATATGACAAACGGACGATGGTCGCGATATCTTATTTGTGCATTTCGCTGGTTCCTTTCCTTCTTTCATCACCTCTCTTGGACATTCTGTTAGAAAGAATTGTGTCAGGATATTTTGGTAAATATGTTACAACCTCTTTTGACATTCCTAAATCTTGGTCCTCTGCCACCATTCCTGACTTTTATTCCTGTACTATTCCCCCCCTATAGAGGAGCCCTTCGATCCCCAAGCTACTCCAGAAAAGGGGAACGGTCACGTGGAGCTTGCACTTGTCTTTGTAGATGTCCTTCAGGGATTTGAAACCTTTGTACATACAACTGAGATCTTGCAACGCAGAAAAGCGACCGTGGACAAAGTTTCAACATTCAAGCATCATTCCAAAACAAAAAACAGAGGCTGTTGTTGGCATATTTTGATGTCCTCTGATAGTGGGGGGGGGTCCTCTGATACCCTGGAGGAATGTTCAGACTGAACTGTGCCACCTGGTGGCTGAATGAGCGTACTGCGTTGCCACACACTGCTGCCGCTCTCAGTGCCAACGCTCCAAAACGTTCCACTATATCTCCCTCTCCACTTAATCTCTATTTCTCTCTTTCACACTCACACACACACACACACACACACAAAATCACAATTAGTCCAGTTGCCTATTTTTCGCAATAAATGAAAAAAGATAACTATAAGTAAATGGTGAGATATTTTTAAAAACTATTTAATTCATTAAAAAAAGAGGGAAAAAAAAAGAAAACAACTTTTCTCTGGTTGTTGTGACCGTGACAGAATCTCGTCTTATACTGAGGTGATTGTGTTTGTCTTTTAGAGATGTTTTTATTTCTTTCGTCATTATTGAAAGGTTATTTTTTTTTTTTTTTTTTTTTTTTTTTAATAAACACAGGTGTCACCTCTCCCCTCTTTCCTTACTTGAACCGTGCTGCTCTGTCTGGGCTCTTGATGGCGATAAAAAAAATAAAAAAAAGATCTACAGTTTTGCAATAAAGGGTACGTGATGAGTTTTTAGTTTTTTTTGCACCCAAACCTCCTGATCTCACTCGTTCAGCCATGCCGACTGTTCTTCCTGATGACATTGACAGAATTGCGTCTCTTGTCTGTGTTTTTCATTGACAGATTTAATAAAATTGTAAATAAATGGATCACATTGTGAATGTTCTGCTTTGAAGCTGCATCAGTCAACCTCACTAAAAAGGGTGCGCAAACGTACAACTAAAGGCAACACAAGAAAGAAATAATTGGCACAGACTCTCTTCTCTTAAAAATACACCATGTGTTTCCACTATTTTAATGGAAGGTTAAAATACACGGGTCAGTCGTGAGTACAATTAGCCAAAGGCGTCACTTGGTCAATGCTACAGTACATTGTGATTCACACTAAAAGCAAACATGGCCTATTAGACAACATCATCTAAGGTCCACTAAAAGATGAGGTGATAAAAGACATCCTGAGATCAATACTGCTCATTAAAAAAAGTAAAACATGCTTCGGGATTTTCTTATATATTTTAGATCATTACAAATGCCCTCTGATGCATTCTGTGTGTCTGCTAATGTGTCCATTAGCACTCAATAAACAAGTGATGCCTCACGTAAAGCGCACACACTCTGATTCATTAGCTAGAGAGGCCTGGAAGCTTTTCATTTTCCTGTGGGTAAAATGTTACGACTTCAAAATGGTATACAAAAATAAAACTCAAGAGTGGTAGTGATGAAAGCGTAAAACTTAATGAGGTCACTGCTAAAATGTAGCGATGAGAAAGTGATGCTGTGATCCACAGTATGTTGTACGCTTGAGCACAACCCATCATCACAGCATTAGGAGGATACAGTGTACACATGTGCCTTATCTAACAATTCACTACATGTATACAGTATGTATCTGCGTACTTACAGGTGTGTGGTGCACTGTACTCRAGCTCTGTCTCTCTCTGTGTGTGTGTGTGTGTGTGTGTGTGTGTGTGTGTGTGTGTGTGTGTGTGTTTCACTGTGCTCGAGCTCTGTCTGTGTGTTATATGTACGTTTGTGTCAGAGCAGTGAAGCACCGTTCTTTAGCAGCAGGGGTTTCACCAAATCCAGGATGTCCAAGTTGGGATCCAGTGACCTGCCCAGACCCTCCAGCACCATGATGGCGAACACAACGGAGGCAAAATTACTTTCCAGCTTCACCTAGAAAAAAAAGTTAACATCAAGGTTCATAGGTCAGCAAAAGAGTTATCACGTCACGGTTGTTTCTGTGGCTTTTAAGATCTTTTAATATGATTTTAGTGATTCTACATTTCTTCAAGCTAAAGCTCAAAAGGACTGCAAGAAAAACTTGACACTGACAAGTTAACCGCAAAAGAAAAACTCAAAACCTTTTACTTGAGAAAACCTCATTAGGAGGGAGAGTTCTGAACCAGATGTTCAACGTAACGTATGCAACCTCCTGATGTTTTACCTTGTGTTTGATGAGTAGACCAAAAACTCTGGAGAGCAATTCACCCACTTGGAACTAGAAATGCAAAAAAAACAACGTTTCTAGTAATCAGTGACTGTGACCGCCATGACCAACCAACATCTATTAACTATGTATGTATACGTCACCAGAACGTTTTCTGGGCCTTTGCAAAGCAAAAGTAACCGCTTACAGAATGAGAATCACACAGAGTCAAATCTGTTTCATTTCCAGAATGACGGCAAAAAATTGAATTTCTTTCCTAATGTTCTAACATAATAATAGAATGAATGAATATGGTAACATAATAACCATGGCCATCATTGGCAGGCTGCATCAGAAACGCAGATCAGAGAGCACAAATTGAGGCTGGTACCTTTCCCAGAGAGAGGGTGTTGCTGAGGGCGTTGTCCACCAGCTGGGCCACCTCCTTCTTAAACTGCGGCACGTCGTGGCATTCGTTGGCCCGAGCGTGATTCAGGAGCAACTCCGCCACTCGCTCACCCTGAAGAAAGCAGATCAAAAGATCCTGGATGTTTTTCTTTGACCTACAGATTACATTCCTTTCTTTTTTGTCATTTCTTCTATCTAAGAAGCTTTTATAATAAGTTAACGGCTGATTGGATTTGCCGAGGAATAGATTAAGATTTAGAAATGTGTCAAACATGTTTTAAAATACGTTCTGCTATATTTCTTTAAAGTGATACGAGTCAAGAAAGTAAACGGCCAGGTGACTCCATCGGGATCACTTACCCGATGCAGCACCACAGCTGTGAAGACGGCCTTGAGGTTGGCGAGATCGTAGTCGCTGAGCTGGGTTACGATGCCGGCGTCCAACAGCACCAGCTGGAGAGGACACCCGTCTGGCCTGAAGCTGACCACCACCGTGTCCCACAAGTCAGTGAGGGTGGTCTTACCGTGGGCGTCCCCCGATGTACCAGCACCGTCAGCGGAGCCGGGAAGAGGCCCACAAGTGTGGACCAGAATATTCCCGGGGTGGAGATCTCCGTGGACAAAGTTGTCCACAAACACCTGGAATGCAAATGGAGACAAACAACGGATACATATAATCTCACATATAAACTTTTAACACATTATAAAATGAACAGTAATGGTGACAATCAAACGGATGCAACCGATATCCAGCAGGTGACGTATCTCACCATCTTCAGCATGGTCTCCATTCCCATCCGGGCTATTTTCTGCTTCACCTCCAGAGGAACCTCGGCGCTCAGGTAGTTGGTTACGGGCTCACTCTCCTGATGGAAGAAGGTTGCATATAAACTGAATGTTGGTCTCATTCATGCCTGGAATTCACAGACATTGTGTCACATAGGTGGAGTCTGTTAAAGACGACAATAGTTCATTGGTTATAGAAGTGTGCATTTTGATATTCTGATATGTGTGACTTGCTTGTACTGTACATTTCGAGCTCAATCTATCACTCAGTGACTCAGTCTGTGTTTTAAATCCTTCTGTACTCGCCTCAAAAGTTTCCACTAAAATGGTCCTGGTGACAAAAGGTCGTAAAGCGGTTGGGAACTTGACGTAATCCACATTGCGGAAATTTTCATGGAAACGCTCGATGTTCTTGGCCTCAAAACGGAGATCAATCTGAAATAAAAGTTCGGTCAGATTGCTGAAAAAGATCCTTTCTACGAGGTTATTTATACATACAGTATATTTATGCACAACGTCAAACGGCTTAAGTTGTGTGATATTCTAAATGTTGGGCGTCTGAATATTCCCACCTGTTTGATCATGAGCTTCTCAAACTCGTCTACTATCTCACACAGACTGAGCCACTTGAGTCCGGGCAGGCATTGCAGGAGCCAGCTCCCCGCTTTCATCAGCAGTAGGTCGATTTCCACCTGCTTCCTGATGCCTGGATGGACAACCTGGAAGACACCGGAAACAAATTCACGAACATCCGCTGACCGGCTTACAAAGTGTAAAATATACTCAAGTGAGGCTATTTTGTGACACTCACCTTGATAGCCACAGGTATCAGATGCTCCTTCTCTGCACTGCACATCCCTTCTGGGTGACTTCTGTCCCCAAAGTCCTCCTCCTCCTCCTTACCCCCCCTCCAGAGCCGCCACAGGGACCTTGCCACTCCTCCCAGACCAGGGATCTCCCAGGCTTCTAGCAAGTCTTCCTTCTCCATCTCCTCCACCAGAGACTGGAAGACCGGGTCCTCCACCTGGTCCGCCTTCGCCCAGCCTTTGTACACCTGAGCCACGCATCCCGAACCCACTGGCTCTTTGCTGTCAAACCTCAAAACCTTCCTCCAGCCTTCCCCGAAGGCCCTCCGGAGACACTGCTTGGTGTGGGCCCAGGAGTGTGGGCGCACCTTCACATGGAGCTTGGAGAAGCGCTCACAGAACTCCAGGGAGAAGATGTCCCGCCTGGTGCTGGCCCACTGACCCAGCTTGATGAAAGTGGGCCCAGATGTTTCAGTCACCCACAGCAGAGCCTCCAGCCAGAAAGACGCCAAGCGGGTGGACACCAGGGCCAAGGGGGACAGGAGGAGCAGGGGGCCAAATTTGAGGAGCAGCACCAATGCACGAAGGCCGAAGCGGAGAAGAAACACCACTTTGTGCACTTGGACTTTGGCTAGAAACTTTTTGTCAGCGGTTAGACGTGGAAGAGTTGCTTCCTGACATGAGGCTGCACAGGATGATGCATTGACTGCACCCCAACATAGCAACGTGACCTTGGGTATCTGGGTTAAGATCCGCCCTCTTGTAACAAAACATGCCCAGGAGCTGTGCACGAGCCCAGTTTTGGTAAAGGAGCCTGCTCTCCGGATGGTGCACCGCAGGCTGAGGAGGACTGCTCTTGCTCCAAAGGTGGCCATCGTGTAGAATCGCTGTTAGCTCAGTCCAGGAGGTGACTGTGTCCATGTGGATGTCTTGTTTCACGAAACAAAATCATCAGTAAAGCATTACTCCAAATTCGGAATAATCTGCGGTCTGCACATCAACATTTCACGAGTTTACAGACGAGATCCCAACGTAAAAGAAAGAGAAGCGACCTGGATTAATGCTTCATTAAACTAGCTACAACACTACTTAGCTATCTACTACTTATTTGCCGTACTGTTATATAGTTCGTGTAGTAAATATTAAAATAAATTGTTACTGCACTTCTCCCTGCAACGGGAGAGAACTGGGTTGCTTATTTTCCTACTTGTCGACGAGTGAGATATGACCAGGTAAATAACATCCATACAAACAAAAACATCATGGCAGTCGCTTCACGTCCGGGTGTGACGTAGGGCCGCTGAGATCACGTGGCTTCCTCTTAAAGGCGCACGCTCGCTTGAAAAACAAACTTTTAACAGCTTGTTATTAAACAAGACGAGTCGTGTCTTGTGTGCGCTTTTTTAAAGCTAATGCATGTACTTTTTGCTAGTTTTTTTGAGGTGTTGCTGTATTTATATAAGTATAAATCAAAAATGGTGACCGTTTTTTAAAGTGATTTGGGTGAGGAGATGAACCAACGGTATGTTAACTACCACTGCAACTATACTAGTAATGTTGTGTTTTTTTTTCTTCTTCAAATAACGTCAGAGACGCCACGTGTCCTACAGATGGAGACAAATCACATATTATTCTGAGTGCTTTCTCCTACCAGAGGAAAGAGAGGGAATGAAGGGATGAAAGGAGGATGCACACTTGAGCATAACAATTGAGACATTTGTTAGAAAGACATTTTGACTTATAGCAGGAGGAGCACAGGTGGAGCAGCCAACATGAACAAAAGCTCTGTTCCACTAAGTGTCCCAGGAAGCCTTTCCAGTGAACCAGCATGTGGCTGTAATGGACCTGGCTCATCTAAATGGAATACAACCTTCATTAATTAATGTCAGAAAAAGCTTATCCTGCTTTGACATGTCAATGTCTGCTGTGGAAAATGTATTTTAGTTGTAAAAAAAAAAACATAAACATTGTTCATTACAGTTAAAATGGGCCATGGACCAACTAAGAAAGCAACACACACTTTATAGCACTTTTCATACAGAAGTTAAGTGCTTTACAGGAGAAAGAAAAGGACGTAACAAACTTTATTAAGTTATAAACTAGTGTGTTTTGATGCATTTTAAAAATGTGCACTGAAATGGCTTCTGTAACAGAAAGCGACTCCTCTAGGTCCTAGCGCTGCAAGTAGTTTTAAATAGTCATTCTAGTATTATTATTAAATTATTATTATTAAATTATAATTAATTTTGACAATGATGTTCTTGATTAATCGATTGCCGTTATGTTGGCTTTAAAATTGCAGGACCTTTTTAAGTTGGAAGAGATTAATGCAACGACAACATTTTCTAGCTGGCTGTTTGGAACGTTATGGTGCAGAGCAGAGTTGCAGCCTACGGGGCCTTAATGGAAGTGGCATTAACAAGTACTTCCTGGTAGGATATGCTGTCTTTTTCCAGAACAAAGTTTCTGAAAGATTACTTAAGCGCTGCTTCAATTATGGCAACATTTATTTCTCAGCCGTAAAGGAAAGGAGGAGGCAGGGAACAAAAAAAAAAACACAGACACCCTGGGTTTGATTTCATTGTCATTTCCTCTGCTTAAACCCGAGGTCTTGCAATCAGCCTCCTCTGCACCATCAAGGACTGAGAACTCGTGCCAGCCATGTTCCCAGTCACAGTGTGAGTCCTCTGGACACTGGGCTCGGTGCGCTCCCAGGATCCCATCTGTAGGCCTAATAGAGGACTCGGCAACACAATAAGGTGGGATAAACGCCAAACAGATGTTACCAGCCCCCACCCTGTTCTCTCTCTCTCCTCCCCTCACAGCTATTGATGGACAAGCCAGGCTTTTTTAGATCTCTCTTGCATTTCAAAGGCGAGGTCAGCGTTTGGGCTCAGAGGTCGGCAGGATAGTTGCAGAGGTGATGCTGTGAGACACTTTAGGAAGGCTAAGGCCCCTATAAATGCATTTGTATAAAAGTAAAATTAAATTACAGGTTCAACCCTGATACCCAATATTGTGTGACACAAGTACCGTACTTAAGAGCAATTTTAAGGTACATTTAAGTAGTATATCTATTTGATGCTATTCTCCACTTCAGTCCAGAGGGATTGTTTTAACTTCTCATTCCACTTTATTTATTTGACAGCTATAATTACTAATTACTGGGATGTTCAGTATTTTTGCTTGAAAAATTACCTTGAAATATGTGCTGATTAATTTCCGGTTGATCAACTATTCGATTAGGGGAGAATAATAATTCCATCTCTAATCTCCATTAAGTATCTCTTTGCCCCAACTTCATTCAATGGCACAATATTAAAGACGTCACTTTATCGCTGCAACCAGGGGAATTTCAATGTGTCTTGTTTTAATACCCATATCTCTATAAATGAAAATAGTACATTTTCAACATATAGACGGTTGGCTTTGAAAACTGTCTGTAAAACATACCTTTTGTAATAATGGACTTGGCAAAGAGGGCCTGTGGGGCTGAACAGGTTAATCATTAATCACGCTGGTCATCTGTATGCATGTCCAGCGTTTTATTTGCTGCTCTCTCGCTCACTTATCTTCTCCTCCTCTCTTTCTGCAGGAGCATGGAGTCACTCTTCAGCCCGGGGCCTGAGCTGAACTCCAGAGTCTGTATTCTGTGGCTGAGCAGAGGTCAGCCGTAATCGAGCCAAACGCTGCCAAACCTCTTTCTGTGTGAGAACATTCAGCCTCACCACACACAGCATTCAGCACATACGCTCCTACACTACTTGTAGGCTAGTTGTTGTTGTTGACTGTCACGTATAAAGAGATGAAATAGATGAACATGTTGTCCCCTCGCTGAGAGAGGAAAAGTGGCCCTTGGGCTTTGTTAATTTGCTCCCAGAGGAGGCTGTTGTTTATGTATTCATTTGTGTTCAGCTTTGCCCCTTCCTGCTCCATTCCTCCATTTTTTTTTCTTTTTTTTTTTTTTAGCAGGACACTCTGTTTCCCTGGCAACTAGGGCTCCAATCGGCCGGCCAGCTGCAGATTAGTTCAGCGGTGGGGGGTTTAGGTCGGTGGGAGGGGATGTAGAGGGGGGTGATGATGGAAAATGGAGAGGGAGGAGAGAGAGAAGGAGGGAAGGAGGGAGGGAGGGAGGGGTGGGGGGGTGGGAAAAGTTTGAGAAGGGGAGAGAGAGAAGGGCCGGCGTCATTGAGAGACAGGAGCCCGAATGAGTGAGTGTTTCAGAGCCGCGAGTGGAGAAAAGAGCTGTAAACATTTGTAGCGCAGAGGCTGGACGGGAGGAGGGATCTCTCTCTGACGTTGTGCCTCTTTTCAAACCTCTTGTGTGCTTGGATCTGCACTGTGTGTGTGTGTGTGTGTGTGTGTGTGTGTGTGTGTGTGTGTGTGTGTGTGTGTGTGTGAGGTACAGGCAGGGGCTATGCAAAGGGAGAGAGGTCGGTGGCAGGGGTAGGGGTGTACAACCGGGGAAGAGAGAGAGAGAGAGAGAGAGAGAGAGAGAGAGAGGGAGAGAGGGGGAGAAAAAGAAAAGCCAAACTACACTTGGAAGGAAAGGAACCATGCAAGTGGATGCTGTCTTCTGCGGGGTCAGGTTACGCAAAATGAGAAACTACTCTAAGAGCACTTCATCAGCGCTCACCCACATCAGAAAGGTAATGTGAAGAGTGAAAGTGCGTCCATGTGTGTCAGTAGAGTTGTAGCAAAACATGTGATTTCTTTCTATAGTCATCGCGTTGATATGCTTTATATACTTAGTCTGAAAATCATTTTTATTGCTGGAGGATTCATCTTCATGCATGAGCATCAACTTAGCGTTCTCTCATATTTTCTGTAGTCTAAATGTGCATGTGTGACCTTGAATGTGTCAGGATGCGTGTGTGTGTGTGTGTGTGTGTGTGTGTGTATGTGTATGTGTCCATGTACAGAACGTACGCCTATACGCTTGTTGAATGCAATATGGAGATTGTTAAAATGTGGGTTTGTCTGTGTTTATTCGAGCCGTATTTCATTCTGGACGGCTCTGGCTCTAGTTAAAGTGTACCTCAAGTAGCCAGTCTCAAACTGTCTGCACCAAGTCCATTACTGCTGCCCACAAGAGACTCATCCACCTCATGAAGTATCTGAGCTCACATGAGCACACACACACTCTCTCAATGGCTGTCAGCTCTCATCTTTCCTATTAAACGAAAACAAAGTGTAGAAAGATAGTTTGGTGACCGTTTGGAGGATGGTCACTTAGACCAGCATGTTCCAAACCGGCTTGTTAAGGGGGAGAGAGGGAGATCAGAGGGGAGGATAAGTGAGATGAGCATTCTTCACTGTGAACAAAGGCACCTCTTCATGCAGAGTCCCAGCCGCTGTATTGTTGTGAGGAAGCAGGCGAGCAGGCGGGTGGAGACCTTCCCAGGGCGGACAGAGGAGTTCAGGTGGCTCCAAAAAGTCAGCTTTTAGGGACAACAAGTTGTTTGTGGATTCACAATCAGCCATGATGGAAACTGTGCAGCCGTGTTTGAAAGTTTACATTGGACCTATTCTCATTCTCTCAACCCACGTTTTTGAACGGACGAAAAGGATGCCAGTGTAGTTTGATGGATGTCTAAAACATAAGATAGTGTTTCAGTTGATGACAGTTGATGACAGTTTTAACATTGTCTTATTTTACCACCTTCCTCATTGTGGCCTTGAAAACAGCACTACCTGCAAAATCTGTGTTAACAGATGAATGAAACAGATATCACAATATCGACCCCACAGTTTGACTGCCAAGTGATGAGAGGAAACAGCTGTAAAAAAACAACAAGGACCACTTATCGACAAAGAAAGCATTATAGTATAAAAAAGTGAATCACTGTTTGAATGTAAGAGGTTGATTTGTTCCAGGAGAAATAAAAAGGACAATGATTCATATCCTTTACTGACAAAGATCTAGTCTGACTGGTAATTGTACCAAGTGGAGTCTTCATTGTAAATAACACGATTTTGTTGATATTTCTCACCAGAATGAATCCTTAAAGCTTACCAAACATCTTGAATGCATTTCCGACCTCATAGAACATTGCCATAGTTTTTTTTTTTTTTTTCAATGTTTGGAAATATTGTGAAACTTGCAAGACAGACTTCTTCTCTAATTGTTACTTTACTGCCCCCAACTGACAGGATGTGGAACTGCAGGACAAGGTTGATTTTACAGCACTTTTTTTGACCCTTTCCTTCAATAGACAACGCAGTTGTTTTAAATGTAAACACCACTTTTATTTACTAACTGCTTGAGCAAGTTCATATACATTCCTGACTATACTATTGACTTGTTTTCCAGCTGAGGTGTTCACTTTATTACTGCCTTCTGCAAGAATAAAACCTGTAATGTCTCACGCCTTTCCTCGTGGCATGCATATGCAATATGTTTCTTTCTGCACTTGCTGGTAGAACTTGTGATACAAGCAATAAGGAAACATCTTCATCAAAATATCACCCTTCAGTGTCCACAGGGCACCTTTAAGCTTTTTACACATTCATGTGTCTGTGTTGCGACCATATTGCTTCATTGGAGATAACGGATTCTCTGCTGCATGTCAGACCACAATACAACAGGAATGTCTTCTGTGTCTGATAAGCAATGACCCATAAGAGACGGTTATCAACCAGCCAACATAATCCATCTCAGCAGCTTCCTCTGGCCTTTTAGTTCAGCCTGTTGGGCAATGATTAAACCCAAGAACAAGATCCATGGGACGGGCAACAGTGGAACTTTAGATTTGATGTGCTTCATCGTAAAAAGCAGCTGAAGTGCTCTTTCTGCACTGCCTCTTCAACTCAGTGTTATTTTCATATTGTCATAAGTGAACAGCTTCAGCAGGTCAGTATCAGTTTTTACGAACCACAAATCAACATCCCTCTGCTCTCCCGTGTCTGTCTGTCCTGGCGTTGTATTTACTTAAGTTGAGAGTGTATTGAATTGAGACTGGCTGACTCTCCGGCGCTGTGAGAAGAAGGTTTATAGAGCTGGAGATAAAGACAGAGGGACTGTCTGTCTGCTAGTCGGCAAGGTAATAAGTGGGCTGCAATCTTGCAAAGGGGCTCTGGTTTGTGTGTGTGTGTGTGTGTGTGTGTGTGTGTGTGTGTGTGTGTGTGTGTGTGTGTGTGTGTGTGTGTGTGTGTGTGTGTGTGGTACCAACGTTACTATCACACAGTGGTCTGTCAGATTGGGCCAGTTGTTTACATTCTAAGATGGAGGCAGAGGCTAACCGTCTACATGACCGCTGTGTAAGACAATGTTCAATCGTCCTGCTTGAGTGATTCATTTTGCTCTCAGACACGCACTCATTCGTTCTCTCTGTTTGCATAGTTTACTCTGCTTCTTCCCCTCTTTTTTCCTTCTTTCACACCAATTTCTTGACGCATCTTTTCAGTCACAGTGACTCATGATTCCGAGCACAATCACCCCCCCCCCCC
>NW_022280032.1:5538896-5551730 GCF_004355925.1 Anarrhichthys ocellatus | reverse complement strand
ATATCAACATATGCAACACACGAGCACTTAAATTAATTAAGTAGAGGTTGGCAGAGGTTTTTTATATTAGTATGCATGCTTTGTTTGAAAACTCGCACACCAGATGTGTAGCACCGTGACTAAGTCTGTCATCTCTCACAACTGAATCAGCTTGTTATTTCTTTCTTGGAAGCATGCTTCAGTGGAGAATTCCGTCTTGATGATCAGTATGAGTCAGTAAAGTGCAAATTCATCCAGGAAAACAGTGTTTAGCTTCATGTTGACGCTGTGGCCTCAATTTACAAGAGAGTTAACTGTTAGAAGCCTGTTTTACATGCAGACACATAGAAGTCTGTATATTTCTGTTGTCATGTGTAAACGTGATAACACTGGTGATTTTTCACGGTTTAACTTCAGTTGATTACATTTTCCTCCTGGGTTGCATGGTGTGTGTGTGTGTGTGTGTGTGTGTGTGTGTGTGTGTGTGTGTGTGTGTGTGTGACATCTGTCTCCTCTATTCTTATCTGCTCAGAAAAGTGACAGCAGACCTTTTTAGGAGGTTACAGCCTGTTTACCCCTCCTCTTACAGGAACTGGCTTTTGACAGGCACTCTGCGGGGGCGGCCCGCAACTTAAAGACCCCACCGGGCCAATCTCCTGCCGTCCCCAAGCTGCTGTGTTCACCACGGTGACGCGCTCCAAAAGAATGTGTCCTGTGGTGATGGTGAAAGAATCCCTCTTGTTTCAAAGATATGGGGGGGGCGCATTGTCTGTGATCTTGGTCGATGGCCATGGGTTTAGTCATGATCAAACCCCCCCCCCCCCCCTCACACATACACAGATGCATGGATAATGCATACCATCACACTGGAGGCATGTTGGCACCTGGCCATGGCTTTTTCATTAGATGCTTCCATGTCCCTGACAAGCACACATATGTGCTCACTTTCTCTCAAAAGCCTGTCACTTGCAAGCTGTTTCATCTGTCTGGCATGTTTCGCTCTGCTAAGCGTCTGAGTTGTATTAATAATGAGAAATCGGACCCTGTGCTTGAGAAAAAATGGTTGCTGCGACTTTAATTGGGACCTTTAACAGGACACGGCGGGCTGAAACCCTGCCTCACTGCGTTGTTTACACAGACAACAGTACAGAATGGGGATCACTGAGTTCAGTGTGGAGACATTGGTAAAGACAGAGGCAGAGCTACAGTTTGATGGCAGGGTGTTAGATGTGGGCTGAGAGAATCATCACAGCAAACCAACTGCTGATGAAGACCATCTTAAAGCCTGCTGCTTCAAGCCTGGTTTGGCTTTGCAGGTCTTGCCCACTGGAAGCATGTGGTGGTGGCACAAACCCCAGCACACACACACACACACACACACACACCCCAGAACACATGCACAAACACATGCAGGAAAACGGGCACAGACACATGGATTCAAACACTGTACTTGCACGTGAACATGCATTTACCATTTGTTTGACATTCCCAGTTTGGAAAAAAAAGGAACTTGCATGTGGTGGAGGCTGCCGTCTGGAAAGGAATGCGTCCATCTGGGTTCAAAGTGTAACTCTAATGTGGCTGTACAGCTCATTGATTTAGGCTCCGGTTGCCATGTTATAATGAGAATTCCGAACAAAATGGGAAAAGGTTACCGCATGCTTTGTGAGTTTGGCTATGTGCAGCATGCGTGCGTGTGATATTCAAGATGGAAAAACTGTAAGAGCAATGTCCTTCAAATCATCAGTCTACTGCTCTCATATTCTCCTCTTCTCTTTCTCTCGCAGCCATGACTGAGAATGTGAAACATTTTGTTTACCTGTCAATTTAGGGATCCACTCTATGATGAGAATTAAAACAATGTCTGGAGGTTCATCCAAGTGTAACAACTTAATGAGTAGATACTCCAGACACTCTGCAGACACAAAGAAGCTTTGATCATACCAAATGATATCTAAACACTATCTTGTTAAGCTCTAGAGCTGGGAAAGTAGTAGTTTTCTCTTTGTCTGTCTCCTGGGTAATGATGGTCACAATAATCTCAACATTCTTATGCTGCTGTAGAGTGTCATGTTGTATTTGCTGAGCCTGGTTTCAATCCACGTCAATCCTTATTCTTTATACATGTCTTCTTTGGATAGATATCGGCTTAGATTTTGCATTAATAATCTTTTCTCCTTGTGATATTGCTCAGCATGTTGCAGTTGCTCTGATTTGGTCTTTGCTAACTGCCTAAAATTAGAACTACAAAGTGTATTTGCCTTATGTTGAGTACAATTTGTCCTGAGTAGATTACGATGGAAACGCACACCTTTAGATCAGTTTGGCTTGCTTCAGTAGTGCTAAACACCCCTCTCCATTTCACTCAGTTTTTTTTGTCCACTGGCAGTCTTGGCTCAGCCTCACAGTTGTCGGTCACGGGGTGTGTGGAGGTCAAAAAACGTCAACTCCGACTCTGACTCTGGAGTTTGCTCTCCGGAAGAGCACTTTCCCAAGCTCTCGCCTCGCTCGGCTCCCCCGGGGACCGGCGGGCGAATTATAAAAATCTGTTTCTGTGCAGGCATGCAGGGGAGCAGGGATGGGACGGGGGAGCTCTGGTGGGAATTCTCAAGCGGAACCCTTAAAATGTAATGGGGGGGGGGGGGGACAGGAAGGAGAAGAGAGGATTTTGGCTTTCGAGCGCAGCTCAGAGGCTGCGGCTTGGAGGAGAAATTTGATCTGGGGCCCAGAGAATAACGTCAGTGTGCTGTGAAGAAGCCGGGTTATTGTTGAAAGGATCTGTAGGTCCACTCACTGCTGCACATTTACTGCGGCTGAGCCTGTTTCAGAGAGGAAAGGTTTTACCATTAGGCTCACAAATCCCACATTGTGTGTCGGCACAATGTAATATCAGATGCTGTAAATACCGCTCACTGTTGGGAGTCTATTTTCCCCTTGAATGATGGTGTATTCAATGACACTTCCTTACGTGTAAAATCCAGGCCCCTCTGGGAGCTGTTAAGAGACGGGCATTGTCTGAGGTGTAAGACACGCCATGTCTGTGTCCTGTGTTTAAAGGAACAGAACACAGCTTTGGTTGCAGAAGACAGAAGCTGTGTATGTGTGTATCACCTGTGGCTGTTTATGAATTACCACGTCGTCCATTGAAATGTATCGCTGCCGGCCAAACAGCGAGGCTCATTGCCAGGAGGAGCTCCATTTTGCTTGGCCAGCTTTCCTCTCAATGACCTTACTTACACTGTCAGTGATGATTTATGCTGGCTGCAACCACAGCGCTCCAACCGCAGGTGCACCTACTCCCAGCTTTCTTACTGCCAGATGAGCCCATGGTGTGTGTGTGTGCACTAATTTGTCTCTGGAATGAAGTGAGCTGAATTCATAAGAAATTAAAGGGGACAGCAGTCTTTTCAGAATTCGAATAACTTTGTTGTTTAACACGAGTAGATGGAAAGTTGGCCTTTAACCACACTTTGTGACCTGACAGTGCTTCAAGGTAAATGCCAAGGACAGCAAGCTGTCATGCTCACGATGCCAACTTGATCTTTAAGGTGGCTCATCTTAATTTACTGGTAAGCATGCCAACAATTCGCACTAAAGTGCCTATTTTCATGGCAATCCATCCAACAGTTGTCACTACAGGAAAAGTCAGGGATCACCAAAGTCCTTCGACTACATCATCTGGGAACGATAAATATCTGTACAAACTCTGGTGCCAATCCATCAAGTAGATGTTGAGACATTCCACTGAATAAGTGAAAAGTTTGACCTGCTAGCGGCGCTCGAGGAAAGGTCCCCAAAGTATAGAATAGTGAGTATATTATCATCGTTGGATGTCTGTAGAAATGTCCATAGCTATCCATCCAATAGATGTAGAGAGATATGAGTTGGTGGATGGATCAAGGGACAGACTTTGTGACAGACCGACAACTCGATTTTTACAAGTGAAAGTGTCAGACATACTTGTGTGAAGAACGGAAGAAGAGAACTTAAAGTCCGGCTTAGTCTCTCACCACAGCACACCTGGACGGCCAGTTATTGCGTAAAGACTGAAACATTGTCCTCCTTCCCTCTAATGCCAGCGTTGTGGTTTCAGATGCTGTGAAACAATCCAACAAGCACTTTCGGTTGAAACATACTGAGGCCTTTATCATCACAGAATCTTTCAACGTTGGCTGAAGCTACAGTAGTGTTTCAACTGCAACTGTACCACATTTCTGGATCTGACAGAGGCAGTGTGGGATGGGGTTGTGTAGGCCAAAGAGAGAGCTGTTTAAAAGCAGGCCCTGGGATGTGTTGGCATGGGCACTGGTCTGCAGAGCCAGCAGGGTAATTGGGAGCAGACCGGGGATGAGTCAGGATCTCTGCTGATGGGAGCTCTCTATCTGTGGGGAGGAGGGGCTGACATGTCTGTGGGAGGGAGTCGAAGGACAGATGCTCCGACCCTGCAAAGAGACGTAACACGACACCCGCTCCCAGATGGGGGGATAGAGAGAGATTTGTTTGCTCTGCCTCCAAGACGGATTCATCCTCCTCCACTTTTCTCTTCTCATTGTGATGATCTTGTCCTTCTTTCTGGTAGAGAGGCTTCTCTTCTCTTCATTGAGCTAGTTGAGGCCTTTCTGTATGTGTTGGCGCTAGGTAAAAGCCATTGTGGAGGTGGAAGAATTCAATCGTATTCGTACCAGGTCAGTCCAGGTTTAAAAAACTCCTCTGTGCTTAAAAGCTTCCACAAATCTTTTTCAATTACCCACTTCATTTTCACCTTTTGTCAGGCCAACGGTTTCATTATTTCTACAAGGGCTTATCACTTTGAAGACTTGAGTGCATCATTAGCCTGCAAGCCGCACCATTTGCAGTCAGTGGAATGTGGAATGGAAGCCACAAACTCCAAAGGGAAAGGGAGACCTTCCCCATTTAAGCCCTGTGGTTAAACTGTTACAGGATGATCATTTGTAAAGTCTGACAGGTGGAGAGAGTGAGAAGGACTTTTAGGAGGATTTTGCTGAGTTTGTCTGGAGGTTTCCTTCCGTTTGCTGCCATTTTGACCTTGTGGTAGTCAGAGCTGTCCCATTTTCAACTGTGAACTAAAGTTATACTGTATGGGGTGAATTCCAAAGCCAAAAAAAAACCTTCCTCTGCAAAAGCTTGATGACTTCATTTCAGAAGACACAGGAGGTCAGTCTTACTACCACTTCCTGCAAATCACATCGCACTTCCTGTCAGTTTGTGGGCACAAACACAAACGATAAAATAACATTCATTCATTTCATGCATGTGCCGCTTCAATGGTGTAGCATTCTGTGCCTTGGTTGTGCATGTGTACCATAATTACATCCATCGTGGCTTCCTCTCTGGCCCCAATTATAATTAGGGTTTGTTTAAACGTTTTCTGAGGTAATATTTTGGTCCATTCTTCCAGCTCACAGTGGGATAGACTGTAGACACCCAGGCTGTCAGAGTCTCAGTAATAAACGGCAACCACAATAACAAGAAATGCTCCATGTGTGGCGTTAGAAATACAACAATGGACACTGTTGTGGTGTATTTGGAGTCGACTGATAAGCAAAAATACATGCAGGGAGAAATTAATTGTTTGTGCTATCCCCCATCAGTTCCTGTCTGGTTCTGTGGCTAACCCAGTTTCAATGCTGTCTCACGTCCATCCTCTCCTAACAATGGAGGGAGCAGGGGGAGAAGTGGAGAGCAAGAGGATACAGCACAGCAGGCCAGGAGGACTATAGGTTTGAACAGGACACTGGGCAGCAAGATGGCTTGTGCATGCACTGTATGTGTGCGTGTGCACTTGTCTGTTGCCCCTAAAGGCCAGAGGATAGGCATATTTACCACTGTACATCATACAGAGCAGATCCCTGGTTGGATATGGAACGGAAAGACGAGGATGGAAAAGTAATGTGTGTGAAAATGGCATGTAGAAAAAATTCAATGAGCTTCCAGGCTTGTAACACACTTTCTGGCTGTCAATCGTGTGCATGGGCAGATACACACACACAGACACAGGCACACATAGTCATAGAATTGGCCTGTTTGGCTCATGTCCAAGGACTTGCTATGAAATCAGCTTGGGAAAGCAGCAGGGGCCCTGAACAGGACACCGAGACAGAAACAGAGAGAGAGAGACTGCAGAGCCCAGATAAAATTCCATTGTTTATTTGCCTGACTCTGTCCTTCCCTCCTCCTCCTCCTCTCCATACATCCCTTCCTTTACCATCAA
This sequence comes from Anarrhichthys ocellatus, assembly GCF_004355925.1. NCBI lineage: Eukaryota > Metazoa > Chordata > Actinopteri > Perciformes > Anarhichadidae > Anarrhichthys > Anarrhichthys ocellatus. Next base: position 5,545,519 of record NW_022280032.1, on the reverse strand, counting down.
CCCATCCTTTTGCTACTTCTTCTGGAATCAAGCAAAACCGTGCCAAGGCCTACCAGGTCAAGGCAGCATGTCAGCCACTGTGAAATCCCCATATCAAACCAAACACTCCACGTCACATCTGGCAGACCTGGCAGCTCTCGAAACAAATTGGCTGTACATGAATAGTTTCTGACGTGGTACATTTCTGTATGAAAGAGAACGAGAAGCTATAAGGATTAAAAAGCAGTCTTCCTCCATCTTACTTTTGTCCCCGCAACTCCAAGACTGAGTGGGAATGAAAGAGAGAAAGGAAAAGAGTGAAAGACGGGGGAGGGAAAAAAAGCATCCAAGTTTGCCGTTTGCAGTTTCCAGAGAGAGCCGGCTAAATGTGCAGTGCTGCGTTAAATTGATTGCAGGCAAGGCTTTGGCACATGCTATAGTGAGCCACTGCTAGTAGGGGACAGGGTCCTTAACTCAACATGGGTGCAGAAAGAAAACAAAGAAAATAAATAATGTATATTCTTTCTTCATTGCTGTATATAATTCCCATTTTGAGCTATCGTGTTCTCTCCTTGTCCCAGTTTTACATCCAACCTCACTCATAAGACGGCGAGTGGTTTAGGGGCTGCCTATTTATGTTTGCGCTCTGTATTTCTTACGTGACTCCATGTCCTGATAAGTGTGAAATGCAGCGTGGGCTGCGACCGACTTTGCCCTTTTTAGGTATTTCGAAATGACAGAGAGAAAAAGAAAGTGCAGTTTTAGGGAAGAACAAGCAAGGGATTGGTGATGTCATGGTGTTAGCTGTTTCTGCAGGGCTGGACAAGAGGGATGGAGGGGAGGATGAAATCTTTATGAGAAGCAGCTGTTGGGGAGAGGCAAGCAGGCAGGCCTCCAGAGCACTACAGCAGCAGCAGCCAGCCAACAGCTCGCTGACAGCAATTCAGAGGCCCGATAACGCTAGCTAGCAAACACTGACAGCACCACCTGCATACAGCAACACCTTGTCAGATTATCACCAAGAGTTAACACTGAAAAATACTCTCAACAACAAAGATGGAGACCAAAAAGGCTGACTCACAATATCACTGTCTGAGTTGATATTGTCCGCATACAGTGCACTGTAAAGAGTATGAGAGAGATGTTTTTATTATAGTTTATGACTGACAAAAGGATTCACATGTCACCAGTCCTGATGACATAGCGGTTACAAGCTAACTCATAACTGACACAGCTTGAGGAACTCAGTGTGGAAAGTGTGTGTGTGTGTGTGTGTGTGTGTGTGTGTGTGTGTGTGTGTGTGTGTGTGTGTGTGTGTGTGTGTGTGTGTCATCACATTGCCATTGTATGAGTCCAGGCTGATTCTTATATTCCTTCTATGAATCCAACTTAGAGTTCAGTATAACAAAAACCAGTTGGACCAAGTGTCATCTATGAAAGGCCTGCATGTGTGTGCCACTGAGTAATCTGCGTGCAGACTAACAAGATGTGTACACAACTGTGCAAAGGTCTTTATGAATCGGATTAATTTACAGCTCTATGACCAGGCTACGGTCAAATAGTATTTAGTTTACACGGGAGGCCAGATTTGGAGGACCCTTGGTTTGATAGCCATCTAGGGTCCCTAGATGTGTATATCTGACCATGACACTAATCATAATCATCTCAAATAGCTCCTTAGAATGAAATTGTCAGAGTAGTTGTCAGTCGATCGGGCTGTTTGTTCATCTGTCCAACCCTTTGTCATGATGCGTTGTTAATTTGATGACTCCTCATCTTTTGCCTTCTTTGGTTCAGTACTTCAGTCTGACAGGATTCCTCTGAGGCTCATATAATTCCTTATAGTTCTATCAGTACACATTTATATGTTACATGCTTAACATTAGCATATCAGCACTCTTGTTACCAGTTAGCTCAAACAGCTGATCCAAAGCACTGTTAAAGCTGCCTAGATGTTTCATCAGGAGTGTTTGTCAGCTGCTTGAACAGATTGGGATTCACACTCACTTCACACAGCTGTTGGCCAGGTGTGTGGAGATGAGAAAGTAAGCAGAGTGTGAACCTCTCTCTCTCGCTCTCTCTCTCTCTAGCTCTCTCTCTCTAGCTCTCTTTTTCTTCTTTACACAACTCTGTGACTTTTAAAGGGTACAAACCACGGGAGGCTGGATAGAAATGTGCACCATTATCTCCATATTTACATTTTTGTTACATCTCGCCCCGCTCTATGACGGCAGGTTTTTCACCCCGCCTCCACATATGGCTGTGCGGAACGGTTATAATTATAATTGCCTTCTGACAACAGTCCGAAAATGCAGAGCTGATATGTCCCATAATAGCCGCTGTATAGAGGAGGATCAGCCCTCTGGATGCAGGTATTGCATGGTCCCTCCAGTGCTACCCTCAGGTCAAACCTGGCAATGTTTGCCCCACATGTGATTAAAAATACCAAAGTTGCCCCTCGTTCGTATCATACTTGCTCACAACCCACCCTTGATCACTTTCTTCCACTTAACTGTACATTTTAGAATAGGTGGAGCTTGCCGCTAACTGAGATTGTATTTATTACATCAACGCAACACCATGATTCAGCCATGAAGCCTAAATAAACGACAGACAACCCCCTCTCTCTCTCTGTAGTATGTGTGTTTGTAATAATCTGTCTGTGGCCAGATACCCGGTGTCCATCCACTGAGAGAAATCTCCCGCAGGGTTTGTTATGCAACTGATGCTTGGCTCTGATGCCCTGCATCTGACCCTGACTGCCCCTATCTCTATCTAGTAAAGGCTCCAAGGCAATTAAGATTGTGTGCTTTTCACTGAGCACCAATCCGTTTTCATCTGAGGCCAGAACCGGAGGCTATCCTTTATGGAATATATCGGTGTAATGTGTTTTTTATCTGAAGGTCATTAGGAAAATAAGATAAAACCAACTATAGTCAGCAGGTGATTCTGGGTATAGAAGGTACTATGGAAGGACTGAAGGACTCAATATTCATGTAAATTGTCTCCTTTAATATCAAACATCAAAAATATTGTGTCTTATATGCATTCTAACACATTCTCCGCTGCTATCTTCTCCACCCAGCTGCTGCACAGCACCACTTCCTCTCTGCCATAGTGTCCACGGCCTGTCACACCTCACAGGGCTGAGGCTGAAGGGGCAGTTTCCCGTGATGTTTTTATTGGCCTCAGCAGATGGCTTCCCTCAGCCTCTGCATTGTTATGGTGGCCATCTTGCTCTGAGGGTCAGGGTTAACAATAGTTGCCAATAGCTGTAGGAGACAAAAGCCTTCGCTGCTCCCGAAAAGAGTTTCCTCAGTAACCGAACGCTGTGAAACTGGCAATGCTGTCAAAATTTACTGCTTTTACGAGACGCGAACACACTACTTCTTCTCAGGTTCAGGGGGGTGCGGTAAAGCACTGTCTTGCTTTACCGCAATTCTGTCTGAAGTTTGAATTCAGACAGAATTGTGTGAAAATACCAAATGACCTTTTAAGGCACTAGAGTCTCCACTGAACAGCACTTTCTGTTTAGGCCCTGGGGCTCCAAACAGTGAAATGGGACAGCCGAAAAGCCGACACTGTTTTCACAGGGCAACAGTATACTTGTATTATTCTTTGCAATATCCACTTTCCTCTTTAGTTTTGACAACCCCTGTCTCCCCAACCCCCCTCTCCCATCGTTCCTCTCCCCCTGTGATATCCAACACTCTCCCCAACCTAGAGTCAAATTAAACTGTAAAACTCGGAGGCTCTATACATTCTTTACAGTCCCCCTTGCCCACCCTCCTCTCCACGCAGCATTTCTGTTCTTCATTTCTGCGTTGGATTTTTAGTAAGGAGAAAGGAATCAGGAGGGGGGGGGGAAGGGGAAAAAAAATCGGTTGATGTTTCCCCTCAAACATGTGACCTCTGCTCGGCTCACAGCTGAAAATAATTTGGGCCTACAGGTCGGTGGATGGCTGACGCAAACTCTCCTCCGCCTCTCTCTGGGGGGGGGCTAGGCCTCGGGCTGATGGGGGGGCTAAAGACAAAGCAATGGAGGGCTGTAAGTTGAGCTGTGAGCACAACTAGCAAAAAAAAATGACACATTGTACTTTTAGTCTACTTCTTACCAGACGAGACCGCAACGTTTTGCGTAGTGTCCATTTGTTCTTTCATTCTGGAAGAGAGAAAAGGAAAATCCCAGTGTAATTCCAAAACACTGGACTCAGAGGGCCAATTATGTTGTTAACTCAGGGAAGAGTTCAGCTATTTGGCTGCAATTTTCTCTTTTTTACGTAATCCACTGAAATTGTGGCTCTTTTTCTGACTGCCAGTTGGAACAACGATTTGTGGAATTCGGCTGAACAAGGGTCACATTCTCGACATAGTCAGCGGGCAATGGAGAGAAGTATCACGGTTAGATAATGCAGGTTTACTGGGAGAAGATCGGAGTGGGGGGGATTTGGTCCAGGCTGTGCACAGGAAATGTTTAACGGCCTACGGATACCCTAAAGTATCCCAGCACATCTGGTTGAAGTCACACATGCACACACATCCATAATTTGGTCTGGAGTATGAAGTTTTTGGCAGGATGTGTAGATCTCTGTAGGTGTGTTTTTATATGAGGTTTTTCGTTTGAGTATGCAGCCGGGTGGGCAAAGCATGTGTTAGTGTCTCGGTGAATTTACTTAAGAACAAATGTGTGAATACTGCCAACCGGAGTTAGCCCTGACCTTTCCCCCTCTTCTATGTTAACCACATCTGCGCCAGAGGCTAGGCCCTTTAGCTCCTTGCCAACCCTCCACAACCATTTATAGGCCAACTCATAAGCGCTGTGCACCAGCGGCTCTAATTCAATGTTGCATACGGATGGTCTTGCTATGGCTCCAAGTGGATCTGGTTTCATTGTACATTGAGAAATGCACCGAGTAATAATTTCTCCCCCTCACAGTCGCCTTGGCTCTACTTGTCCGTAATAAAGAGCAGAAAGAAACGTGAAGCGCTGGACGACACACCACCACATTAAGGAAGCTATTTTCTGGAATGTCAGGAGAGTTTGCGGAGAGGACTTAAAGTGCAAAAACAGAATGTATGCGCAGTTCTTGTCTTGAAAATACTCCAGAAGTCTGTTCCGGAAAAGACCACACATTGAAGGATAACCTTAAAAAGTGGAACTCAGTGCCCTTGTCTGGCTTCCAGCTTTCAGCTATGTTTTCCTAATGTAGCTTAATTATATTACAATGTGGAGTTTTAGTATATTTCATAAGTTTTCCATAATGCCACATAGGTTGTTTTCAGCTGTGTCCTCCAATTACTAATCAAGTGGGGTTTTGCCAGTTTTGCGGGGATGGCGTGAAACCTGCGAGGTCTGCTTTGCTGCTGCTTGGTTCAGAAGTTTAGTTTTGCTCACCACAGAAATGAGACGTTTGAGATATTTGGTAGTTTACATTCACACAGTAGAGTTAGAATTGTTGTCCCCCCCTAAGGGAGTCCTGGGTAAGCAGCTCTTCTTTTGACCTAACTCTCATTTGTCAGTCTGTATGTCCGCCTATTTTTATATATCATCTCCATATTTATTTCGTAAAAAAACACAAGCTGGAATATTTTCAACTGTCTAAATTTATGCGCTGCAACAGTTTGACTTGTGAGTGTTTTTCTTTGCAACTTCCTGACCTATAAACTGAAATTTAGGCCTGCTTTGCATCCACATGCGTTTCAACAAACTTTTACCATCCACGCAATGCACTCACCTCATTATACAAATATATCGTGCTAACTGACTGCGTCTGTCTTTGTGTGACTGTGCAGGATGCCAGCTGCTAGCACCATGACTGGTGGGAGGGCCCTGCTGCTCTGTACAAACTCTGACAACTGTATCTACCAATCAGTCAACGGGTAGGTACCTCAAAAAACTTTTTTTCTGATTTAGTGTTGAGTAGTAATAATTAGTGTCCAACATATCAGTGCTACAGCAAATATATGGTCATTTTTTTACATTTTATTGTCAAAGTCTCCTTTATAGCAACCATTTATTGTTTGACTTTTTTAAAACATCAGTCTGTCATTGTCATATTAGCTTATTCTTCCTTATTGATACTGTTTCTTATTGTGTGTGAGGGACCAGGGTACACATAAAGCTGGGAGAGCAGGTAAAGTGAGAAAATATTTACAATATTTAGGATGGGTAACAAAATCAAGCCAAGCTGACAAATCAGAATAACTATATAAACTTAACATAACTGCACTGAAGTCTGAGTACAACATAATTAAACAGAACTTAGTTTAAAACAACATAGTGAGTACTCTTCTGAACAAGGGACACTGCCTCTCTATCTCCTAACTGCATGATATATACTATGCTGGCCAGTCCATAATTAATTGCAGGGGTGTGAAGACATTCCACCGCTGTGGTGCAGATGTAAAGGCTCCTGACAACACCCCTCTTGCTGTTGTAGAATGGTACAGTCCAATTGTCCAGGCTAATCTACTTAGGGAGGTGTGATGCAGCTGCTTAGTCTTTTGCCAGAAGGATGGTCGGCTGCAAAACACTGAAAGGAAAGTTAACACTTTTATCAAGTGTGTGTGTGTGTGTGTGTGTGTGTGTGTGTGTGTGTGTGTGTATATATGTGTGTGTGTGTGTGTGTGTGTGTGTGTGTGTG
>NW_022280032.1:5504264-5538796 GCF_004355925.1 Anarrhichthys ocellatus | reverse complement strand
ACAAGTGTCTTCATGTCTCGCATCATAATTGAAAGTCAAAAACTTTATGTAAATACATTCCTAAATTGCACTACAAACCTTTTAAAATATGCCAGAACTGATTTGCCATGTGACCTAACCAAGCTGTCCAAAAACATGCTTTGTCAGACATGAAGGTTTGATCTGAAGATCCTTCAACTTTCAGTTGGGGAAAACACTTCTGAAACTAACAGATCCTGCATGTGCTGCAGGATGTGAGCCAGTTCACTGGTTCACTTTACTCTGTCATCTTATGCCTCCGCACATTCTCCACCGCATGTTGCTTGGGCCTAAACTCCACTTTCCCATAACCATCATATAGTTCTGTACTGCTCTTAAGCCAGCTGGACACACCCCTTTCCATTAGGGTCAGCAGTAGAACAATAGCAGAGGGCTAGAGAGCAGGGCAGAGTTGGCCATCTGGCATCTAGATACTGTTACTGCCCCCCTGCTGCCACTGTCTAATGCCTCTATGACCATTCTCTATAGTCCCTTCTGTCATCCTTGCAATATTCATTAGTGCCATTTAGATTGTAATGAAGGGATCTTGGTTTGTGCCAATAACAGGGGTTGTCTAGTGGAAGGTTTAACCGCTGTTTTTAGGGTCTGCCATGTTTCTGTAGCTGCCATTGCTCAAAAGCTCAGTACATTTGTTAAAAGTTGAAATGCAGGAATAAAATCAAACAAGGTTAGTTTTGTTTCTCTTTTATTTTGTCCTGCCCATTTCAAACCCTTTCTCTTATCTGCTGATCTTGTGTTAGCTCAGCTGGTTAGAGATGCTTTTGTGCCCTTGTACCCCTTCTCCATCCTTCCGCCCTCAATGACCCTCATCTCCAGGCCCCACCCATCCTTAGCAAAACTCTTTTCACAAACACAATCACACTTTTTTCAGTTTGGGTAAATGCACTATTAATTATCCTCTCGCCCCCCCCCCCCCCCACCTACTCCTGTTCTCCTTTACTTGGCTCTTCTATCTGACCTAGTTTTTCCCTCTGTTGCTTCGTGCTTTATAAAAACAGGTTTTTCGACTGAGGGAAACAAAAGGAGAAAATAAGGGAGAGAAGGGCCAAACTAATAAAGAGCAATTTAAAAGATCATTATTTGGTTTCCTCATTGGTCATGGGTACAACATGAAAGTTTTTTTCTTTTTTTCAACGGCCTCGGAGGAAACTTGATTCATTAGTTTCCCCCTGAGATTTCCTCTGGATTGCATGACTATTGGTTTTCACATCCAGCAATGTCATCAGAAGTCACCCAGCAAGGCCACGTTTCCTCCGTTTGTTGGAAATTCAATCCTTTGATGAATGGTCTTCAGGCCAAAGCAAAGATTTGAGGGTTGGCAGCAGAAAAGAAGAGTTGCAAGTCTACACTTTGGCTCCTCCCCGCGCGCGTGTGTGTGTGTGTGTGTGTGTGTGTGTGTGTGTGTGTGTGTGTGTGGGGTAGGTAAACTTTGACCCCGGAACCCAGAGTTCAAGCAGTCGTGACTCACCGCTGAAACAGAGGCACCATACAGACGTCTAAGCTCTTTTAACAAGAATTCTTGTTTACCTCATAAAACACAGATCTATTTGGACGTAATTGTAAGTGCTCACGTTGCGTGGCCAATTTTAAGAGCTATGTGGAGCACGAGTCTTGGCGATGTACACCGAAAGCAGCGACTGACATTTCTATGAAAATAATTGCTCTATAAATTATTAGAGTTGACAACTGTGCAATGTACTTTCTCCCTCTATTTATCTGGTTTGAATTAAGTGCGCACCAGTTGTGGTTAGCACTGTCCCCTTACCAAGAGAAGACTCTTTGCATGGTTTGCTTTTTTTGTTTGGGATTACTCTTGTTCCCTCCCACAATCCCGTTTTGAGATTGCATGTTAATCTTCATATAAACCTTAGTGTATTACTGCAAAATAGGCAATTCAAGAACGCTTGAATATCTTATTTTAAGATGATGAAATCATATTTTTTCTTGTGAATTATAAATTTTAATTCGCAAGAGATTATTAAATTTGTTTAATCTGGATTTGTAAAATATTTATGTATGGGAAACTATCTTATGCTGGTTTTCAGATCTTATGAATCTACTTTCAAACAAGTTTGAATTGCTGAAGTTTAATTTAATGTATGAATTAGATTTTTTTTAATTGGCGAGTTTTTTGCTTAATATTTGCAGTTTTTGTTAAAGGGTTAGGGTTAGGGTTGTTGTTTTGTGTTTGTCTCCATATATAGAGTTGACTTGACAGCTTTGGGTGTACATGTATGACACTTGCGGTTTGTTTGCAACGCTTTCAAGGGTTAAGCAAGAATGTCAAGTGTGTATGTTGACCTTTCTGTGTGTGGCTCTCTTCTAGGCTCCAGTGCTGTGGCTTGAAGGTTGGAGAGGCTCCGTCGTCTGCGGTGCCTCAGCGCCAAGAGGTGTGCGGGTCACCAGGGGACAGAGACAGGAGGGACACCGCTGTGTCCACCAAGCGTCCCCTCTCCCCTCTGCTCAGCCCGGGTCCTCCTGACACCATGCTGGCTCACAGGAGAGCCACCTCCACCAGCGACCCGCGAACTCCCAACATGGAGAACGGGCTGTGTGGCAAGCTGAACAACAAGAGCCAAGCAGCAGTAAAGGCCGCTAGCATCCGTGATAAGATCTCACAATGGGAGGGCAAAAAGGAGCCTGCCCCACTGACCTCTACAGGGACATGTCCACTGAGCACGACACAGAAGGAAGTTGAGACAGTGAGGAAAAAGGATTTAAAAGCTTTAGAGGTCCAAAGGACAGATAGCAAGAGGTTTGTCAGCTGGGACAGACAGGACTCAGGGAAGGAGACTGTTGGAAAGTTGGGGGATTCGAGGCCTAAATCTCCAGAGGGCCCAACAAACAAGGACAAAGAAGTTATCCTCGAGAGGGGATTTCGGCCTTCCAAGCCAACGGAACAACCCCAAGACAAGAAAAGTGTTTTAACTCATGTTAAGAAACTGGAGAAGGCAACAAAGGAGGTTCCTGACAGACCTTCACTGGCATTTCCAGGTAATTACTTCTGCCCTCCTTCAAAGGAGGAGCTGGAGGAAACAGAAAAGAGAGCCAACGAGCCCATTTTTGGGACTTTTGACGTTGTTCAGCCTGGCGGGTCGCGGAGGAGGAGGAGGGAGGGGGATCCAGAGAACGTATACAGTGAGCCAGGTGTTCCGTCCATAAACCCTCTACCTAAACCTCAGAGAACCTTCCAGCATCACACCCCCCCCACTACCCCAGCTTTGGGGCCCGGTTTGGGGAAGGGAAGGAGGAACTTGCCCCCTTTGCCCTCCATTCCTCCTCCACCTTTACCCACGTGCCCACCACCTGGAGTTTGCAGGAGAACCTGGGCTGACAAACCCCGGGACAGTAGTAACAGGTAAGAGAATAAGAAGATGGAATAAAACATATGGGCAGGGCAGCCATGAATAGTGTTGACGATCAGTCTTATGGCAGACACACATCTGAAGCTTTCTTGTCGTCACCCCAAAGCTAAATTCCCCCCAAAAATTGTTTAAAGTTGTTTGTGGAATCAGAATGATCCATTGATGGCTTTGTGTATCCTCTGCTCATCCCCCCCACCAACACCACCAAACACTGAGGTAAACATCACCCCCATCTGCTGTAAATCAAAAGCACCGGTGACATCATCCTCTTTCTAAATATCTCAAAGAATGAGCTCATTGGTTGGATCTGAGGAATGTACACATCAACTGAACTCATTGCTCTTTACAAAACTCTCCTGGAAGAGAGTGGTGTGAGTCATGTCAAAGAGGCCCTTTGCTTTTTCAAGAATTGCCTGTAAAAAAAAATTATGCAATGCAAAGCCTGTGGCTATCACAAAGGAGTTATGTAAATGTACAAAAAATGCGTATACTTGTAAAGTCTTCACTCTGATCCGGAATCTGAATCACTCATTCTGCCGAGAGCAATTAACATGTCTTCTAAGTAGAACTCAAATTCAGATGGTTACAGTCAAACAAACGGAGCTCTGTGAGGAAAAACAATGAGAGCTCTGCAGCATTGGAGTACATCTTTTGTTCACTTTCTCAGTGGTCTGAGTTCTTGTTTGGAGCTTGGCTTGGATCTGTTACATTCCATACCATATGTGGAGGCCTCGCTCTGCTCAAGTGTGCTGTGTCAAGCCCTTAGTTTGGTCAGGCTGTCTTTCTCTTAGTGTGCATTTTTGTGTGCGTGAACAGCTACACTGATTTGCCAGTTTATAGTTACACCTATAGCTTCACCCGGTGCCATGCAACAGCTCTGCCATTAAACACACTTTTGTAAAGCTTACAATGTCTGTTATTTGGCAACTTACTTTAATTATATATGCAGTATGTGCATGCATGTGGGAACGCATGCATCCACAGATGCTTGTGTGCTCTTCATCGTACTGGGCTTTAATCTTTGGCAGTGATGAAACACAGATGTGGTCATTCAGATGTGGCAACTAGTAAATGGTAACATCAGTTTTCCTGCTTGGCATATCAAACATTCTTAAAAGTATCAGCAGGAACACTCTCAAACCCTTCCTTCCTCTTCTTCTTTTCTATTTGGCGTGCAAATCTCCTAAAGTTTGGTAATCCTCTGTCCAAGCAGGAAGTCCTATGAATTTGAGGATCTGCTCCAGTCGTCTACAGAGAGCTGCAGGGTGGACTGGTACGCTCAGTCCAGACCGGGCCTTACACGCACTTTATCAGAAGAGAATGTCTACGAGGATATAATAGGTAAGCAATACATTTTGGAATCTTCCACAAACGAAAATCAAAAATCAAGTTCCTGACATGGTTTCAAAGTGTTACGTTATCAACTTTGTATTCGCTAAAACTGAAAAACATTAGATACTGTACTGTAGGTAGGTTGTCCTGTTTTCTATACCCTTCATACACTACATGACCCTTTACTTTGATTTCTCATATCAGTGTGCATCATAAAGTTGAGTAACAGAGGTGATGAAGAGGCCAAGCTGTCTTTACTCTGCTCCGGTTTTAATTTAGAGCCACGCTGCTTCTCTTTTATTAAAAATTCTACCTGGAAATTTGACCTACGTTCCTACCTTATTGTCTGCAGGGTTATGCCAACCCCACCTAGAGCCTGTTTAATTTCACAACGCACAATAGTGGCGTTGTGTGCGGTCGTGCTGTAGCTGAGGTCAGCTACTGTGATTGTCAGTGCAGCGGGGGGGGGGCATCCGAGTGGCTTAGAGCCACAGCACATTACTGGCAATTGCTTCAATGTGTCTTTGGTTTTCATCCCAGAGACTGCTGTTGTAATGAGTGCTGCCTGCTTGCAACAGTCAAATGAACTTAAGTTATATTTGAGTGATGCCGCAGCTTATTTTGGAGTCCTTTATGGTTTCAGCCTTCCAGACAATGGTATTGTTCTTTAAAATGCTCTGACATTGTTCACCAAACACTCATCAGGGTCCCATGGGTGAAGTAACTCAATATTGCTGTCCTCTCAAAAAGAAGCTCAGGGAGACGGAGCTATAGCAAGTGATGAGCAATTGTGTTGTCATCAACCTCCACACGAAAACAAGCTTCTCAACACGTAATCCACATGCCCGTTAGTGTCACCAGCACACGTATTCAGACGCACGCCTTGATGGCGGATGCGAACTCACATGTGCGCAGCTGACAGCGCACGCAAACACAGAGGGGATTAGTGTGACGTTCTTGTCAGCCAGCAATGTCCAAAAAACAGTGCGCTGATCCCTCAGTTTCCTCAGAGGGAGAAGAAGCGGAGAACTGAACGTTCCTTCTTTATCCTCCGACTCCTACAGGTCACATCTGGTGGATGGATTGATAGAGCACAGGAGAGATACAGAGAGACGGATAGAAAGAGGCACAGGTTTTGGAAAATGAAACTTTCTCTCTCCTTATCCGCAGGGGAGGACTGGCGGCTAGAGTTACATTTAGCATTAGCAGCGCAAGCCTCTAGTCACAGTTGAAATGTATGAGCTGGATAAGCACACTGCTGCCTCCAGGTAGCTCTCTGCACATCTGGAGTAGGAATTGTCTGGAAGAAACAAACATGACTGATATGGGGGGAAAACAATACGCTATCTCCGCTTGTGTGACGCTGTTGTGAATTCAAGGTGACACTGATTTCTTAGTTTTGTAAAAACAAATGTTTTTTCTTCTGAAGATCCTCCATCCAAGGAGAACCCCTATGAAGATATAGAGCTGGAGAGAAGCTTTTTAGGAAGCAAATGTGTTTCACCTGCCTCCTCATCTCCTGTCCCCGACACGCCAACTAAGGTACCTGATCGACAACACATCGCGATAAAAAACAAAGTAGATTTGAAGACGTTATACTAAAATTTCCTTCCGCGTGTCTGTTTTTCGTCATCTGCCCTCCCCAGCTCTCCGCCAAGCCTGCCTTCTTCAGACAAAACTCAGAACGGCGGAGCTTAAAGCTCCTGGAGCTACGTAAGACCGGCAGGGACACTGGCATCTCCTCCCCGTCCCGAATCAGCCCCCCCCTCCACACCCAGCAGCCCCGACGACACCCCCTGCCTCTCTGGAGACCCGTACAATCGCAGGAGGAGGAAAATCCCCAAGGTATGGGAGTCTGAGAAGCCTCTCACGGAGCTCATGCTGCTCCGTCTGTGATTTATGCTCCAGTGCACTGCTCAGGGGAAGTTCGGAGTGGGCCACTCATGCCGCCGTCTGGGGATGAGTAAGGCAGGGAACATTTTTATGATGGATATTTCTTGTGCGAAGTGTGCCCAGAGGAAGGCCTCCCAGAATGTGTTTTGAAATGATCTTGTGAGGAGCCTGGCAGATTTAGTTTTTGTTTAAGGAGTTGGAGATGGACATTTCTTTCCCTTTACCTCCTGCAGATGGTGCTGAAAATCAATGGCATCTTCGAGGCGCGAAGAGGGAAGAAACGAATGAAGAGGGTGTCTCAGTCCACAGAGTCCAGCTCAGGGAGAGGTGAGGCCGGCCACAAAAGTTGCTTTTTGACCTTCTCTTTGCTTTTACATTAACTGTGGATTTAGTAAAACTCCTTGTTTACACTTTTTTTTTAAACTTTGATGATGTCCAGCTCTGAAATGCCTCTATAAAAGAGGTTGTGTTTTTGTTTGTGTGTGTTCGTCTGTTAGTCAGCAGGATGTCTCAAACAGAGACAACAAGAGAGTTCAATAAAATTTGGTGGAAAGTTAGACTATGGGTCAAGAAACGAGAGATTAGTTTCTGGTGGGAAAACAGATCCAGGTGCAGATCCTGGTTTGTATCCAGGAATTCTTTTCAAATCAAAGACATTTACGCTGACATTTTCACAATGTTGTCATGTGCTACGGCACTTTTTTGAATAAAAAGCAATCTTCAAATGAATTGTCTGGTTTGATGCAGAGGGGAACTTTTATCGGTCACACGAGTTGGGCAGAGAACAAAGAACATGAAAGACATGCTGACACTGCAACACTAACACATGCTCACACACTAACTAATGCAAACATCAAGAGGGTATTAGTGTAAAAGTTAAAAAGCTAAAAATATATGAATACAATAAATCAATGAATCCTAAATTATGCACCCAAGCACATTCAATTTTTAGAAAAGTTTTGTTAAAATAAATAACGGTAGTGTGTGTGTGAAGGGTTTTCTGGTCAAATGTTTATTTGGTCATGACTAGAAATTCGACAAAGTTTCAAAAATAACTCCAGTTTATCATCCGTACTATCAACACGCTACCTTTCTTACGGCTCTGTTTGACCAGAAAGACTTTGCAGGTCTGTCTCCATAAAAGGAGCAATCGTATGTCTCCACTTAGTTTTATGGGCGAAGTTACATTCTGTGGTCAGTTGGGACTGACCCATGTTTCACAGGACTGGGTGGTGTTGGGTCGTAGCGGCAAGAATGAAAGCAATGAGAGCAAATTCCATGTGCTTTGAGTTTCCTGTGATTGTCATTTGCATTCTGCTCACACTCTGTTTTTCCTTTTTCCTCTTTCTTCTCTTCAATTTAGTGACGGATGAGAACAGCGAGTCGGAAAGTGACACAGAGGAGAAATTAAAAGGTGAGAACAGAAAAGAATACATGCATTTGCAGTAGCTCTATACTCGGGGAGGCCAAGCAGTGTATGTATAGATCTGTCATTTCATTAGTTACAAATAAGCACAATGGGAGCATTTGTACAATGACTGATTCAGATCACATTTTTCTTTCTTTTCATTGTTCCGCTGTATACCTAACATCAAAAATACACACAGATGTAACTGCAGATTGCCTTACATGGTGGCCTAACACTGACCTCTGTCATGTACGTATATGCATACATGACACTATTTACATGAAATGTGTTTCTCCGGCCCTCAGCCCACAGCCAGCGGCTGGTGTCGGTCCAGTCCATGCTGAGGCAGACGGGGCGGTACCGCACTTTGGAGAGGGATCTGATGGAGTTGCAGGAGAGGAAACTCTTTGAGTATTTCATCGTTGTTGCGCTCCACAAAACCAAGGCTGGAGTCCCATACCTGCCAGAAGTCACACAGCAATTCCCCCTCAAGGTAAACAGGGGTTGTTACTGAAGCACATTTTTACCAAAATGAGACACTGGAAATTGTACTTTAAAAAAAGTAAACACTGCTAGAAAGAAGACATTATTGTAAATATTATTATCTAAATAGATGTCTACTTTCCAACCAGACCAATGGTCATAATTCAACCTATATGCTAGTTTATGAGTAGCTGGTATGGACTTTTATGAGGAGAGCACAGACATTTTGCACTTATGGAAACAGCAACGGCAGGTTTTATGCAACAAAAAAATGAATATCCCAGTGACGTGCACTGACGTACCATTATCTTATTCTCTCATTCAATTACCTTTGGCTGTAGTCGTTACTTACCTAAAATAGTGAAACTACAGTTTTATGATCGGCATTGTGAAAAGGTTAACACACATTTAGAATTGAGTTTATGTCATGACAAAAGATAAAGAAGGTTTGCACTTTAAGTGGTTCTTTTTGTAGTTCATTATTTATTTCTGTGCAGATGTATTTTCTGTTTCTAATTGACCTAGGTTCCATGTTTATTGTATAGCAACCTAATCTGTGAAACATGATGGTCTTAGACTTTAATGGTGTTATCCGTCAGGCATCATCAAATATGAAAATGTTCTTTATTTTTTTTTTCATCCAGCTTGAAAGAAGCTTTAAGTTCATGCGGGAGACTGAGGACCAGCTAAAGGTCATCCCTCAGTTCTGTTTTCCTGACGCCAAAGACTGGGCCCCCGTCGACAACTTCCCCAGGTCAGTCCGAGTCTGACTGCTGCCACGGCACTTGAAACGTTTAAAAAGGTGAAGCAAAACGGGGACAGAGGAATTTCCCGGCAGAGTGTTAATACCTCATCTGTTATCGTTGTTAATAACCACTAGTTAGAGAAGAAGCTGAAAGCCCAAAATAGAAATGACCTCCTGGGTCGCAAAGATGACTGGTCTTTATTCAACGATAAAGCACCGACAGTGACTAATGATTACAGGGAGAAGTGGTGGATTTAGAGCCTTACACCTGGTTTGTTTTTACACAATCACCTCTCTTTGTATGAAGTTTAAAATTGGCTGTATTACCAAATACCTCCTAGCTCAGCCTCACAACGTCTGCATTGTTCCGAGAAGTGATGATGTGTGTCTTGACGATGCCGGCTAATTATTACCTGGAGGCAAATGTTCGATCGGTGGGGCGGGGACCACCAAACACACACCTGCTTTGAACTTGCTGACACTGTCGGCTGTCGGGGACTTTGCCTCCAGTCAATGAGTACCTGTCAGGGAGAGCTTAGTAGGATTTGTGTGGATATTTGCAGAGTGAGCCTGTTTGCCAAAACACAAAGTCCAGTCTAGATTCTTCTGTTTCCACAACACTGACTTTGAATATTTTCCAGAATGTCTGAAATATCGTAATTTTTTTCTCTCTTTTTCGTCTCCAGTGAGACGTTCTCATTTGTCCTGACTGGTGAGGATGGAAGCAGGCGGTTTGGTTACTGTCGGCGATTACTGGTATGCTATTAAGATGAGGCTGCACCTCGTCAACAGCGTATTTTAATTTAGATAATCCTTCATCCACTTTTCCTTTGCTGCTTTTTACCCTTTTCTTTTTGTTGTATTATTCTGCAAATTGTGAATTCATATTTTCTGCATATTTCTTGAATTTGGTTGATAAAAGGATTCAGACGTTTCAAAGTAAATATGTCTTCAAAATGTCTGTGAAACAAAGGCATGGCTTTGCTCCAGTAGTCTAATCCTGTGGTTGTACGTGGGTGAGCAGTCTTGTGACACTCCGCTGTTTTGAAGCTTGTCTTTTTCTTGCTGCCTGTTCACAGCCCAGTGGTAAAGGCCGAAGGCTCCCTGAGGTCTACTGCATCGTCAGCCGCCTGGGCTGCTTCGACCTCTTCTCCAAGGTGGATATAGTAAACCAAGCAGTAATACAAATGCGCAAAGTTCGTGCAGAATTGCATGTGTTACACAAACTCATACATACAACCCCAATGCCACTCAAAGAGTACAGAGCCGTACCACCCTCTGTCCGCTCTACTTTCCCACTGAGCCTTGCAGTCCTGGCTATAGTACAGACACACGTGTGAACTGCAGCTGATGTTGTTATCGCAGTGGAAAAGGTTCCATGTATTGGGCTTTAGATTCATGTCGGCCTGTGTACATAGATCTGTGCAGTGTACATGTCTTCATTGCCAAAATGTAGTTTGTTCGGATACAAAGAAGGGTAACTACTGTATATATTAGAGGCGATGGCAAGAAGATTGAAAGCCGTCTCTGCATTGGAAGTACTCATGATATCCTGAGTATGTGTCATCTGTATCAGATCAGTGACTTAAAACTTTAATGCTAATCAGATGTGTACAGTATGTGTGTAGAGGGGTACACATGATGGATTCAAGCTGTTCGCCATTTACTGACTTTTGACCATGTTTGACAGTCTCCACTGCATCATGCCAAGAATGAATATGTTTGTGATGATGATAACCAGTGTTTTTAATAAGTATCCCAAAGGATGTCCCATTGAGTTCCCTCACTCATTCGTGATGGCCCCTCAAAACAAGGTCATTTTATTTGTCCATTTACAGAAAGAAGAGATCGTAATCTCAGTGGAACTTTAACCATAATACAATAAATACACATCTTACAGGGGTGAACAATGCAGATCAAATCGTTTAGTATATGTGATTTTATATTGTGATATTGATTTTATGATATTGTATATTTTTTACAGAATCCTTTGAGAAACACTTTATGAAACTGTTTCTCTCTGTGTTTTGCAGATCCTGGATGAAGTGGAGAAGAGGCGGGCTATCTCCCCTGCTCTGGTGCAGCCTTTTATGAGAGGCATAATGGAAGCTCCCTTCCCTGCTCCAGGAAGGACCATCACTGTCAAAAACTTCCTACCTGGCTCCGGGACAGAGGTGAGATGATGGCGGTCTTGCTGTGGAAATCCAATAGTTTTTCAAAATTAAAGATTATATAATCACATTGATGTCTTGATGTGGATGTGTCTTTTTCTCTGTCCTGCAGGTGATAGAGCTGTGTAGGCCATCAGACTCTCGTCTGGAGCATGTGGACTTTGAATGTCTCTTTTCCTCCTTGAGTCTACGCCTTCTTCTCCGAGTGTTTGCCTCTCTACTTCTGGAGCGCAGAGTCATCTTCACCGCCGACAAACTCAGGTTGGCTCCGGCAGCATGTTGCTACAGAGCACTGCGTCCGCTTTCCGACCTTAAGATCACATGTCCAGCCTTTGCAACAGTCCTGGGGGGTGGACGGAGTCATGGCGGTATTTTAATGCATCCTTTTAATTAATCTGTTGTGATCAGATTATTGAAGGAAGTGTTTTGATGCTGGGAAGACAGAGTAAAGAGTTTGAGGGATGTGACAGAGTAACCCACTATTATTTTCACTATTGCTTCTTCTGAGGAAAAGAAGATCCTGATGGAGTGTGAGAGGAAGGAATGCTGTTGTGTTATACAGTCACCTGGGGAACAATCACTTCTTCTCTGGAAAACTGTCATGGGTGCCAGATAGAAGGAGTTAGGCTTTCGAGCATGACTCCAGAGCTAACACGTGTGCACAGTGACGTCATCACACCGACACAGTCCACTTTAAACCGTTAACTGTTGCGGTACAGCTGGTTCACCACGTGGGCTGAGCAGAAGCAGTCATTGTTTCCTGATTTAGTTCAGATTTAGGTTCAGAACTTTTGTGCATCTCCCCTTCTCGGACATGTGCTGTTGTTGAAAATTACAAGAAGCATTTCTCACCAGAGCTCATCAGCAGATCACGAGTCGTTGCACATTCTCTACTGTGGAGTGGAAAGTTGGCCTCGTCAATCAATTTATTTTATGAATTAACTGAGAGCAGATGCACACCTGGGAGAGATTAAGGGAACAGCGTGGAATGAGTGCGTTTGCTGCCGCTGTATAGTTTTTATAAGTGTTACATCACTGTCCCCTAAGAGATGCTTTTTTGACATTCCTCTCAGGGTAACAACGGGGTTTGTTGGAACAACAGGAGTGAACTTTTAGCATTATGTTCCAAATTAAGAAATGGAGGACAGGAGGGGCTCATTTTCTTAAAGAGTTGGTTAGCACCATCTTGTGGTAGAGACTTGTAGTTCAGACTGTTTGAAAACTCCCCCCAGACATACAGTAAGGACCGGCTTTTAGAGACATGCTTTAATTTTTGGAAGATGTTTGTGTTCTATTTGACTATTTCTGTGAATAACATTGTGATATATTAAGATAGATCTCTGAATCAAAGAGCAAGCCCTCTTCTGTTTCACTATCACGCTCTTGACCTTCTGTACCCGTCAAGAAGTTTGCCTTTGTTTTCTGGGGGTTGTTAAAGAAAGTCAACATTGGAAATGTAACTGACTGAGGCAGCGGTAACTACTTCTTTGTTGAGTACAAAAAGTTAGGTGCTCACTGTACAAGAAGGGTCTCTGTTTAATAATAATCTAATAATATAACATTAAAATCCATTATTACAGTGTCTGCTGAAAGTGGATATTCAGTTTAAAGTGTAATATGCAGTTGTTTGAAGGCTTATATTCTGTTTTCTGTGAAACTGAGAATGAACCTTTTCCTTTCTCTCTTCCTGCAGCACGTTGTCTCAGTGTTGTCATGCAGTAGTGGCTCTGCTCTACCCCTTCACCTGGCAGCATACGTACATCCCCGTGCTCCCGCCCTCCATGTTGGATATCGTCTGCACCCCCACCCCCTTTATAGTCGGCCTCCTCTCCAGCTCTCTGCCTCGACTCAAAGAGCTGCCCATAGAAGAGGTGTGATGAGTTATTTTTTTGTTTGTGATGCACTGACTGTGGTGCCCTTGACTCTGGGCCTTTCCTCCGCTGAACAATAGCTCCAGGAAATGACATCACTCTCCCTCCGCTCTTCCCTCAGGTCCTGGTGGTCGACCTCGGCAACAGTCGCTTCCTAAGACAGGTAGAAAAACCATAAAAGCATAAGTGAAACAGTAAAAATCTGTCTATTGCTACATGGAGTCCTTTTCCACATGTGGTGGCTCCACCAGATGTTATGTGAATACATGTTAATTCACTGCAGTATGTGTACTGTATTCACATCTGTGTCTTTTCCTCCACAGCTGGATGATGAGGACTCAATTCTTCCCCACAAGCTGCAGGCAGCTCTCGAGCATGTGCTGGACAAGAGGAAGGAGCTGGCCTGTGAGAAAGGAGATCTGCCCAACGGTGACTCAGCATACGAATTACAGTATTTTCTCTGTTAAGATATACAGTATTTATACAGTAACGGTATGTTTTATAAGAAGTACCAACTATACAAAAGACAGTGTTGTAAAACGATCAAGAGTAAAATGTTCTACGGTACAGTTCAAGTGCTCTTAAAGTTATAGGGTGTTTAGAGTGTTGCCAAACTTATCCTCCAGCTTTTAATATAATAATAACTCATCCCTGAGCAGATCCCTAATGTCATATGACTCATAACGCAATTTGGTAATAGTTGTGTGCAGACACAACTACATACAGCGTTCCACATGATTTGATTTTATATATTTGAACCAAACATAAATATAATAGGTATGAAATGTTTCATATTTGTATATGCATTTAAAGACTTACTTGTCTGAACTGACATTTTTGTGACACTTTCAAAACCATATCCAACAGGATACAGTGAGGCAGTAATATATCACGATGCAAAACAATGTCATTTTAATGTTTTGGCTTGGGCGCTTGGCTTTTGGTCTCAATAAAATGTCTGCCATATGTAAAAAAGTTAGAAGTATGATTAAAAGCACCTTGGAGAGACAATAGTTGCATCATTGGTATTGATCAATCTTTTTCCAGATACTGGATGTATAAGTCATTCTTTTTTTAATATGGCAGTAAAGATGCTGTGATTTCATCGTTTCTATTTTATCTCTATTCACTCCTGTACCTCCACCCAGACTCCAGCTCCCTCAGCACGGTGGTTTCAGAGGCCTTTGTGCGTTTCTTCGTGGAGATGGTGGGTCACTACTCCCTCTTCATGGCTGGAGCAGAGCGAGAGGATGAGTCCATCTCCTCCCCCACCTTGCCCAGCCCCTCTTCTCCCCCCTCCTCGTCCTTTCAGCGCGAAGCCTTTCGCAAAGCGGTCACGTCCAAGAGCTTGAAAAGGTTCCTGGAGGTGTTCATGGAGACCCAGATGTTCACCGGCTTCATCCAGGAGAGGGAGCTGCGCAGGCAGGGCCTCAGAGGTACTGAGATCTGATAAACTGCAGTAGTGTTACAATACAGCTTGTAACAGTTGAAGTAGAAATACTGGTTGAACACCAATACCTGCTGTATGTGCATATGTAAACTAATACTTGGAAGTTTTCCCAAATGTTTGGAAGAAATATCACACCAATTAACAATTTTTTTTTAACTATTAGAATGTTTTGATTTATTTAACCAGTGGTGGTAGTGTTTGTCTTGAAATATTTGACTTTTTATTTTATTTTCCAGGTTTATTTGAGGTGAGAGCACAAGAGTATCTGGACTTGCTGCCGGGGAGCGAGCAACGAGGAGTCAACAAGTTCCTCAAGGGTCTAGGTGAGAATGACTGTCGATCGATCAATTAATCAGTTATTCCTCTATTCGAAACTGCCAATTCAGTCAGAGATGCTCAGATCAAAGATTTAAACATTTATAGTACATTGTTACATTTAGCGGAAAAGACAGCTATTGTCAATCAGCCAATGCTAGTGCAACTTCAGTGCTCCTCCTGAACTCACACTTTGTATATTTGTTTTTTAATATGATTCACATCTGTTGCTTTTCTTCAGGAAACAAGATGAAATTCCTTTCCAAGAAATGATGTTTGGAGTCAGGATGTCGTGTGTGAAAGTAGGAAAACGCATGGAGAGGCGTGTCGTAAAAAAGAAGAGGACGCGCTCCCCGGACGAGGAGAACGTAGAGATGGAGACGTGTCTTTAGGTCGGAGCAAAGGAAGACCCTTGAAGTGATCTGGACTCGTAGTTTGTGAACATGAGGGACTCTGGGGAAAGTTGGGGTTTAGCTCCCAGTGTCATTCCACAGTGTTGTGAAGGGTTTTACTCAGCTTGGACCAAAACTCCCCTCCAACACGATAAAGCAAAGTCTATCAGTCAAATTTCTGCCTTACTGATCACAGTCAATCCCTGCAGTGTATTACTGTATAGCACAGCACAGTGTAAATGTCTTTAGGAACAGTGTTCTCCCTTTTTCGGTCACTGACCTCACCTATAAACCTGTAAGAGGGAGCGACACTGAAGGTCCCATTTTGTACAATACCTTCCTATACATTCCAAGTATTTTCTATAGAAGCTTTTATAAATACAACTGTACAACTTCTTCATCAACAGGAGGCTTTTAAGTTAATTTATATTCTTTTTAGTTAAACTTAATCTTTTTTTTTTTTTTTTTCTTCAAATGAGTGCAAATAAATCTCCTGTACTTTGTAATAGGCTTTATTTAACAGAGTCTAGTCCAGAGCGTTTGTAGAGCACGTTTGGGTTGTTGGGTAAATGTACCACTGTTTTAAGGAAAAGGAATGAGCACCAAAAGGAAGAAAATTTAAAATCAATGTGAATACATCTCTCACTTGGGTTTGAGTATATAGGGTTTGGACGGACTCGATGGTGAAGGAAGATCTGTATCTTAGGCCGACTTGTATCCTTGATTGAGAATGCAATGAAACTTTTGAAATAAAGTGATTTGAATTAGACAAATGACTCTTTTAATACAATTGTGTATGTATTCTATGTTTTGTCAGGTTGCAACACAGATTTAAATTGAGACCATGTAACCTTTGCTGTTGAGTTCTTGGATCCTACACTTCCCATAATACAACTCAACTGCATCTCAATGGGGTCTTTTGCTAGTCCCTAAAAAGAGTCTGCAAGCAAAAGACAAGGTTACTCAAGGACATTCAATTGAGTAATGGCTCCTCCTGAGCCACAGAAGATGTTCTACAACTGTTCACAGTAGTACTACTCCCTATGACTATAGGAAGTTTACTTTGTTTCTTAATTAAGGAAGAAGTCCCTTCCATCCTCCAGGGGGCGCTGTCACTGCATCCTTTGCCCCTCTTGACGTTTCCTTACAGAGAAAATAAGGGTAATGTATGAGGATAAACAAATGTACTCCCCCCTTATATGACACACCTAAATCATCACTGGTGCAGCCAATGTGCCCTTTTCATGGGAGACATTTTGACTTGTCATAGAAGGAAAAACATAGATGCAATTAATAATGATGGCTGCTTTTATTTCGGGGTCCTGATATGGTGCAGTTGTCTCTCACTTGAATAGAGAGGAGCCATCATTTTGGTCAATTCATAACTGTAGTCAAATTCCAGGTTAAAGCACTCATTATTTGAAGTAGATCTTGCCATTGAACCAGCACTATGTCGTACCCATAATATCCACTGGAGGACTCTGTTACCCAGTTCATGTGTATCCTACATGTGTTGCCACAGCAGAGTCCAAAGTTCTGAACCACATCTCAAGACTGTTTGGCCTCCTGGCCCTTAATGACTTGCACAACATGCCTGAATCTAACAAAAGTTTTGCTTTTTGTCTGTTTGTATGACAACACAAGCAAAATGAATGTGGAAACAACGTTGCAGGTGGCGTTTTTAAAAATCTTGAAAATATCAAATGAAGTGCATTTCACTTTATTCTTAAACACCACATAAATATTAGGTGTAGGAGATAAATAAACATATATTACATGAAGCCTGAAGAAAGAAAGAAACATGTAGTACAGTAAAATACTAAATAATGTTATGGGTAATGTGGTATAAATGCAAAAAAAGGTTAACATCTTGCACCTTTTAGCTCCTTATTTAGTTGTCATCTGGGCAAAAGTACAACATCTGTGTCATACACAGTCTGTTGTGTAACTCACTCTCATAAGTCATTGTAAAGAAGTTGAGTGTTTTCTTATTACCATGTTGTCATGTATTTGTTTGTCCCTCATCCTAAAGGCAGTGGCTTTTACAGTATTTCTTATTCTTGATATTTGCTTTCCACTCCCCCCCCCCCCCCCCCCCCCCCCTCTCTCTCTCTCTCTCTCTCTCTCTCTCTCTCTCTCACCACACTTTCCTTTCCTTTTTGCAGCCCTCCTCCTCCTCTCCACCCCTTCGTCATTACGCGTTGACCGGTCAGACCTGCCTCCCTCACCTCCCCTCCCCTCCTTCTCCCCCTTGGTCTTTTTCTCTGGCTTTTTCCAGGCTTCATGTCATACCACGGCTAATTCCTGAAATTCCTGCCCTCCTCTCCGCTTCAAACAAACTGCTTCAGGAAGGAGACGAGGCAGCAGAAAATAAAAAAAAAACGAAATAAAGGAAAAACTTTACTGAATTACTCTTCATTTAAAAAATAATAATAATATTGCTCTACCTGCCTACCTGCCTGCCAGACGGATAGTCCCACCAGGTAAGCGTTTTATAATATTTTGAAGTCTTGGTCTCGTGATTTAAACTTGCGTCTTCTGTCGGAGTGTAAACTTAAAGTTTGTTGAATATTGTGCACGTGGAGTCAGTTCTTCACACCGCTTTCTCTCTGAACGCTTCCCACTGTCGGAGATAACATTCCTCAAATATCTCGCATTTCTTCGCTCAGATTCCTGCATTTTTTTTTCTGTAATTCCAGCACTGGTGTGTG
This sequence comes from Anarrhichthys ocellatus, assembly GCF_004355925.1. Classification (NCBI taxonomy): domain Eukaryota; kingdom Metazoa; phylum Chordata; class Actinopteri; order Perciformes; family Anarhichadidae; genus Anarrhichthys; species Anarrhichthys ocellatus. The sequence continues at coordinate 5,520,621 of NW_022280032.1, read as the reverse complement.
TGTGTGTGTGTGTGTGTGTGGTTTGACTTCCTGTGCTTGTAGCCGGAACTTTTTCTTGTTTTTTTTGAAGGAATAACGTCATAGCGGTGCAGTCAAACATTAGCGTCGGTCTGGGGGAAGTTTGACACCGGCTAACTGAGATCATTCAAACTGTGTGTTTAGCACGTTTAATTCACAGGGTGACTTTTCCCACTTCTTTTTTCAACAAGTGTCAAATAGAGTGGAAGTGGCTGACACAGCAGCGGTGTAACTGTTATTGTTGCATTTATGTTTCTCAATCTTCATTTGTCTATTTAGATAATTAAAACACCTGCATTTCATGACGCTTCATACAGTATTCAGTATTCAGTATCAGATCATGTACTTAGCCCAAGAAAAAGTCAAATATAAGCAAAGTAAAAAAAAAAAATACTGTTAAAAGTCAGTGTTGTGTTTTTAAACATGCAGTCAAGTATAAAAGTATGCAGCAGTGGAAGACTTATTCAGGTCCTTTACTTTGTTATGTAAAAGTAAAAGTATCACGATGTATAAATACTTCATTACAAGTAATATACTTAAAGTGGAATAGTATTAGCTAAATTTACTTAAAAGTATAAAAGTACTCACTATGCGGGCAAATGGACTCTGTGAAAGCTATTTTATATTTATTTATAATGTGACAGGCTACAATTTCATTATTATAGATGCAATGATATCAAACAGCATTTTGATGTTTAGCTGGCCAAGGTGGAGGCAGCAACTAACGACTCTCTGACATAAATATAGCAGTAAGAACACTTCCCTCTTTAATGTAGTGGAGTGAAAGTATACAGACGCAACACATGGAAATACTCAAGTCAACTTTAAAATGAATAACATTTCAGAAGTATTTCATAACTTGCAGAGTGATGTGGTTAACCTGATAATCCACCCAAAGACAGCTCAGATATGTTGGAGAACAAAGAAACACAAAGTAACTCATAGAGGGGCTGCTGGAGATTATTTTCACTATTGCTTCATTTGCTGATCATTTTCTTAAATACTTTGTGAACTGTTTGGTCTATAACATGTAAAAAGAAAAGGCGACTTATTCAAATAGCATTGAACGGCATAGTTTGCAGTCCAAATTCCAAATATGTTTAATTTAGTAGAAGACAAAGAAAACCAGCAGATATTCACATTTGAGAAGCTGAAACCAGTGAGTTTTGCGTATCGTTTGCTTTAAATGACTGAAAGATGATGATAATCAGAATTGTTGCAGATTTATGTTTTTTAATTATTTTTCATTTTCCGTTTACAACATGCTTTTAGCTCTTGTGAAGGACTCAACAAGATGCACAACTTTACCAAATGTGCTTCTCCCAAACAAAAGTATGCCATCTTGCTTATTGTGTAAATACTGTATATCCGTGTGTGACTCACAGACTCGGTATTGTACTCCATACAGCTGCATAGCTGAAAAGGCAGCGTGTGAGTGAATATTTTCGGTCAGGGTTTGAGATGAATTACACGGGGCTTTGCCGGGTTGTGTGTGCGTTATGGAGCCCCAGAGGGGCAACAGGTGGATCGGAGCATAGTGACAGTGTGTTGAGGGGTGTGTGTGGGTGTGTCAAAGCCTCCGCTGAAGTGTCTGACAGCCAGAGGAGTTTGGGTTCTTTCTAGGCCTTGGCCCTTTTGTTATTAAGGCTTTGGGTTCACTATTGTCTCAGACTATGAGTTATATTGTAATGTGAACTTTAAAGTTGTATTGTTGCACTGCAATAGCATTTGTGTGTGTGTGTGTGTGTGTGTGTGGGTGTGTGTGTGTGGGTGGATGTGACTGGGCCTAGAGGTGGATGCGTATGTTTGTGTGGGTGAATGAGTGGAACAAGTAAGAAGGGAGAAAAAAAAGAAGTATGAAAAGGTGTGTGAGCAAGCAGGGATTTTTTTTGTTTGTTTCAACCTTGTTTGTGTGTGCGGAGTTGCCCTGAGACAGGTCCTCGCCACAGCGGAGGAGTTCTTTATCTGCCGTGCTCATCCCACATAGCGATCATTCCTCCTCCGCTCGCACGAGGGAAACAAATAATGCCTCAGATATGAGCCTTGCACAACAAAGACTTTCTGCACACACCCCTCCCCTCCTTTTTCTACCATCCGCGCTCTGCACCCACAGCTCTGTGCAATGTGTGTGACTATGTTGTCCATTGATTCCAGCCAGTCTGATGGATCTTTCTGTTGGACTATCTGGGGCTGATCTGACGGACCCTCTGTCCTCTTTGGCTCCAACTTTTCTGTCAATGACATCTAGAGAGGAATGAGGCTCAAGACTTGCCTGGTCCCTGAGATAAGGAGCTGGACCTGTGGGATGTGGGAACTGTACAAAGTGCAGCTTGAGGTTGCATTTGTGATCACCATCTCTCTGTTTAAACCTGCTATAACTGATTTTTATTTCATTTTTGACCATCTGGGGGCAGCAAAAACAAGCTTTAAACACAACATTGCCATACAAGGTAAATAATATGTCAAGCTTGTTAGCTCCTATTATTTACACATCCAGCAGGTATACGGAGTGACATCATTAATTTGAAGTTGCAGACGTGAGTCCAGCGTTCACTCTCTTTGTCGCTCTGTTTTGGTCGCCATCAACTCCTGAGAGAAATGTTCACCTGCTGGACTAGGCCTGCAACTAACCATTATTTTCATCATTGATTATATTCTCAATTAATAGATTGTTTTGTCTATACAAATTCGGAAAATGATAAAAAATGAGTTTATTTTTCTTGCGTGATTATGGATTGAATGTCTTCGGGTTTTGGACTGTTGGTTGGACAAAACTAGCAATCTGCACACGTTACCTTAGGCTCAGGAAAGTTTGATGGGGATTATTTCCAATTTGTAACATTTGATGAAGCTGATTAGTTATGACACGCTGTAGTGTTTGTGTGCTTTTTTCATATCAGTGTGTGCATGTTTGTTTTAAGGAGAAGTTTGCTCTCTTTACGTTCAAATGAACATGCATCTGTGACAACTACACTGTGTGTGTGTGTGTGTAATGTGCACAGCTTGGAGACTCCCACTGGTGCAGCCCAGTGGGACTTTGTGCCAGAGAACATGTGCTCTCAGCATAAACTCAACAAAACAAACCAGTTTTTCTCCACCGGCTCTCACACTGCAACTTTCCATCGCATAGCCTGATCCTCAGACTGAGTTTCCTGCTTTTACATTCCCGGCCTGATTAGTGGAGATTGTGACCAGTTTAGTATACACACACACACACACATAATTAAGGTTTTGGTCGCCCCTAAATGTTTTTATATTTTTCTTAAATATTGACTTGGACTATCATACACTCTGACCTTTGCACTTTTTCCTAATGATTGCTGATAATGATTAAATACCAGCAAGACAAAGAGCAGCTCTGTGAGGGCATATTAAGGCAATTCAGTGCTTTGAGCTAACTGCTAACGATATGATGCTAACATTCTCCTATTAACAATGCCAGCGTACTGTTTAGCAGATATAATTGCCGCCAAGTTAGTCTAGTGTTATGGCATGCTTACATTTGCTAATAGGCACTAAACTGAAAGTACTGCTGAGGGTGCTGGGAATGTTATTAGCTTGGCAGGTATTTGGTCAAAGTTTGAAGGAAATCCATCTAGTTGTTGAGATATTTTAGATATTTTCGACCAATTAAATGACCGGCCGACATAGAGCCATGCTAATAATACCAAAAAATATAAAATGCACTCCGTGCCCTCGTGTAGCCTAGCTACCCTCCCACTTGTCTGGCACTGGTCCAGGGCAAAGGTGAACAGGGGCTCAGCTATACCTGCAGCTTCAACAGCTTCAAATTAGTGTTTTACTCTGTTTTGGTGTGTGTGTATTCACCTGAAGGCTTTGTTTTTGTGTGTGTGTGTGTGTGTGTGTGTGTGTGTGTGTGTGTGTGTGTGTGATGTCGTTCAGTGTTGCATATGAACCTGCTTTGATGATTTCCGTGTCATGTGTGATGCATACGTGTGGGCCTCTGTTAAAGTGTTTTTTTTTCCTCATAATTTGATGCCATGAGTGTGTCTGTCCCAGTTGGTCAGTGTGTGTGTGTGTGTGTAGTTGTGTTAAGGGGTGGGGGGCGTTTGAGGGGTTACGTGGCCCCCTGCCTGGCCACAGCACCAGCTGGGGGATTATCCCGTTGAGCGGATCCAGGGAAGAGGGGCCTCGCTATTGCTGGATGAGGGGGGGAGGGGGGGGTCGATGGTGGAGGGGGGTTGTTTTAAGGCATGGCTTAGGTTAATTAACATCCTGGACACTTTGACGGAGGCACGGAGCAGTACACTAATGGTTTTATGGCCTCCACAAATCTCACAGTGAGCTACAGTGGTCCCGAGCTGGACTTGCAATTATTTAATAATCTGTTACAAAAACAATGGAAATGTTAAATTTTAGTCATGTGTTGTGGTTTATTTCATAAAGTTTTATTGTGTTGTGATTTTTAATGAAGCATTTGGCTCACTGTCAAGTAGTCGGTGAGCTCGTGATCAAGATTAGGGCTTATTGTATTGTGCAACTGAAAGATTAACTAATTTTTGTTTTCATGTGCCTGATTTAATTCAGAAAAGTTGTATTTGGATTAGTTTAGAGTTCAGTTGCTTTTATTAACGGTACGAATGCCGGCCTTAAAGCTGAATAGCTCTAATTGCAGTGGGATAAAAAAAGACATAACTGCAAATTACTACAATATAATTATAATTATAATTATAATTATAATAATTATATAGTTTTTGTCTGACTGTGGTTCTCTAATTTGCGGTTATTAATGTTAAGTGATCTTGTTGTTTCTTGATGGCAATTTTTTGCAACAAAACGAGTAAATATATACATTAAAGTTACAGTTGGTGTCGGGCTCTTTGTTTTGGATAAAGGTCTTACGTTTAGCTGTGCTGAATACACTTTCTCCAAACATATGCTGTAAAAGTAATCAGTTACTCAAACCTTCACAGCCTCACAAGAGATGAGCTGTTAACTAGTTGATTATGAACAATCTCACACTCACTTCAGTGTGGCGTCTGTTCAGCTTTTCTTTCTGGCTCACACTGAGTTCAAAGGTGAGACTTTTCATATTCTGCACCAGTTAAAGGAGAACATTTCTTTGGCTGCCACTAAAGATTATTTTCATTATCGATGAATTTGTGAATACCTTTTTTCCGATTAATTGATTAGTCATCGAGTCTATAAAATGATCGTGAATACTGAAAAATGTCCCAATTTCTAAGAGTCCGAGGTGAAGTTTTGTTCAACCAAAGATATTCAGTTGTCGATCAACTAATTGATTACGTAACTAATCATTCAAGCTCTGAATATACGTAGAAGACAACAATCAACTTCTCTAGTTAAAGGCCACAACTAAGAGATTTTTTAGCAATCATTCAGTGTAAGGTGATGTCTTCAAATTGCATGTTTTGTCCAACCAACAGTCTGAAAACAAAAGATATTCAATTTACAGTTATGTAAAACAGAAAAGCAGCAAATGCTCTTCATTTTAGAGGAAGTGAACCTGCAAATGTTTGTCACTTTTGCTTAATAAAGGACTTAGATGATCAATCGTTCCATTTGTCAGTGCTGCCTTACTTTGCCCATTAAAAATTCAATGTTGTCCAGTGATTATCTGTATTAGCAGTAATTTCAACACATTTTTCAGTTAATAACCCTGAATATTACCCTTTTCAGGCTGACGGGAACACTGCACATTACTGGAGGAAAACACTTTGAATTGAATTATGTGCTGGCAGGAAGGATAACCTAGTGGCAGCTTCAATCCATAAATAATACTATTGTCAAAAACAACTTATCACGAATGTCTATGTGAATGTAGTGTGTTTGTTTGTGTGGGCACGAGTGTATTTTATCGCTGTGTGCTTCTCCATCTTCATTTGTTTATGTGTGCCTGTGTGTGTGTGTGTGAGAGAGAGAAAGGGATGGGGAGAATGGGGGGGGGGGGGGGGGGGGGGGGGGCGGGGGGGGGGGGGGGGGGACTGGCTGGAGAGTCTTACTCACTCCATATAACTCACTGACTCACTCACCAGATCACTACGACCTTCTCAACCACGGCCCCACAGTTGTAGACCCCTGTACGGCCTCGACACGTAACACACACACACACACACACACACACTCACTCATTTTGGGATATTTGACGTAAGGGACTTTTCTTTTTACTGCCCTAAATGGACATGGAGGTCTCTCCATTCCGCAGTGGCAGGAAAATGACAAACACAAAGCTGTGTTTGTATTGACTCATGACATCGAGTTCTTTCTTCAACGTGTCCTGCCATCCGTGCCCGTTTCCATATATTTTTTTTCTCCTGCGAGAGGAAGAGGTGGAGCCCACGTCTTGTCTCATACTCTCTGTCCAAATGTATAAGCACTATGTGCGCATGCTAAACAAATGTTGTGTGTAGATAAAACAGGATGTGAATCTGTTGGTAGTCAAACATCCCCATGCTGTCACTTGTTACCATCCTGCGTTACCATCCTGTCATTAAGGGCCAATGGAATGTCAAGTTAATCCTTTTAATTAGTCAGCTGGTTATTGTTAGAATCCCACACCCAAAACAATGCACAAACACATTGATTAGAATCTCAGCTGCGGATCTCGATGTTTAATAATGCAGTCAACTGTGGTCTTGATGATGAAATGGGCATCCCAAAAAAGCCTCCTGGCCTTAATATCCTGGTATGATCCTCTGTGACAACCCAATGAAAAAAAAATCCCTCTTTTATGCGTCCTCATTTGTTGACTCTAACCCCCTCCTATACCCCCCCCCACCCTCCTCCTCCTCCCGCTGTTGTCTCAACATTAGGTGCCACTTTATTTGTTTTCTCTAACCTAATACATGATCCAAGATGCTTTTTCTAAATCGGGATTAGCAGCTGTGGGGCTGATGTGATCATGTACTGTTTCACATGACGGCCTCAATGTAGCTTCTAGGTGTTCACCTGCTCTCAGAGGCTCGAGTAGTGAAAACCTTCTTAGTCAGATTTTGGTAGCTTTCATGTTTGATTTAATGTGAAGGATTACATGGTCTGCAAATTTTGGACCCCTTGAGCTTACCCTGTCAAACACCACTGAAGAAACTGAAGCACAGTGCGCCGTCTGAACTGCTGGAAAACTATTGTCTGCATTCCTAAATAAATGCTTTTTTGCGAGTTATTCATAAGGTTATGGGACATTTTTATCTAGAGCAGCCGACATATTCATGAATAGTGCTGAAATGACAAGTCGGTTAAACAATTAGTCAGTTGACAGAACATCATTCAACACATTTTTCCAATTATTTCCTGCTTTACATTATTGTTAATTTAATGTCTGTTTGTTGGTTTTGGACTGTTGGTGGCACAAAACACGTCATCTGAAGACAGCACCTTGGGTTTATGGAAATGTCCTCACATTTTATAGCATAAACAATGAATTATTGATCAATAATATGAAGATATTAATACAAATGTTAGTTGCAGCCTTTATAATTCATTTTGAATGCATCCTGTTTAGTGAAAGTGTTCATGCTCAATATATCAGAACATGATATTAACTGACTTTTGATATTATTAACCACATTTTAAAAAAAACATTTACAAGCATACTCAATGTACATCAGTAAAATCTTATTCAGAAGTTATATCAAATCTTAGGTTCGACTCCTGATTTCAGTAGCCTAACGTTTTGAGGAGGAACCTGTGAGATCTTGCAAAACGTTCCCTGGATAAATCTGGATTTGAGCAACTTTACACAGCACCATGTCAATTTCATCATCCTTTTCTTTCTTTCCCAGGACTGCCCTGCCACATCCAGACCATCATCACATCTGTGGATTTCATACAGCCAGGCACGCTCCCTGCAGTCTCTCCCTTTCTCCCATCATCTCCCCCAACCCAGACCCTCCACCCCCTGCTCCGTGGTCCCCTTTCCGTGGTCCCACCACGTCGGCGGAGTGGGTGCCGGCTCCCTCCCCCAGGGGTGGGAGTGAGGAGCTGGGGGACACACTCGAGAAACCCCTGGAGAACGATGCGGAGGGCGTGTGGAGCCCCGACATCGAGCAGAGCTTCCAGGAGGCCCTGGCCATCTACCCACCCTGTGGCCGCAGGAAGATCATCCTCTCTGATGAGGGCAAGATGTACGGTACGCCCACCTCTATCGTCATACTATCATGTACCTTTTTCTTCTTGAATGGGATGATAAACCTGAAGATCGGCTCATGTGCATAATGCTCTTTAGCAAGCCAGAAAGCCACGCTCAATCCTTTCTTTTACCACACTGTCTATTTTAGATGCAGTATATTTTACCAAACTAACTCTGTTTAAAAGTTTTAGAACTTCATTCAATTGGGTGAGGGGTGCATAATGACTTGTTTAGGACTCAAAACACATATTTTAGGGCTTGAACTTTACTTAGGACGTGTTGGTCTTGACTTGTGACTTGCAAAACAGGCTGTGCCTCAATAGATGGGACAACTGAGGCAGGATCTGGAATGATGCGATCTTATTATATATCAGTTACAGCAATGGGTTTCATAATAATAAGCTGTAACGGCCTGGACACACCACAAACTATAATAACAATTTTTTTGCGGTGAAATCAATTATTGCCCACGATTAGAGGATAGAAAATAATTCCATAAATAACTAACAAAGTGCACTCAGTAGAGTGCATTTATCTGCCTGGTGTGTCTCCCTCTCTCCTTCCAAACTGAGTATCTGAGATGCTCTAGAATGAGACCAGACTTTTCTATGAATGTCAGTTTTTGAGCAGCGCCAAAGGTCTTACTCCTGGGGGAGATGATAATAAAACATAATAAACATAATTTTCCTCAATACACTTGCTTTGAAATACTGAACTTAAAGTGTCATCATTGGCTACAAAGAATTGATCATTTTTCTCCTTGAACTGCTTCTTCAGCATGGAGCAATCAGGAGCTGTTCCTGCTACTTTAAGAGCTGTGGCAAAATGTCTGTTTAGCTGAATATGTAATAAGGATTAAGGTGTCATGGATATATTGTGGTTGAAGATTAATTTGGGGTGAGATATTTATTTCAGATGGACTTAAGTGAAAAGGAAGTTATCGGCTGTGAATAGACAAGCTGTGAACCTCTTCCAATATAAACGCTACTGTAAATAAACCCACAGTGCAACATATCTGCAGTGTTGTAATGCATAAACAGACTATAATTTGCTTCCCCACACTTCCCACAATAGACTAAACTTCATATGGTCAATTTGTTTCACAAACTCTCACCCACACACGGATTCGCTCCGGTTTCCTGCACAGCTGTCAGCTCCACTTGGTCCCCATAGTGTACACTACGATGGCATGATGTGTCAGAAACAGGCGCGGGCACACACACTCATTCTTCTACACATGCATACACAATGTGCCTCTCATGCAGACTTCAATTTCTTCATCTTCTATCAGAAGAAATTATATTTTTGAGAGTGAAAACAATGTAGTGACATGTCCAGAAAAAGCAAAGCTGCCTTTCTATCCAGCCCTTGAAGATCCATAAAAAATGACAACCCAATGAAAAGTAAATGATGAAAGAAGGATTTGTCTGTCGCCTCATCAACAGACAGTGAGTTATTTGGGCCAGACATTGGTGGCATTGTATTTTGGCAGTGATAGTGAAGTGTACTTTACAGTATTCTTGTTACCAAAGTTATCTCCAAATCACTTAGCCCAAATGGGTTCAGAGGAATGGGGATAATTCAACGTGATTGCATGGCTTGGATGCCAGCTTTGTGTGTTGTCTCAAGTAATCTATTTGCTATGTGGCCTTAACTGTTGGTATCACGCTGTCCGTGCTATTGTGCCACAGATAATTTATTTCTTGCTGGTTCCCTCCCAAGAAATGTGTTTTTATTGCCTTCCATCCAATCCTAAAATAGTGAATTGAGGTTTGGAGCGGCAACAACATTACTGCAGGTCTTTCCTTATTGAATCTTTGGATAATGTCATTGCCAAACAGGTGTTGGGAAGGTGAGGTGACATTACTCTACGACATCTTGCTGAAAGATGTTTTAACAGATGGCTTTTCCATCGTTTGTCCTCCTGCCCGTGTGTTTGATAGTGGATCTGCTCGGTGGAAAACGGGCAGACGGAGGTAGTGGCGCTATCAGACAGCCTCTGTCATCGCCTTGTTCTGTCACTGTGCCAGACAGCTCCTTTAATTGTTGGCTTTACCTAGCATAGCTTAGCCACCTATCGAGGTCATGGCCATCCTCTGATCAACATGTAAACCCTTATAAAGCCTGTAATAATAGTTGGGGGGGAGCAGAGGGGAGTAGGGCAGGTGGCTCATTCTGTGGATGGGGGTGGGGGGGGGGGTGGGGTCGCTGGATGGGTAAAGGTAGTGATGGTGGGTTTTTTGGCAAGGCAAGCACTGAGGTGATGCGTGCCAGGGAGCGCGTTGGCCCGCCAGGAATGGCATGTGCACTCTGGAGCCCAGGGGGTTCAAGGCAGCTCGGCTGTAACCCTAAACCAGAATAGAAGTTTACCCTTTGAGAGCCTGGAGGGGAGGACGACGGGTGGACAAATAAACACCAAGGTGGGCAGTGGTGTCTTGCATGGCCTCGGGTTTGCCGCAGAACTCTCACACCTGTCTCCAGTATGTGTGTGTGTGTATTTTACAGTGAGAAAGGTAGAGGTTGTGCGTACCAGACCCATGCGGTTATTTCTGTGATTTTTACTCTGATATCTCTTTGTTTCGGATTCCCTGTCTCTCTTTGTCCCGTATGAACAACTCCTGTCCGTCTGCCTTTCAGTTCACCTCCAGCTGCTCTCTGAGCTCAGCCTGACAGCCTCGCAGCAAATCCAGATTTATGACTTGAGAAATGATGCAAGAGTGATCCCACTGTTTCCCCTAAGCAGCCCTTCGCTTACAGCCCCTGCAGCTCTCCTGTCCTCCCCTTTTATCACCATCCCTGGGGACGCAAGTGGCCAACAACTCAAGTCATTCAAGCAACCACAATCAATGCAAAGCCACTTTGAAGGTCTTTAGTGTTGTTAATGTTGTTAAAGCGCTGATGGGTGGTCATAAATCCGGTAGCCAAATCAAATATCAGCTGAGAATATCTTTAAAGGCATACATGAAGCCATGACTTGATGGTTTTATAAATGTTATTTAGTCATCTTGCATGGGCTAAATGTGGATACATAGACAAAACAAACTTCTAGCAAAATAACGGTCGGCCAAATTATAGGTTGAATTCCACTCAGAGGAATGATACCGAGTCTCCGAGCAGCGAAACAGAGGGAATGTGTGCTTCTATCACTTGTAAATTCCTAAATTGAAAGGAATGTTTTTAGCCCATATTCCGGGTACATTCACCAAATGTCTTTCCCATAATGCTGTGCATAGCTCTGGCCCTTGCGCCCATTACTCAACAGACCTATTCGCTCGCTTATTAGGGACGGTGTCACGGATATTGTGGCGGTTTTGTGCTCCATTGGTAATTCGACATGCATCTGCCGAGGAAAACATTTCCTGCCTTGTGTGGCTCTCAGTGAGTGACGTGCCCTGTGGTCTGAGAGAAGGCCTCATGCTGCAATAATGGAGAAACAGTGGGTAGTGTAGTGTAGTGGAAACCAATATGCTGACAGCTCTCACTAGAAGAATGTGGCACTGGAAATGTGATTGTCTTCCCTCTTTATTCACTGCTACCATATTAAGTTATGTGCTTCTGTAATTGTTTTATTTCATGACGTCTTTGGACTCATTTTAATTCGGCAGCTTTAAATGTTACATCGCATCATGTTTTATGCAGCTGTTTGGTTTCATCACACTTGATTTCATAACATCTGTGAGAGGAGCACTTTTTCTCACATTTGAATGGGTCGTGCTTCCTGTGAAAACAAAATAGCAAACGTGTGTTAGTGAAGAGGATAAAGTCAATGTTTCCCTCAGTAGTGGCATATTTTTTGTGTCAGTGTCAGTCAAAAATGAATCATGCTCCCACTAAGCTTCACTTGTGCAACATCGTTGGTTTGTGTCAGGCGATGCAAATATGTTTTGACCTCAAGTCATTCTCATTAAGAATGTGATGTAAAGGTCAGTGGAAAGCAACAGCGCGTCCTCACCTGGGGTCAAACTTTGGCAGTAAAGTGAGAAATTCACCAGTGACCTTGACCTGTTGACCTTTTGTAGAAGCCTCCAGAAGAAGTGGGGAAGGGTCTATTGCCCCTCCGTGTTTCTTATTGCTGCACTGCTCCGTCAAATGGAAATATTCTTGTGCATCATTTACACACACATGCTTTCTATATCTTTTCTTTTATTAGCATGGCAGACAAGTGGTTTGTGACACACACTGGTAGGGGACACACAGGCCTTACATGAGCAAGAGGATGAACCTGAACCACCTCGCATAGAGTCCTGACGCTCACTTTCAGACTCTCATGGGATTTGATGCTCTCTGGAGGGTTTCCGAGGAAACCCCCTGCTGATGATGAGCTCCTGGAATCTCTGCTCCCTCCATCTCAGTCACACTCTGTCTGTCCGTACTTGTCCTCTCTGCGTCTCACAGTGTAACCGATAGGGCATCGTGAGCAGTGGTAGCCATGTAACAGAGCTGTCACTGTCACTTTATCCAGACATCTCGGATCAGCAAGGTGAAAGGTAGAAGGGTCCGAACGGGTCGGACATCTGTTGATCTGTCTATGCGATTGAAATTACGCCGAGCCTCGCGCAAACTATCTCTGCATAAATCTCTGTAATTGCGAAGACACTTGTGGCATGTTGTGTTAATGTAACATGACATCTGTTAAATTGACTCCCCTGCTAGAAATACTATACTTTGTCAGAAATCAAGAGTAAACTTCAGATTTGGCTCGGACAGCAGCGCAACTAGTTACTTTGCGGATGAGTGCAGGACTCTGATTAGCTCTCACAGGTGTCATGCATGCTTGTAAAAACCACAGCTTCCTCGGGGCTCATAATAGAATAGGAGGAGGGAAAGTAGCACTTAATTCTATGGATCCGATATTTGCTGAAAATGTTCGAATAGTTTCTTGAAAATGTTCTGAAACAAACTATATCACTTGGTACTAACTAAGAGTGAAATGTGCTGAACCTTCTGCTTTAGTTGTGTTGACTTAAAAAGCAGCTTCAGATTTCTGGAGGCATTTCTGTGAAGGAACTGCTCCGGTATACAATTAGAATATTTTCATTATAGCATTGATTGAGTCAGTGTATCTATGCTGAATTGCACATTTTTGTTTGTTCAACTGACTTGCAGTGCACTGACTAAAATAATTCAGGTTATGCTAGCCAGGCAGTAGTTTAAATTAATCAATTTAATAATACCAACTAACCACTTCTCTTAATTTTAATAATAACTTGACCATTATATTCTTCTAATTTGAAAATAATACATAACAATCCCATAAATTGAAGACGAGTTTTCTGATACTTCACATTAAAACATTGGTTAATGTTTGAGGGTTTATAAGGTTTTCATTTGGATAAAAACAACTTTATATGAAAAGAAAATGAAAAAGTATGTAATTGTACACACATCACTGGAGTTTGAGGTGCATCTGACTTCAAACTACTGCTTGTGTTGTGTCTTTGGTGCCAGTTATTCATTTTTAAATGATCCATTCTTAGTGGCTCTGTTAATGCAGGACCATGCAGGTCTGTTGCATCTCAGGCTCTATACTGTTGGCGTACTTGACTCGTTGCTGGTATCGAGGCTTGGTAGATGTCTTTTGAGAGCTCAGCAGGCTGCGTCCAGGCTCTATCGGAAGGGAAATAACACCCAGCCAAGACATTCCTGCAGCCTAAATGTGACCTTTGTTTTCCAGAGCAGACACGCTGGGGCATATGTGCTGTTGAAGGGAAGGTATGGCTGGCAGGTGACCATAGGTCTTCATATAAGACCTATGGTCGAAAGAAAATAACTGCTCACAGCAAGGTTTGTGGATTATCTTCAGTAACCGCGTCATGACTTTTGGAAAAAGACGTTGCTGTTTTTCCAAAGTGTTCTTTTGGTGCTTTGAGCATCACAAGCCGATTTCCATATAGTCCCATTATATCAGAGAGAAGGCAGACGTCTCTATGGCTGATACCTCCAAAACTATCTAGATTGATAAATAGCGCTACAGGTAGGAAGGAGGTGAAATATGTCTTTTGTATCTTGTCAGAAACTGTTAATTTGGGTAAATTTGTGAAAATGTGGTAAAGGGTGATGAACTGATCATTCCCTGTGGTGTGGTTGGTTTATGTACATAGGGGGTTGTTGTACACACACACAAACAGGGCATGGGGTGAAGTCGGAGTAGCAGATTCAGGACCCGGTGCGGACCAGTCCGTATATAGGAATGTGAAAAATGCTCTGGGCTGAGAGAGAGATAGAGAGAGAGAGAGAGAGAGAGAGAGAAGGGTAGATTTACGACCAGTCAGGGCCGGAGGTTGACTTTGGAAGGGATACTATAAACTGACTTAAATAACCCCGTCCACCTCTCCCTGACCTCTGCCAACAGGCCTGAGGACAAGGAGGAGAGGAGAGCCAGAACGAAAACCGGTAAAACAGTGTTTGTAAGGCCTTTTAGGATCATCATGGCTCCAGGAATCAATCCTAATTATGTTTTGTTGTTTTTTATTAATTTCAGGGTACTGTAATAAGGTGTGAATGAAGTAATAGCACATTATTTATCATTCAAATAAGAAGTTGTTTTTATATTAAACAAAATTAACTTGTGTATCCTCACTTCCTTACTCTCAGGGGTCGAATCTGTGTTGAGTGAATACAATTGTTTGCGCCCGTTGTTAACGGTAGCTTGCTTATTTAAAAAGTTGCGGGCTTGTGCAGGAAGTCCAGGGTCGCGCTAGTGACAATACTCTCAGACCAATCAGTAGTCTGCAGTGTTGTTGGTACCAAGAAAAATCAAAGAGAGACATTCCTACCATGCAGTGGAAATTTGGCACAAGTTCTTCGAATACTTATATGGTTCAAACATCGAGCAGCAGCAACGGAAATATTCCCTTTTAAAAATCACGAATTACAATGTTTTCTAAATTGCACAATGCAGCAGTATCCCTTGGATTTTGCATCTCTCTGACTTTGCTGCTGCTGCAGTCGGCCACCTTTCATGCCCTTAAGAAATGTTTCCAGAATCAGATTTCCCCCAGATAGTCTGTGACTGTGGGCAGTGTAATAAACAACATCAAACTGTGGACCACTAGATGATATAATGTTCCGACTGACTTTCCTGCAGCCTTGGCTGGCACAAGTTTCCTGCCTGTGCTACTCCCATTGGATATCATGATCTCATCGCTGTGTGACTGAGTCCCCTCTCTGATCTCATGGATGTGTTGGAGGGTATTTTCGATGGGGCCCTTCCCCAAGCACTCACACTAGGAGTGGCAGGGCATCTGATACGAGAACATGAAGCGAAGCGTCTTTGACAGTCCATTAATGACACTGCTGTTTACATGCTTGCAGTACATACCTGGCTCATTTTAAATGGGGATACCGTCCTATTGATAAAGCAGTTTGACCTTTGCTCTGTTGGTGGTAGAATACATTTTGAAATCATTATTCTTGAAAAGGAAAACCTTATCATTGTAATTTAGAAAACAAAAAAGTGTAGATTTGATCCTGTCAGAATGTTTGTGATTTCACAGCAAAACGTTACAACTCTCATTTCAGTGTCTTTCCTGGTTGCACTTGACTGTCTGTGGTTTTAAAGTTGATCAATATAACATTGGAGTTTCAAAAGTGTCCCAAAGTAAAATGATGGTCTGGTTTTCTGAATTCAAGAAACGTTTTTATTCATCTGGGGAGACATGCTCACGCTTCTGTGTCTGCTATTTTGAAAATCCCTATTGGATTGGATACACAATGTACATCTTACTGTACACTGAGTGAAGTTTCCAAAAGATAAATTGCTGGGAACTGAAAGAACTTGCTGCTGTAACGTGAGGAACTCGATAGAGGCAACTTAATGTTGATTTTAGGTCAAGTACTGTGGGGACTTTGACAAAGCTCTCTGTTCGTCTTTTAAAAAGAGTTTGATTGCGAGGAAATGTGGAACACTTTCTTAATCCCTGGGGAATTAAAGAAATATGCATTTAGGGGCTCAAACAATCGTCCGGCGAGTGCACCTACCGATAAACACTAAACGGTTGAGGAGTTACAGCTCTGAAAGGAAAATAAGATTGAGACGGAATGAATGCCGCGACTCGGGCTGAAATGTGTGAGTCTGTCTAGTGTGCGACTGTGTGTATAAACTGGAGTAGACGGCATTTGAGAGAGTGGTTTAGTCCACAAAAGCCTCACACAAAGGCAGTTCTACGGCTGGGTAATACGCGTGTGTGTGTGTGTGTGTGTGTGTGTGTGTGTGTGTGTGTGTGTGTG
>NW_022280032.1:5438987-5504254 GCF_004355925.1 Anarrhichthys ocellatus | reverse complement strand
TGTGTGTGTGTGTGTGTGTGTGTGTGTGTGTGTGTGTGTGTGTGTGTTTCAGGGTCCTGGAACTTTACAAGGACCACACTTTCCTCTTTTGCTCTCCAAACCAGCACTGGTTCATTCACAGATAGTGTCACTCTGTTGTTGTATGATAAATGTGTTTGATACTGATTTGTTGCTAATGTAACTTGGCTGATGATAAAGTCCATATTTTACAAATGTTAAAATATTAACATTAAAAGTTTCAGTTCAATTTGCTTTATTAAACCAGAATAATCCACTCATTATCAATATTGCTTTCCATGGAGTCTTGCATACATGTATGGTAAAAGAAACAATAACATAGTGGCACAGTTACACTAAAGGGATAATAATTTCAGGGATTCTAAAAGATGTGCTGCCCACCTTTTAGAGCTTTTTCTGCTGGTCTTGTTTGGCCGAAACATTTGTATTAGCTAACTGAATTGTTTCCAGATCTGAGTAATTACTGTGGTAAGTACAATGGAAATGATACCCCAAACTATGAAACCTAAATTATCCTTTAAATAATACTGATTTAATATTTAAAAAGCCTCCATCCAAAATAAACTTACAGTACCAACAAAATATGAAAGCTAACATGTAAGTAGGTTTTCTACAGATTAGAAAGTCATCCAGAAATCATGGCGATCAGCCTCAGTGCTCAGCAATCACATGCATTTTATTTGGTAAATCCTCTAGTATTCTTTATGGCCTTAGAAAGTTGGACCCTTGAGCCCGACTTCTGGCTGGTAGATTACCCCCTGCTGGGTATACAAACTGGCAGCCGAAGCTGTTTCTGTAATGACTTAGCAACAAAACTCAAATGCCTTCAAAAAGCATTACGTGGAAGCTCATATCGGAGCAAACTGCGGATCACATGAGCACCGGGAAGAAACGGGTGTCTTGCGTCCGTGAAAAAATCCGATCACTTTTATTGGCTGACAAAATTTCTTATGGGGGTTCATCCAAGTTTCAGGTTTCCTCTTTTCACCATTTGGGGTCGCCTGATTGACCGGTTTACGAAGCGTTGTGAGGTCTGATCCAAGCATCGCTATGTAAGGGAAAATCTGACGGGTTTGTACCAGGTTGTGTGTCGTGACTGATCTGTGTGTTAATTCACATGGAGATGTGGTTGGTGCCAAGGGAAAAATGACTATGTTTAAGAGGTGGTGCAAACCCATGTGTGTTTGTGGACCTGTGTGAGAGCATAAGACATCTCCTGTGAGAGCAAGAGTTGTGTGATTCACTCTGTTACTGATCGTGTGTGTGTGTGCGTGTGTGTGCGTGAGTGTGTGTGTGTGTGTGTCCTCCCTTTTATTAGTGCTGGTTTGTAAAGTTGCTGTTCTCTACATAACTAACAATTATTTTTATTTATAATTAATTAATTTTGTGTTTTCAAGTTATTATTTTATATTATACACTGAAGAAAAAATACTTAATTATATTATATTCCATTTTTGCCAATAAATCCCCCTAAATTCCACACACTGTTCCGTTTCAAGACTTAAGTTATTACTGGAAGTGATTCTGATTTAATTATCCATCAATGAATACATCCATCCATCATCTTCCGCTTATCCAGGGTCAGATATGACTTATTGTTTTTGCACTATGCTTGCAAAAGTGTGTGTATTACGTTTTATAATAGCACCTAGCTTTTATTCAGTCCATCTTAAATGGCACAGGCTTGCATGGCAGTAGTATAGAGCTCCCCCATGCTATATCATTTCTTGTCAAAACTACATTCACTACAAAATGTTACTATTCTATTCATGAATTACACTCCCAACCCGTTACTTATATACTTATGCATACACGTCTATTTGTGTGTATTTAACAATCTAAGTCATTAAACTAGAGCTTTAGTTTTGGAGAAGAGGTTGAAAGAAACCACATGACCGTTAACCTCAACTGTAACCGGACACTAAATGGAGGGGAGGGGGGGGAACAAGCCCATATATATTCCATAAACATTGACACACACACCAGCTGCCTGGCTGCCTCACCAGACTGGGCCCCCTTTGGTCCACGGCCTGTGCCGTGTCTGTCCCGAACCCGGTCCAAGGATCGCATGGCTGCAGCCTCCACCTGCTCTGCCAATGTGACCTGTCTGTCAGCAGTGGCAGTGCGCAGGCACACACTCACTGCAGAGATACGAGCTCAGTGCCCACTCAGCGGGTCAGGCTCAGGCTGATGCAAGCTCTCGCACAAACAGATGTATATACTTGAGGATAGTTTTCAGCATTGACAAACGTGACAGCCTGGACTCTTGCTTTAGGCACGAGTGTTTGCGTGTCATCTGTATGTGCATGCATGCAAACTCTTCCAAATATGTGCACACGCAGACATGCGTAAGAACATGTTTAAGCAGCCAATTTACCTAATCATACAGTGACTTCAATGACTGCAGCATACAGGTATTTGTATGAATATGTGCACAGAAATATACAGTGGATATACATTTCCTCATTCCTCCCTCAGGCATGCAGAGCAGGCTCACTGATGATGAGTTAATATTTAGCTTCGTTAAACATTTTAATTCCTCCGCACCAAGAACATGCTCCTCATTAGCCCCTCAGCTTCAGTTCAAGTACAACACACCAGACATCAGGCTTTCTCCAGTTTTTATTTGTAATTTAGAGTTGATGGGATTAGATGAGATGAAACTTTATTTATCCTGAAAAAAGTACTTGGTAAGGTTTAGGAAAAGATTCTAGTTTGGGTTAAAATAAGTAAGTTTGTTAACTAACCAAGGTAAAATAAGTTAATGTTGACATGGTTTCACACGGGACACGAATAGCTTTCTCCTGGGTGAAAGTCCTGGGTTTGCTTGACCCTTCCAAGGCAAGGCAAGACAAGTTTATTTGTATAGCACATTTCAACAACAAGGCAATGTTACAATGATTCGGTGATACTGGCTGATACACAAGCCAACATGTTAATAAGGGGAGTACTAGAACTTAATTTTTCCCACTTCAAGCACTGATGATACCAAATACTAAAATGCTTTTGTTTTCTGGTCCCTTACAGGACGAAATGAGTTGATTGCACGGTACATCAAACTTCGCACAGGGAAGACACGGACCAGAAAGCAGGTAAGTTCTCTGCAAATGTCATTTGAAGCAGCCCCTATTTTTGAACCCTTCCAGAAAAAGGCCTCCGCTGCTGAGTGATGCCCCGACACCCTGGGTACCCCCCCCCCGGCTTCTCACCCCCTCCTACTTGGAGGGCTAGAGATGACGACTGATTTAGGGCCAGGGCCCAATGCACAGATGCTATAGGATCATGTGTCGGTGTTGGTTCTTCACCACCTCCTGGATCTGGTGCTTGTTAGAAGGGTAAAGAAGCTGGGGAATACGGGGATCGTGATGGGAGACTGAGGCGGGGGATTTGAAACTCTATCCTCACTATGGTATCTGATATGGATGGGCTGATGTATGGGCAGTGATGGATGTGGGGAGTAGCGGTCCCTGCTAAGTCACCTGGCAGACTCAGTGTGTAAATGAAAAGAGATGTGTGGAGATTTGAGTAGGAAGGATTAGAAATGGATGGTGGGACAGGTTGGAGGGATAGAGGGACACCTGCTGGTCCAACAACAGTAAATGATGGAATGCTGTGTGGCAGTACAGCTTCTTACAAAAGTTGCTCTGACAGAAAATATAAACCAACAAAGAGTCAGTGTTATGGAGCAACAAATGTAGTTTTTGTAATATGAATTGTGAGAAGGGCAAAATAACACAACGCAACTCAAAAAATATAAACAGTTCAGTAATATTTTGTTATTTTTATATTTCATAGCAGTATTTAAGTGCTGTGGCTCACATGGCCTGAAGGTGCTGCTTTAACCAGTGTATATCATTTTTGCCTAACAAGGTTATTTCAGATGTTTGGACTAGTCAGATGAGGATCATGAATATCAATATTTGAATTTCAGGCAAATTTCTTTTTTATATTTTTTATTTAGACCAAAGTGTGACCAACCACCAGACAGTCGGCGACATTTTTAGATCCTATTCCCAGCTAAATGGCTTTATAATATTTGCGTATTCATTTTTGATGGAAAAATGCTTGAATAATAAAACAAAGGAACACCTACGGTACATTTGGCTGTGATGAGGCCACATGGACCAAAGGAATTTTAACCACATTGGCAAGGCCGGTAAATTGAAGCTCTTTTGAGCTTCAATCCATCTGTTCTCTAAACCTGCTCATTCAAGGCAACAGTGTTGACCACTAAGCCACACATTTTTGCTGGAAACATGTCGCATGAATGCGATGCTCATCTCTGCTGTGTTGTCTTTCCTTTAGGTCTCCAGTCACATCCAGGTTCTAGCCCGACGGAAGGCCAGGGAGATCCAGGTGAAGCTGAAGGTACGCTACGTGAGTCAACCTCTTTCTGCTCTTTTATATTCACTGAATGTGTTATGAAAGATTTAACAATTGCTTGTTTTTTAATGCACGTGTGAGGAAAGAAAGTTAAGGATATGTGGATTTGATCAAATCACTTATTGTATCACTTATTGTCTGACCTGCACAGATTTGCTTGTGCTCACTGCCAGAGGAGGAAAAAGGTCATAGTTGAGTTAAGGGTGTGATTAGTATGTTGCATTTTTAAAACATATTATTTGATTTTATTTAAGTTGAGCAGCAGCAGGTGGAAAGAGGGTTAACACGTTATTACTCTATATTATTCCCTCTTATAATGAAGTTTCATGTTTTGGCCCCTGCACTGCCATGTCTTCACATCCCATTAACACAAAGGTACAAACAATTGGCTATTTTAATTGCACCCTCTAATTGATGCTGGTTTTAAATGGCATCCTGACACATTTCGATGAAATGTGAACATATTTCAGGGGGCCTGAGGCTTAGTGTGCACGATTATGAACAAGATGAACCAAACGCAATTGTCAGGAAGCAAATGAATCCCTGCATTATTCATTCCAAGTATTACCAGTACCGCAATAAAAGTTCTCCTGTGTGGTACGCTGAGAGCTCACACATCCCTGTCCCCCCAGTACTTTCTCAGTTTACATTACTCGTCCACGTACACCCGCATACTCGCAGTTGCAGCAGGCAACTGGACTCTCCCTCACCTTGGATGGCAGCCATGAGGGTTCAGCTGGCATGGCCCGGCACTGGTCACAGGGTTGGCCTCTGTGACAGGCCTTTTTAAATAAGTCTTTGGTGTAACTGAGATCCCGACCACATGTACCCCACCATATTTCAGCTATGCCCTTGTGTTCGCCAGTTCTGGGAAGAAGAATGTACCCGGTGGCCTTGCCCATTAGGGCTGGGCGGCAAGTGCTTGTAGTCCTCTGTGGTTTGGAAACTGCTGAAGGAGTGGATTCAAAAACAAGAGGTGTATCACTTTACAGTGTTGCACAGGAAGGGCAATTTTGTAGCTATCTCACTATTTTAAACTCAATGCTATTTAGAAGTTTTGATGCACTTATTAGCATATAAACATACCAGCCTTTTCCCTGCCTCGTCTTCCAGTATGACCTCCAACAGAAGCTAGTTGTCATCACTGGCTTGCCCCTGCCAAAGCAATAAACTTAACTCTTGACCCAAAGGCCCTTGACTGTAATATCACCTTCTCTTCAGTTCTCTGCCTGGCAGGGATTCACCGATGATGCAAGCTGGCTTCGATGCTTCATTTCCCTTTTTAGGGCTCTGCTTGTGTTACCGGGGAAGTGGGGCGGCGACTTAAATGGAGTCTGATGAGTGCTCTCCCTTTGGGTAACTGTCTGTTTGTCTCGCTCTCTGGCCCCCCCATAGGACCAGGTTGCCAAAGACAAGGCCCTGCAGAGTATGGCCACGATGTCCTCAGCCCAGATCATCTCCCCCATGGCTTTCCAGAACAAGATGGCTCTCCAGGGCCTGTCTAGGCCGGCTTATCCCACTGCTGGTGGGGTGAGTCCCTTACCAGCATCCCCTACGCCATCTTATTCAAATTGGCTTGAAAGGCGGAGCAGGTGCCACGTCTAATGAAACCATACCTTTGACTTCATCCCAAAGTCTGTGGTTTGATAATTGTGGCCAATTAACAGTATTTTTCATCACCTGTTCGCCTGTAATATGTCCATTTATTTCCCTGGATGTTGGTTAGTTTTATCTTGAGACTTTTTGTAAATTCAGTTTGTCTGAATTCTAGACATTTGAGACTCTTCTTCCTGTAAGAAACTGCTCGGTTGTTCTGGTTTGAAAAGCAGAATACACAAGTCATATGTGATAATTAGTTTCAAGGTGGAACTGTGTAATATAGTTTTTTTATTTGTTTTCCCTCACAGTTTTGGCACGGGGCACTTCCAGGACAGCCGGGAGGCCACGAAGAGTGAGTCAATCATTCTTCTCTGTAGTGCTACTGTGTCCCATCAGTGATTTCTCATGTGATAGGCTTAATAACCATCAGATAAATTTCAGTATGAAACATATCAGTACAATTATAAAGAAAAGTCTTCAGCTGTCTGACATTCAGCATACCACTCTGCCCCCTGTGTCTTTAGAGGTCACGCGGTCCAATTAGTACATGAGATGGGGTCAAGAGGCCAAGCCGGTGCATAACATGCCTCTCCCTCTCTTGTCTGTCCCGTCTCTCCAGCATTAAGCCCTTCTCCCAGCAGAGTTACGCCATGCAAGCGTCCGGCCCGACCCCAATAACAGGTGGGTGCTCTTTCTCCACCCTGCTGTGTTGACAGACGGCTGTCGTGCCGGGAAAGTGACGAGACAACCCGGCTCGTGATGAAGAGCTTGCACAGAGCTCAGAGAAATACCTGCAAATATCACAGCATTTCCTTTTTTAAAGTTTAACATTGTTGCACTCAAACCGCACATTTACACACTGCCCTCTTGTCCGCAGGTTATGAAAGCACAGCAGGGCTGTCAATGTCTCCCGGTACCCCCCCCTGGCAGGGTAGATGTATTGCCAGCTCCAAGCTGCGAATGCTGGAGTTCTCCGCCTTCCTGGAGCAACCTCAGGACCCAGAGAATGTGAGTAGACGAGAGGGGGTATAACTTTGTTAGGTTTTTTACTCTTAACACAAAAATGTATTTCATTTCTCGATATATTTTCTATCACTATAGTTCTTATCTTATAAATCTTATAAATGTTTGTTGCCTGATCATCTGCAAAACTTGTGAGCCAGCTTGTGGCAACAAGACTCCAATTAAGAAATAGCTTTTATAATGCAATCAATGACTGTTTCGCTACTCTAGTTCTGATTCACACTTTGTATCTTTTATTGTATGTGTTGCCATGTAAGGCAATATTTTACACACCCTTAGAAAAATACTCTGGCACTTTGAAACAGAGCGGTTTGAAATAAAAACCTATAAATTGAGGTCACAGATTTCGAGGGAAAGACTGGATATTATGGTTTATTACTTGCAGTTCCTGGTGTGTATGACAGTAACTCATAACGATCAGAAGATAATCTGTATAAACACACAAATTAAATACACACCAGCACATCACAAGTTTACGAATAGGACGAGTGGAAGGAAAAGGGTGGGACCCTTGAGACAGGTGATGGGATTTTACAATAAATATGTTTTAATGGAACAGCAGGCCCAAAGTAACAGATGTCCCGGAGCGCCCAACACTGCACCTGGCATTGATGGCAATTTAGCAAACTGGACACTTGTCATTTTTGGCTCTGTTCATCTCCTGTTATGCACTTTTGTCTCCCCAGTTTAACAAGCACCTGTTTGTGCACATCGGCCAGTCCAACCCGAGCTACAGCGACGCCTATCTGGAGTCTGTGGACATCAGACAGATCTACGACAAGTTCCCAGAGAAGAAAGGAGGCCTGAAGGACCTGTTCGACAAAGGGCCACACAACGCTTTCTTTCTCGTCAAGTTCTGGGTAAAATATATTTGTGGGTTTTTTAAAAACTTTTTTGAGTCAAGTTCAGATCAGTCCAATCCCATTCTGTTCCCTTTCATTTTTTTCAATTAATTACAGCGGATAAATCGTTAATTTCAATTTAATACCCGTTTCACTTATGTAAAGCTCAGTCCTATACTCTGTGTGGGGTATGTTTCATACATCATAAGAGCTTATAATCCTCCTAGAGTCATGGCGGTGAAATGAGAGTACAGTGAATTCTCTTGTTAATGTTTTGTAGTACCTGTTGGCTGATAATGGCTTGGCGGTGTCAACTGTGTTGAGATAGTTTAAGCATTGGAGTTAAAGGAACTTAAGTGCGATTTAAAGCCAGATTCAAAGGAAAGGCATCGCTCCCATGACCTGATTGCTGGTTCATATGCCGGCAAAGAAGGCATTGCTGCTCAGCACGCATTAGGCGTTGGTGTATTTGTATATAACTGTGAGGGGTGTGTGTGTGTGTGTGTGTGTGTGTGTGTGTGTGTGTGTGTGTGTGAGATTGTGTGTGACAGCAGCCTTGGGGAGAGTGGCAGGTCTGATCTTTCACAAGAGGAAATGTGAGAGCAGGCACCTGTCTCGGCGCTATTAGACCGCCCCTC
Organism: Anarrhichthys ocellatus; assembly: GCF_004355925.1. NCBI lineage: Eukaryota > Metazoa > Chordata > Actinopteri > Perciformes > Anarhichadidae > Anarrhichthys > Anarrhichthys ocellatus. Next base: position 5,495,751 of record NW_022280032.1, on the reverse strand, counting down.
AAACTTATTTATAGATAAGCCCCCCCAAAACACACACGCACGCACAGATAAGATGCAGACTAAGGAATGATGACAGATGGAGGAGAATGTGTCATATCGTTGAAAACAGAAGAAATATGTAAACTGACAACCTATAAATGGGCATTAAAGAAGAGATCAGAGCGAGAGACGGACACAGAAGGGGAGTGCAAGTGGAATTGTGCATCTCAGCTGATTGGGCCACCTTGCCTTACCTCAGGACAAGACCTTTCCTATTTGTGTCAAGCACAGCACGTACACACTTTTAAACCCTCTTTACCTCATGGACACCTCTCTGTACACATAACGTCTGTATGTGTAGAGAGATGCTTTATTAAAGTGACTATTATTTTAAATCTATTCAAAAGTTTTGCTACTTTTTACTATGATGGCATTTTAGTTTTACATTGGAGGTGAGGGATAAGCATGATAAGAGAGTAAAAGTACATTTACTTTATAATCTCCATTTGTTAAAATCAATGTGCTGGGATTACCAAGTAATGTTGTCACAAAGTAAGTCAGAGAATCACTGAACAAACTGTACAGTTAGAGCTACTAGAGCTGCTGAGCTACTTCCTTGTACATGAAGAGCTTAATTGGAGACTTCAATCATAATGTCTGAGATATATGATCACCTAACTAAATACTTACAGCATAGTCACCGATTGCCCAAAACAAGGATTGGCTCAACAAAAGAAGTCAAAGCATAATTGATAGAAAATACAAGACAATAAAACACTATTTTGATTACTAAGTGATTTACAGTGCAAGCACATTGGATTGATGACCCTTTATAACTAAAGGCGAGAAAATAACAACCTGTGCACAACCTTTGCTTGTGGTTTAAAACGTCTTATCTGTACTTGGAAACTCCTTCAGTTTAGTAATCCCTGTCCTCAAAATTCTTGTCTTGCAGCATCACAGATAAGAGACGGTGAGGTAATAATGGATGTCAGGCACTTTGGTGTTCAAAATAAAAATGTACAATTTTGACTTTTTGCACATAGAAAAATGTACAATTAAGACATATAGAATTGTAAAAATAAATAAACATTATAGATAGCTACTATCCTAATACAAAGGAAAGGTTTGTGGGGTGACAAAACAAAACTAACCATTTCTTTCTTTGTTCTATTCTCCAACTTAAACTTTATTTTATCGTCACATACATGAAAGCAAATGAAAGCCAAAACAGGATCTCACTCATACTAAATTCATCGACAAGCACAGACCTAGAAAAGGACCCAAACAGGTAGAGTTGTATGAATGGGCATGAATGATTGTCGACTACAGCACTGCTGCACAAATCTCCTCCTTCCATTGAACAAGCTGCCATATTTATTTCTGAGTGCGCAATCAATGTCAATGTTCTCTGGGACCATCTACTGTGGGGACCTGCCAGTATGGTGCACAGTATTAATGTTCCTCTCTACTATGGGTGGAGGTAAGTCTGGGCGTAAATAAACGCATGTTTTGAAGTAGAAGGACAAGTGCGGTCTGACTGAGCCTTGAGAGGTTGTCCAAGGTTAGGCATCGTGCCGATCATGCTCTCCGTCTACTATAACCTCCCACTCTAATACTGGGGCACTGGCAGGGCTGTTTCAGTAGCACCTGAGGCTTGTACTGCAGAGCTGTTGTGCATACCAGGTGACCCAAACACATCCAGCCTCTAGGGATGAGCTGTTGCCACCACAGAATACCACAGTGAACAATGTTAGTCCCACTCTGGTGTTCAGTGATCAGATCAACGTGCCCCCCTGCCACAACAGAGTCCAAATCTGACACACAAGGTTGAGCAGAAGTCTCTAGATGGTTATTACGTTGAGTACCGCAGCGTTTTGCAGGTCTAAAATGAAATGGCGCTCTGAACAGAAGATACAGAAGGTCGTTGTAGGTCTCTGCAACCTTCCGAAGTGATGTGTATCCTTTAACTAATGTGGTTCGGAGATGCTAATGGCGGACAGAAGAGTGTCAAACCATCATCTTCACTACTACTGTGCAACATTGTAAAATAAAGTGGACCATCATTCTCGGATCCACTTTGTCAAAAATGTGTTGCGCCGAGGCCATCGGTGAATCGCACAGCAGATATATATTCTCATGTAGCGTGAAATGCTGTGGTTCAGAGTGCCGAAGACTGTGAATGTCAAGTTCAAAGTGTTGCCTTGCAATCTCATGCCGCCAGGTGGCTTTGTACGCATAACATGACCCCTCTCACATGTTTGACTGCCACATTATTTATTGTAGAGAGATAAAAGACATTGGTGAGTGACACCATTTTGGAAGAAGTCTTCTCCAGTCCTTTGAAGGAGCAGCTGGTCAAGCCGTGGCATTTGATTCAGGAGTGAGGGGAAAGGAGGGGGATGAGTAGCCACTCCATATATCATAAAGAAACAGCAAAAGATAGAAATAGGGACATAGGGATGGACATATGGCAGGAGAAACGGCAGGGGGCCATGTGAGCAACAAGTCATTCATCAATGAAATACTCCTAATTCATGTCACGGCCTTGTTGAGTCCAAACAGTTATGACATATGCACGCTTATAACACTGCCCCCTCTCAGTCTGTTCATCTTATCGTATCCGAAGGGGCTCCTCCAATTCTCAAGGCATCCTTGACAAAACACAGAAACGCTACATGTCAGCTGGTCATTTCAAAGCCCGTATACTGAAAAAGAACACCGTGCTCTCGGCCATGAAAATAAGCAAAATGAAATCCTCGACACATCTGAAAATACGATAATCTTGTTTTACGCCATTGTCAAAGACAGGAAGAGCCTATTTGATGTAGCCGCAGTGGGACAACCGCGTGGTAGGTCATGACTTGGGGGTTTGCTGAGGCGCGGGTTGGCATGGTGACGGTGACAGGCGGCTGGCCCACCTCCAAAGCTATGGCATTCTAGATTGAATTTCCAGCAAACCCCCCTGTCGGCTGCTGGCCGCCCTGCCCCGCTCCCCACCTTCCTCCTCACCCTCTCAGCGCCCGTGGCCCTGTCCTAACGGATTGTCTCGCGCCTTTGAAGTGCGGAGGGAATCCGATTTGAGCCGGCTCTGCTAAATTGTTACACAGCCAGCCTGCCCACCGTGATCTAATCAGCCAATTGCACGCTGCTGATTGTAATTGGATGAATTCCCTCGCAGGCTGTTAGGGAAGCAGGGAATGGCGGTTTGGGGAGGGTCACTAGGCCCAAGGGATGAAGACAAATAGAGGAATTACATGAGCCAGGGATGAAGATGAACGGCGTGATGAAGACATGAGAGGAGGCTGAGCGGTGTCTCAATGGCCCATTAGGAGACAAGAGCCAGACAGGGGAAAAGGTAAAACAGCCCAGCTGTCTGACGGAGGAAACGACACCTCAGTCTGATACAAAATCAGATTATATGCTACTTGCCTCGATTCAAACTTGAACTAGTGGGATCAGCGATAGGTGAATCTGCATCCACATGAGGATGAGGAAACTTGACTCTACGCTACCTTTAAATTCATTGTTAACTATTTTTCCAGCCAAACTGAGGTACAAAATACGAGTCATGCCAAATGGTTACACCTCCCCGTGTTTACGGAGCTACAGAGGACTGTGGCTCCTCACACACCTCCCTCGACACTAAAAGTTGCAGATTGATTTACAGATAGATGTCATGGTGTTCTTGGTTGAAATTGATTGATGCTATAGCTTGTGTAAGCACACATCATGTTTTTGTTTTACAGGAAGAAAGTTAATGGATTTTGATATAAAAATATGAAGAAGTATTCTTTTGCATATATTATTAAATATGTACAAAATATGACTGTGGATGTGAACTTTAAGGGTTTAAGAAGGTATTTTTCATTTCACCTTGACTGTGAATATCTAAAAAACATTTTTTATTATTGTCTTGCAAGACGTGCACACAAAGAGAAGCACAGCACCTTGTGAATCTAGAGGCTGGATTTGACAGTGCTATACTGGGTCAACAAGGATCTGGCCAGTAGATGCCTCTTGGCTTTGCAGAGAATCACCCTCGAGCTTTGTTGAGCTGTTACACTCTTGGTGACGTGTCTTTGTCGGACTGACACACCTTAATATCCACATCTGTGAGCCGAAAGTAGAACCTGATATTTTGTTATAGATTATGGATCTAGGCCTTCATATCCTTGAGGTTTTGGATGCTAAGTGTGGAGCAGGCCAGTGTGTAGTGTAGCACAAATGTCTTCAGGTAAATGGGGGCAGTAAGTCCTCATACATACACCACCTGGCTGCAATCATGGTTCCTTTTGGGTGTGTATTGGCATTAGTTGATCCTGACATGTGATCTGTTTCGTCCCTCTAGGCGGACCTCAGTATAAACCTGCAGGATGACAGCAGCTTCTTCTATGGTGTTTCCAGTCAGTACGAGAGCTCTGAGAACATGATTATCACCTCATCCACCAAAGTCTGCTCCTTTGGCAAGCAGGTGGTGGAGAAAGTGGAGGTAAGACAAGGACACTGGGGGTTATCAAGCTCATTTTGTAAACTTTAACTAGAGTATGCCTCTATGTCAGGCACGTTTATTAGCTCTCCAACCATTTCTCATAATTTCTGACATTGGAGAGAAGGCAAACTTTGATGATTTTTCTTTAAGCAATCCTACTTGTGTTTGCAGTCGAAGGGCAGCAGCATTTACGTACATAGCAGAAACTTGTACATTGACTTTATCTGTTCTTTGAGTGGGCAACATTTTGACTAACAAGGATGACATTTTCCCTTTACCTTTTCAGTTTTATCTGCCCCAATTGTACAGCAATATACTGCTGCCTAGCCATCATACGTCCAGATGAGAGAAACTCACAGATATGCTCATCTATGTCACCTTGTGATTGTTCGCTATTTTACCCTGGGTTTTGCTTTTAAGTGTAACTCAACACTAGACTTTGGATGGAGGAAAAAGGAGCAATGCTGGCCTAAAGGATCAAATTAGAAAGAGTACTGAGAGAGTCTTACAAAGAGAGTTATTCTTTTTGAATCCTGAGTTGCATCTACAATGTTAAAAAGTGTAATTCATGTTGTGTTTAGATTACAAACTATAATATTTTCATAAAAAATATATTAAATTTCAAGGCAGTAACAAGACAGTGCTTTCGATAGAGTTAATTCCGGGTTCCGGGTCTCTAATAATGAATCTAAATTTGATTTAAACTTGGATTAATTATAAATACAGAAAACACAGCATATTGAATTCTTTAATTAGACTGCTTTTTTACAGCAGGCCAGTGACCAGTCTCATTATAGTGTGCGTATAAAGGCAGTAGCATGCATTGTCAGTATGAGGTTGTCAAACTTTTCCGGATAGTACAGCTCCCACAAGTATCAACAGGAAACTAAACACCGTATGTGGCTACAGTTAAAGAAGATTGCATCACTGATTGCTCAATAGATGCGTAATATTTTAACATTAAGAGGCCATGACCAAGTCAAAAACCACCATCACCACCCAGAGGAGTGAATAACTGCTTCTGGTGGAGACGCATTCCAGTCAATTGCCACTGATCTGTGGTCAGGAAACTGACGTGATTAACAAATCTCCCCAGCATGACTAACAGTTAAGCTTCCCGTTAACTAGACACAATAGTGGCCCTGCCCCCACCTGCTTCTGATGGATTGTACAATATAAACACACACACACACACACATCCCTAGGAAGAGCCATCTGCCTCAGTCGACCACATGATGATATTTAATGGCTTCATGATTTGATTACTGTTGTCACAAGAAATATGTTTATTGTCATATCTGGCATGCCATATGCTGCATTAAGTATATTATATTACAGCTTATCACATAGATGTTCACATTCAATGGATCCAATTGCGTTTCAGTGGAATATGTATCCCTATTGTTTTACGATAGATTTCACATTTTGTCCTTTTAATGTGTTTTAAATTCTCTTTGCACATGGTATATGTCCTCATATGTTGGACTGCACGCTTTGATTGTGAATTGTATTTGTTTTTTCTAGACGGAGTATGCACGTTTTGAGAATGGACGCTACGTGTTTCGAATCCACCGTTCCCCTTTATGTGAATATATGATCAACTTTATCCACAAGCTTAAACACCTGCCGGAGAAGTACATGATGAACAGCGTACTGGAGAACTTCACTATCCTACAGGTATACTACTCATAGCAACCAGGGATATTCTGTAGCCTGAAAGTGTCAAAGCTGGGGATTACTCTTCTGGTATTATATACGATTTTTCAGTTATTCTGTTAAATATTAAAGTAATAATGTAATCGTTTGGAAAATATACAAAAACAACAACTCGTGGTTTTACAGGGGCTATATGCCGGACAAGACATCTGGTTTTGAGCCGTGTTGTCACAAATACAGACTCTAACTGGGGAAAGAAATTCACGTCAGCCTCTGACTAGTAATCTGTCTGAGATATCAGAGATGATACTTACCCGCAGTAGAAAAGAACCTCAGAAGTGTCAGCAAACTGCAGATAAAGTTGCATCAAAATAAAATCTAACATTAACTCTAATAGAATCAAACCACCTAATTTATACACTGTTTATTTGTGTCACTTATTTACGAGCAATTACAATAAAGTAACGCAACAAAGAAGCCAATTTAGGTTATTTATCTTGTCTGACCACAAGATGTGTGAACACTCCAAAGTTGGAATAACAGCAAGTTTTCTGGTTCTTCCCATCCTGCCGACACATTTTCTTTTTAATTTTCAGAGGAAAAGAGCTAGCCTGGACATATCCATTTTCAGTATTTATGCTAAGCTAAGATAACTGGCTGCTGTCAGTAGCGTAATGTTTAACATACGGTATGAGAGTGGTATCAACCAACTGGTCTTACTCTTGGTAAGAAAGCAAATTAACATATTTCCCATAATGTTATAACTATTGCCAACACTTAATCACATTCACTGTTAGCAGAATGTATTAGGTCTGCTGCCGTAGTCTTGCTCAGAAAATTCTGCTTGAGCTGCAGAGAGGCATGACTTAGAGCTGACTTAGAATGTATTAGGATGCGAGTCATTGTCTGCAGCACATTCATGCATTGAAAACACACATTGTCCATCATTCATATAGTTCTATTCATACCATTCTGAGGAGATAAAGCATACAGGACCACAAGGAGGTTCAATATGTGGACTTCCTTTCAATTTTAAAGTGCTTTTTGCTGACATCCCACTGTCGTAAAACGGTGTGAAACAGAGAACCTGCTCTTTAAACCCGCTCTCTAAAGGAATATGGAATATGGAATACTTACGATGGGGTAACCTTGACAGACAGCTGATGGAGTTTTTTCACTATGCCTATGAGCAGCGTTTCTTTATGGTTTCTTGCAGAGTTTAAATATTTCATCCATTCTACTGTAAATTGGACTTTTCTGAATGAGTCGGTGTGCTCCTTGGAGAGCGAACAGAGGGGAGAGGGAGGTGAATAGACTTAGAGTGCATCACCATAGCAACAAAGTGGTCCTCAACACCAGCGTTCAAAGACATCGGTGTTCCTTCCATTGGCGGCTGCATTCCTTCTGGGCAAAGGGACAATGACCATATTGAGCCCACACTGACGACTAAATGGCAGCATGTCATTAGGTTTCTCAATGGGCTGATTTAGCTCATAATACCCATGAATGGCTCATAACCACACATACAGACATGCGCATACATAAAGGCAACAGATGGGTGCACTCACAGATTCCACTTGGCAAGGCTGAGCACAATGGATCGATACGCCTCATGTAATACGGTGTTCAATGCAACGCGCGATGAATTGATGGAGTTGTGTGCTAGTTTTATGCTTGTTGCGTCGCCACAATCCTCCCTGATGTGGAGATACAAATTACAGCCTTGCACATAGAAGAACATTTTGACCAGAGATCATGCATCATTAGTTATTTATAATTAGTTAGTAGTGTGTTATGTTATGTAGTGATTGGTGTCGAGCTACTGCGAAGAAGCAGCTGAATTGTGTTTGAGAGAAAGAAACTGAACCATATGCTGCTCTCATTAGATTTGAATTAAATGAACGTGTATTTCTGCTTGTCATTATTTTTCACTTTTGAAAATGATTAAAGGCATGTCTAAACATACTTCATGCTTTAGCACTGCATTGGAAAGCCATGGCTCTACCAAAACAACAAACACCTTGTTAAATAACACAAGTAAATGAAATGAATTTGATTTAAACCAACATGTTGGGCTGATATTAGGATTTTACCAAAGGATTTTATTGGTCAATTATGTCGTCCACTGCCTCTATGATGGTAACCAAGGTGGGTTTTTAACCCCCCACAGTTTGACTGAGCAGTACCTTTTGTGTCTTCTTTGCCCACAGGTGGTGACTAACAGGGACACACTGGAAACCCTCCTGTGCATAGCCTACGTCTTCGAGGTGTCCACCAGTGAGCACGGCGCACAGCATCATATTTACAGGCTAGTCAAAGACTGACAAAGTCTCACAGTTGGAACTTACCTGCTCTAGGCCCATTGTAGCACCTCAGTGAGCAACAACACTAAACAATGGACTACTCCCTCCGTAAGCTTAAAGCTGAAACCATACAACTCGGTCAGAAGCCCAGAGAAACGCTGGCTCTGTCAGCATGCCCAGGAACACTATCACTGCTGAGGAAGAGGTGGATTTGGGATTGTGGAAGCTGAAACAGGCTTTGTGTGAAAAGTGGCAAATAAATTATAAAAAAAAATAGAAGAGGACCATGATGCGCTGTGGTCTCTATACCAAAGGAGCCAAACAAGACCTGCATGAGAAAGTTGTCAATGGTGGTGTTTTTCATCTCATTTTACTAGTGCTTGTTTTTGATTTCAATTCTTTTAAACACATGCATGTGCAGGGGATGTTTGCTACAGAGGAGTTTGGCTGCCTCATGGTGCCACCTAGTGACTTAAATATAAATAACAATGGGGAAAAATAATAGAAGTAGACCGAGAATCCCTCCTTTACACATCCATAAAATATCACTGTTTTCGTGCCAATAGTTAGTGTTATTTTAGAAATGATGTACAGTGCCACATCCATCTCCTCTAACCAGAGTTATGAAGAAATGATTTAAGAGAGCTATTGCATTTACTTTGTTTGATGTTTAATGTTAAATGTCTCTTGTATTGTCTTACTGTTTTTGATGAGAATGATCTGACTACAACAAAAGGCACATAATAACACTGCTAACTTGAACCTGACTTAGATCTGTAAGCTGATTACTGAGGTTGACTGTAACTGTAAGTTGCCCTGAAGTGTCAGATGAAAATACAGGTGTTTCTTACATAACTCCTCTGTTGCCGAGTTTTTTTACATTCTGTTGAATTGTCTGCAGTATGTGGCGTATTCATAACGGTATAGATAATGTGCAGAGTATTGGATCATGTTAGCTCTGTCCTGTTTTTATAGTATAGTATCATTTAGGAAGGTTCTGTTTGTTGTGCTTCAGAGATGACAAATGTAAATATGTCCAGAGATTTCTGCACATGGAATCCACTTTATTTTTTGAATGTGTTGATGGGCAGTAAGGTCCCATATTGCAATGCAGAAATGTAATGAAGGAGCTGCTTGCAGCTGCAAAACATTAGAACTAATGGCAGATGGTGGCACTTCAGCTCAAGGAAGACATCAGAAACCAAAAAGGTGAGTAGCTCCAACTTACAATTATTGTCAGTATTAATTCATCTGTTGATTATTTTGAATTTTTGACTATACAATTTAGAAAAGAAGAGAAATGCCACGCTACCATCTGGTGGTTTTGAGACATCATTACTCTTTTCCTGTCCACATTAACTTCGAGCATTCAACCCAGTCTAAACGATTCACCATCTTAAATTGCTGATACTCAGGTTGGTTCTTTGAGTTTAACATATCAACAAAAAAACTACACTCTTGCTTGGAGGCCACTAAATGCCAGTTCCCATGTAATCCACCAGTCTGTGTAACAAACCAAAGAACAAATTCTGGTGTAAAGCTCCCGCTAAAATCCAACTGGGGCACAGGCTAGATATTTCAGTGATTACTTTTTAAATACAGTAAAGACTTATTAGAATATTGTACATTCGATTTGGTAATAAATTGACAGAAAATCCATTTCAAAGAGGTTAACATATAATATGTAATCTGGCACCCCAACACGTTTTTTTAGTGGCAGCTCAGACTGATTTCATGCAATGGTATCCTCTCCAGTTGAATCTATTACTGTTTTCTATTTCAAACCATTTCTACAGAATAGTTTCCTCCTTAAATTGCAGCCCAGCACCTGAACTCCATGAGCTCTTTATGCAAAAAGGTTCTTTCAACTCGGTGTAAAGTGAGAACGTGGCACAGCGATGGAGAGACAAGCTCACAAAAGGTGAAAGAAATGGCCTAACAGGTGTAGCAAATACCAAATCAGGGAGCAAACGGATTATTGTGATAATCCCAATACAAAGAATGCAGGCAGATTGCTCCAGTTACGGCAATCCACTCTCAGATGTCTGACCTCGCTCAAAACAGACGGACAGAAAAAACAAGAGGTTGCTGGGATTTTTAAGCTTCATTTGTGCTAAAACTAAAGCAAGATCTACTTTACAATGAGTGAAATGTGGTGTAGTAACACTTGCAATGTGGAGATGCAATTAAAATTATTAAAGTAATCTTTTTAAATTTGATTCATTATTAAAAATCCTAAAGTATATTTGGTGCCATTCTGTCAGAGCGGTAGCCCGCGGTGGAGCCTGCACACATTACGCACGGCTGGGTCTCCTCCTCCTCCAGGTGCGTGGCTGTGACACACCTGGAGAGGGACTGGCACCTGTAGAACCAGACCACTTCATGCCTGCCACACTCCAAAAACAATTAGCCCCGCAGACATGTCTATGCTTCGTCCAGATTGTGATTTGACATGGTCTGATTTGCATCACGCGCAATGAATGTCACACGGGGTTTGCTGACGGTTTTGAGTCTGGTGTGCCACACCGAGTCGAGATGCTCACCGACCTCGTATTATAAGAACTGCTGGATTCGACGGTTTCCCGGGATTTTCATCGACATCGAGGAGTCTCAGCGGAGAGGAGCGCAGCTCCTGAAGTACTACCAGGAGGAGACCGCGCTCAAATGCAGCCGCACCTGTTGCCTCACCAGAAACTGTGAGTCAGACATATCGAACGATCTCGTGGCTTTCTTTTTCAGTTTTTTTGTTAATTTGTGACGGTGCACTCTGCCTTCACTAATCGTATAGTCTTTCCTCTTACAGTTTCCTGTAATCTGGCCATATTTCACTATGATACCACTCAAGAGAACTGCTTCCACCTGCACTGCCCAACACTGGAGAGCTGTATTCTCAGCCACAGAGGCAACGTCGTTCTGTATAATATCACAAAGGGTGAGTAAAGTAAATGGTGAATTCTGATAATTGATATTGTCTGTGGTTATACTTATAATCTCCCTGTATGCATATAGACTGCAGTCAGGGCCTATGACATGCTCAAGAAAAGAGACATATAATGTAACGTATATAATAGTACAGCACTCATAAGTAAAGGATCTGAATACGTCTTCTTCTTCCTCCTCCTAATAATATTACTACTATAATAACAAATACAACAGTAAACACATTTTTTTATGGATTAAATACATTTTTATTATTTTTTTTAGAAAAGTATCAACCAATAACACAGGAGTCGTGACTGTAGAAGTCTTTGTTTGCTATAGGCGTGGATCCTGACCTGTTGGTGTTTGGAAAATACTTCACCTCCAATGTACGCGTGTTACCCCACCACTACGGCCGAGGGAACGCCTCAGAACATCTGCCCTCGGACAAACGCCAGTTTATTCATCCCCCTCCGCCCGCTGCACTGCCTCTGACTTCAGCACCCACAGTTAAACCCCCCACCACAGCAAGCAGAGTGCTCCCCACCACCTCCACTACGCAGCAGAGCACCAGTCAGCCTTCAACCCTTCCCACAACTACAGCTCCCTTATCTTCCACTCCAGAGACTCTACTAGCTTCCGGAAACCATGCACAACCAACAACCCCGACCACTTCTCTTGCGCCCAGCTTTACGCCTCCTTCATCAAGCACAGCAACCACACTCAGCTCTAACAATCCCAAAACCACTCCTGCCTCTTCTACCACAGCTGCACAGCCTTCCACTTCCCCGACCCATCCTTTCACCACCACACAGCCGGCCACCAGCCCTCCAACTTCCACAGCCCTTATGGCCAGTGTAGAGAGCAGTAAGCAATACCCCAATGACACCACGGGCAGCTTGGGGAAGAACCACACAGCAGGCAGCGATGAAGGCCAAGGTGTCAGCGGAGAGGACAACCTCGGGGGTTTGGGACCTGGCTGGCACGGAGCCGCTCACACCTTGCTGATTGCAGTGGCCATCTGTGTCACAGTGCTGCTGAGCTGCTGCTGCTCTGTTCTGCTGGTCGTGAGCTGGAGGGGTCAGAGGAAGAGGATGGGACGCTACCGAACATCGTGGAGAGGGAAAAGAGGCTCCATGCGTCTGATAAAATACGTGCTGGTCAGAGAAAACACCTGAATGTCTGGCCAAGAAAGAAAATAAGATGGAACTGACTTTTCTCTTTTGCTTACAGCAATGTTTTACTGAGGGAATCCAGGGTGAAGAGACATTTAATTGACATAAATTAGAATTTGTACTGTTATATTTTTGTAAAATAATTTTCACTTACTGGATTATTTAATAGCACGGACATCGCTTTATATTGCTTTATTCTAAGCAGATAGGGATGAACATATATTACAGTCAACTGATGCATTGAGGTTACAATTCTGTATATTTCAGGTGAGACACTACAGGCAAAAACATAGCTTTTTCATGCACTGGTCAATTGTTAGATATTGGGCTATTTTACTTCCATAACATGTCTTCTTTCAGACTAGTGGAGAGAAAACATCCAACACACAAATAGTTTCCTACACTTCTAGATTTCTCCTTAACTCACCAAAAGTCAGCATTATATAATGCCTCATATGCATATTTAGATGTAAAATTTTCAAAAATACTTATAGTCCAAAAAATAAGTCTCCATCTGTAGTGTCTTGCAAAATGATAGAATTTTACAAAACATATCTTTAATGGCCTTTTTTTCACAAAATGAGTTTTCTCATACCGAGCCACAAATCTCCGCTTCAGTAGCACTTACATACAGCAAACTCTAGTTTTAATACTTTCTATATTTTGAAGGTTTTATGGCTGTTAGAGTAAAACCCTTTGACTGTAACATGTCGTAACATGTCACAACATGAAACAACTTTGAACCTGGCTTCATCCAGTGTTCAGATTTGTTCATTTGTGCAAATTAGCACATATTTGATAAGACAATTTGCATGTTAAAACATAACATTTCACAAAACTTGACGTACAAAAAATGTTTGTCTTAATGTAAGAAATCAACTAGGGAAGTTTCATTGTGATTTCTATTAGTTAAACTTTTTACCCTGTTCACCTGTAGTGTCCCCACTGAACAGGCGGAGGCATTGTGTGTCCTTGATGGGATTACCAAATAAGTAGCCGCCATGATTTCGGTTTATATCGTGATGCAATGGCTTTTGACATAAGAGCCAAACTCAGTCAATGCATTTGACTGCAGCAAGAAAGACGATATGACATTTTTGATGTACTTCAATGAGTTTAAGCTGATGTTGATGCCAAACCTTAAGGACTTTGGCCAGTTGTCTACGCTGGTGTTAAGTGGGACTTAATGGGCGCTTTAAAGAAGGAAAAAAAGACTGCTCCAATTTAACTGTTGTTTCCATCATCAACACTGTGCGATGACGGACTACTTTTTTTTTGCCTTGTGGCCTTCAGCGTTTAACCCTCCTTCAGTCCAAGCACATCGGGTTTCCTCTGACCTAAAGGTGCACGGACCACAGCCCAAAACTCCTTTAGAAGGGTGAGGTACTTTTCAACAACCTGCTGCTGAAAGCATCCTTTCACTGGAACTACCACTCCTCGACCTGACAGTGACGAGAGTGGGATGAGAGCGTCGGCTAGGAACCGACTGAATGGGGCTTTCATTACATAAAAGCTTTCCCCATCATGCACACGAACCCAACACAACTTCAAAGACCGAACACTCAACAACAGTGTACATTATGCTTTTATTTTTGTATTAAAGACAGCATCATCCAACCCTTGAGGTTGTACTATGTATAATGGAACAGTAATTATCTAAAGTAATCTGTCACTGGTACGTAGATGGAGTCCAAAGTATTTCATATTTTCGTGGACCCTGGTGCTCTTGGTTTCCATCTCCGTGTGAATCCATTTGCACATGAATCTGTATTACAGGTTGAGCACTTTCTTGACGGCCTCTTTGTACTGCAGCATGGTGCTCTCGCTCTCTCCTTCATTCTTCAACCTGGTGACGGAGTCCTTGTACTCCTGCACCTCTCTTCTACCCAGCAGCTGCTCTCGCACTTCCTCGCCTTCTCCTTCCCCGGCCGCTTTCATGCGTACTAGCATATCCAAGACATTCCTTTGGGACGGGCTGTCGTCCCAGCTGTACTCCTCCATGTCTGCCAGGGTCTTCTCAGCCTCCCAGGTCTCCGTTTTCTGAAGGAGCAAAACGAAACGCAATCGTTACCTTTACACGCAGACTGAGAACTGAAAACAGGGTTGTCTGTAGCATTACATCTGAACTGTATGTGTGTATTATTGTGGAAGAGGTTTGTTTTGTCCTGCAGGGTAGAAAGACCATGCAACGATAAGAATTTTCTTTTTTTTGGGGATCTGGCTCAGGCTCATTATGGCAACAGCTGTAAAATATGGGGCTCCTTGGTCACCCCTTCTTTGATGCTCCTCTCACAGAGATAGTGTTTCTCCACATGTAGTGCTCCCTCCGCTGCCCGTCGTCACATTCCCGAGAGAACAATGCGCCCCATTGTGCAGCAGTTTAAAGCAGGGCAGCGACGGAGCCCTCAGCGCTGCTGCTCTCCAGGTGTTTGAGGTTAATGACCATCATTACCGAGATACATATCTGATCCGCATCACGTCCCGTCTGGAACAAGTCCAGGCCCTTGTGAGTGAGGAGCACTAGATACTTGGGAACAGATCAGTAGCTTCCTTTTGAAGTAATGAAGGCCTACTAAACAAATAAACATTAGATTTTTAGATAAAGAAAGATAATCCTCATACATTGAGGCTGTAACATTTAAAGAGAAAGTTGAGTCATACTAAATCAAACTGCACTGGCAATGATCCAACCTTCTTCCTGATGCTGTTGTGGGTGCAAAATAATACAAGTGTTGACATCAGTGACACCATGTCTGTCCTTGCATCCATCACTGAGTAGTTTGGTCAACAGACGGAATATCTGATAACCCGAGCGAGTTCCGTCCCTGCAAAACAACGCTTATATTCTCAGTTCGGTGACGGGACAGGCGTTGGGCATGACGGCACAAACGCCGATGGAGTCCCTCCAGCGGTGAACTTCCCTCCGTGTCGGAGGCAGCTTTGAGCAGTCAGCCCCAGCGCTGCTCTGGATTAGCACAAACTGGAATTAGCAGGGAAGGTCCGTCTCCCTGAGTGGGGAGATAAACTCACCTCAGTGGCTGCTGACAATGGGCCTCTTTGTGGGCTAGCGTTACAACCTGATCGCTACACCACTCTCACAACTTCCACAAGCCTGCCGGACGAGCACTGTGCCTTCCATTGTGTGTCCAAAAGGGCAGCGGACGGTGTTCTGCGCACTGGCTCGAACACCTTCTCCAACTGAGAGAACCTTTTTTTTTATTTTATGTGGCTAAGCCATGAAAAGCTGCTAATGGCAAAGGTTGCACAAGGGGAGTCATTTTCTTTTTCGTGGCTGGCTGCAACAGAGAGAGCCTGGGCTAATGACCTGGTGAAAGACTTCCCTGATGTGGCATGGCTGGCTTAATGTGAATAAACAGTATCAGGGTCAACACCTGATAGGGTGGTCTGTTATCCCCCAATCTGTGGAGAAATGTCAACTGGACAATGCGGCTGTTTGCCGTCCTTCTGCCCATTCAGGTCTGATACCTCCCTAATGGGCTCAGGCTCTCGGATCGCAGAGCAAGATGGACATGAATTCCTCTGATAAAAGCTAGTGGGCCGTGTCGCTAGCTGTATGTAAATGTCACCAAAAAAAACAATAAAAACATGGTAATCACAAAACTAAAAGGCAAAGGCTATAAGATTAAAAAAAACCTATGTGCATTTGGTCATAAATATATTAATAAATATCTAAAAAAAAGACAAAAGTAGTCTTCCTGCCCACCCTGTTATTCAAAAGCATTATTTTTACTTAATTCATAGAACACCTTTAGTTTAATAACTTTGCTAACAGTAGCTTTACGCTGATCAATTATAATAATTATCGTCCAATACGATTCTTTCTTCTTCTGACACCAATTCTGATATCTGAACTATCAGTCGATACCGAGTATCACTCTGATACCAGTACGTTAAAAAGCTAAATATATTATTTTCTAACAGCTGTATAATTCTAACCCTGTATGGATGTGATATGACAGAGGATAAATGCCATAAAACTTTAAAATGTTGTATTGTTGTTGTTCGTGTGTAGCGTAAATGAGCCGATAACTGATATGAAAACTTAACTTAATATCGCCGATACCTGAATCCAGCATTTTAGGCTGTATCGGAGGAATTCCCGATACTGGCATCGATATCAGAACAATTCTACACAGAATACATCAACAAAGGGCCCTGCAGTTAATGCAGGCACCGTGATGCTTTGTTCATTTGCATGCTGGATATCATTCCTCTGATCTCAAAGAAACCTCTCAAAAAGGGGGAACACATTGAAGTGACGGTGCCTGCTCAATGTCAAAAAACAAATACTTTCAACTCACCCAAGACTCGTGGTAAAGGACAGTGAGCAGGTACATGGCGTAGTCCTGATTCTGCTGTCTCAATGGGCAGCTGGTAGAGGGAGGCGAGGAAAAGACAAAAGGTGAAGAGATTCAGAGCATTTGTGTCATTCCCTCACTTGATGATCAGTCATATGGAAGCTTTGTGAAGGAGTGCTTACCTGTCGGCTGCGATGGTGAGTACATTGGTATCTTTGCAGTATCTCTTCCCGGCAAGTTTGAGCATTTTCTTGCGTGCGTGGTCGTCCAGATTCAAACTGGACAGCTTTACCTGCGACGGCAACGACGTGATTAGATTACCACAAGAGACATAGTTTAGGCACCTGTTTTTCCACATGAAGCTTTGCAATGTAAAGAGAAATACTCAGACTAGAAGATAAGAGCAGATGGGATTTCATTATGTGCTGTATCTCCTGCCGGAATCCCTCTCTCGTCAGATTCAATTAAACCTTATTTAACCTATACAGAGCTTTGACTGTATAGATTTAAATATTACAACTGTACACGTGCTGGCACTCAGAATAATCTCTAAGCCCCTAAACACAAAGGATGGATGGAAAAAAACAGATTACTCCTTTAATACTCTGTTTTTCATGAGATTTGACTTATATAATTTGTTCAATGCAACAAAAATACGCAATACAAAGTAAGCCTCGGCTCGTACTAGAAAGCAGTTAAGTTTGTTGAGTCTGGATCAAACTGCCACAGATTTAGTTTACAGGATTTTCTTCCCGTCTAAATTAACGAATGAATAACTTCAGGCAACCCTACTGCACACATTCGTCATTCAAAAGATGAAATGCATTTTTGTTGAACTGAAACTGTGAGAGATTTGCCCTCTGACCTATTTTTCGGCCTAATCCACATGGATTAATGTCTGAATAATTCCCACCGTGCTGATTGTAATCTAAGGCAGTGTCAGTGGAGCAGATGGCTGCTGATTAATGGCGAAAATGACAGATTTCTCAAAAGGCAGTTTGAATTCCAGAGTTTACAAAGCAGGATGCAGCCTCGTCCAAGAAAAGATGTTGGCAGACCACCATTACTGTTAACATGTGGAAACCAACTCGAGCAGTTCAGAATGAAATAGAACGGCTTTCGACAGCTTTCTTTGACAAAGGGAAGCCAGACGAGGAACGTTTCAGCCACCAAGAAACCGGTATCGCTCAGTTCTATCAACATGTGAAACAACGAGGCCGACACCTGCACACAGAAGTAATATGACCCGTGTGGAAAATCTCTGCTTAATCTGTTGCACCAATCCTATATTGTATTTGATAACGTCTTGAAAACACAAGTGTGAATCTTGTCTTCCATGGCTTCTTGTTGGTACTTGTTTACATGAGTGGTTCTGGTCTGTGGGGAGGATTGCACGCGGCTGGATTAGCGGTAGTGGGGGGGATTAAGAGGAATATCAACATGTGGGACATTTTGTCAAAGATGAGATGTTTCGTTACTATTTTCTGTGAAAGTAATGTTTGTCAAAAACACCTTTTCCAAAGAACGAGAACAACAACAGAGCTTCAGCACATGCTCACATATGAAATGCTTCTATAGGGCTGTAATCTCTTGATGGCATATGTTACGTAACAGCATAACTTCTTATGTTTGAGGACAAAGAACGTCTCTCTGGATAAGTCAGGGACATGACGGCAGCTGGTGATTACGCGTCTCTGTAAATCTCTAATCTCATTCCAGATCCGGTTTCTCTCCACACGTCTTGCTATACGTCGATGGAACCCAGTTGAAGCAGGTCATCGGGTTAAAACCTGTCGAAAAAACCTTTTTATAGAAACTGCAAAGACTAAAGAACGGAAACTTACTTTGAGGTGAACGACGCGAGCTGAAGGGTTTCGGACGGACGGGCCGTCGGCCACGTAGTCTGTGCTTTCTACTTTGATGGGAAAGAGCTCGTCACATCTGGCGTCGGTGTCCAAGGCAGAGGGCCACTCTGTACAGAAGGCTGGACACAAAATGAGGCGAATGAGAGTGTTTTTCGTTTTACAATAATAAAAATAAATAAATGAATTGTGTTTCAGAGCTTCACAACGTTTTAAAATGAAAAACATAAATTACGTTTCAGAGCTTCACAGTGTTTCTTGATGGCCGCCGGTGTCAAATGCAGAAAATTTGGTATCTGAAAGAGATGAGCGAGAGATTATGTGAATGTAAAAATGCAACTGTTCATAAAACAGAAATATGAAAATGTCCTGAAGTCTAAATATGTACATCCCAGTAAAGCAAAACTCACACATAACATTTTCATGACTATATGCATTTTATGCTAGATTTCAGAATACATTGGTTAAGGGCGTGTTCATTATTTAACACACGCAATTATATAATTCTATATTGACATTAAAATACATTTCTCATAATCCAAAAATGTTGGCTTGTGTTTGGACAAAACATCTATGAGTTAAGATTAAAAAGTAAAAAAAAACATCAAACATAAAGGGATGCACAGCAGGTTGACCGCTCGTGGCTGATCTGACTAATGAAATCAATGTCGTTAGGCTGCACGGCAGAGTTCCAGCTGTGGCGGGCGAAAGTAGTGGATCTGCAAGTGGCTCGAGTCCAGGTGGAGCAGCTGCTGGTGTCTGGACACAGCAGCTCAGTAATCCGGGCGCAGAGACAGAGCAAAGCCCGCTCCATCAGTAACGCTGGAAGATCGTCTGGCAACAACTAACTCCTCACAATGAATACTGGGAGGTAAACGCTGAAGTATAGACATAGGATGCATGCAGATACAGACTGCAGTTAACTGCATGGTTGCCACATTTATTCTGCAGAGGATTTTAATCTGTTGAACCATGTGGGAACAGCGCTACAACTCAGTGTCCACTTCCTAAAACTACAAACACCCTTGTGTGTTTGTAGTTTTAGGTTGTATGCACGTGGTCTGACCTTGATCAGCTCCAAGTTGCCCTTCCTCTCTGGAGGAACGCCCCCCCTCACAGGGTAGCCCATCCTCACAGGCAGGGGGACGGAGCTCGGTCTGAAGATGGCTGCTGCTGGATAGACTGCAGTCCAGTCCTGATCCACCGGCATCTTTTCTGTCCTGGGCTCCCCTGCCTGCAAAAAACAACACGGAAGACAAAGGAAGCGTCTTTTTAAATTGGGAAACGTCTCGTCTCATTTGAAATGTGTGCATCCTGATGTATTAAACCTACGTAAAAGCTGCACACTTACAGTTCTCCTGGGTCTTCTCAAGAATCCTCTACCGCCTCTATCAGGAAGGCCTAAAACTCACAATGTTGCAAGTTTACACACACACACACACACACACACACACACATTTGGTGTATGTGATAGGTGTATTTCACAATATGTACCGCATGATATACTGTGTTATTTATTATCATGCTTTTCGTTGTACCATGTAGAGTAAATAAGAGCTGAAAATTCGTTAATTTGACATATTTATCAAGGTGCAGACAAATAACAGGATGAGTTAATAGTTCTAGCTTTTTAATTGTGAGCATCTGCTGCCTTTTATGATTCATTTGGTTTTGTGGAATCAACATTTTCTTTGAGACCAAACGATGGATTGATTAAAAAAGGAACACTTCTGAGCAGATGAACTGTTAATCGCTATACTATCTAGTTCTTTATCCTTTATCTGTCATTGCACTTCTTTTGCTGATCTATTCTGATTCTACTGTGGGTAGATTATGATGGGAAGAGAGAAACCTGTCATGCAGCAAGTGACAATGAACTAATAAAATAGACACAGGGACCCCCACACAAGAACCCCTGAAAACGTCCCACACCCCACAAACCCCACAGCTGCTCACCAGTCAAGTTTAGACACTCTGACTACAAAAGCACATCTCTGTCACAGGACAGGAGGTACCTTGACATGGCCTTGGTAACTGCAACTCAAGCTGTTATCCTCGCGTGAAGCACGAATGAAACTCACCTTTATTTCCAGCAGAAGCATTTACAGACGAATCCGTCGCGTATGTGACTCTGCTTACTGGTCTCTGCAGTCCAAGACCAGAAGCATTTATTCGACCTAGCGACAGAAATGCCTTGCTTGTGTGTGAAGCCATGTTTTTCCCAATGACTACGGAAACCAGCGAGGGACAAGCTATGAGGTATTGCAAAACGTGTTGACTTGGCGCAGAGTGAGTGTTTAGTGCCCCCTACAGGTCAACACAGGCGTGGAAGCACAGCTCGTGATGTATGATGGGACTGCATCCGGGTTTTAATACTACAACAAAGAAGCACTGAAAATAATTTTGGTCAGAAATAAATGCAAGAGACTATTTCCATTCTTATTGACGCTAGTGCACGACCATGCACGTGTGACCTGCCGCTGCCACCCATCAGCTGCTGCTGTTTGGCACATGTGGTGCGTTCAAATGCTGCTGTAAAACCACCTTTCCAAAGTAGCACGTGCAAAAAATGGCAGACTATTTAAAATGATTCATGATGTGAAAACACAGCCACGCAAACGTGAGAGTGAGGCAAACCATAAGTTAGTGTTTTCGGTTAAAACCAGGTTGGACATAGTTAAAATGTGTAATGTCAACTGCGGGTGGATTAGCACTCAGAGTTCACTTATATTTGAGAAAGTGGCAGGGATGTGTTAGAAATGCAAGGCATAAATAAAAAACGCATGTTTATTTCATGGGGTTCCTGTTCTTACATTAGGCTACTCAGGTATGGACCCGGTTTCATCTTCACTTATAAAACGATGCTAAAGGCCAAGTGGGTACAAAATAGTTATGTTGAGTCATATGTCACAGTTGACTGCATGCTAACTTTATTTAGCATTATGCACCATGAGGGCTCAATTTAAAGTAACCAGAAAATGCATTTCCTGCAGAAAATGCGTTGGAATGCTGAAAGCTGAAATGAATCGCAAAAAAATTGCTGAAAATACAGATATGGGAGACCACTTGTCTGAAAAATGTTGAAGGCCAAAAGCATTAAACTGCAGAACATAATTTCTTCCAGGTGAGTTTAAACACAAGGTGCATGCATCATTGTGCATTTCTTCCAGTTGTAAAGTAGAAAACATGATTTATTTTAGTCGTATTTAGAACATGAGGTAGAGGAGTACTTCAGCCTGTTGTGGCCAAAATGAGTATTACAACAATAACATCAATTTACCTGCTAAAAAATATGTTTTTCAAAAATAAAAAAAAAGAAACAGACAGTCTGAATCTTTCTAATTGCTAAGGAGGTAGAACAGATGAGAAATGAAATGAAATGAAATTAAACAAATTCAGAAAAGGACTGAAAAAAAATCATAAAAGTTAAAATGCGATAGTTCAAAAAGTGTAAAAGATATCAAAAAGTTTAAAGGTTAGAAACAGCAGGCATATCCTTAAAGAGCATTTTTATAGTTGAACGGTTTCTTAAAAAATGTAGAAAAAGAAGCGTGCCAAAAAATGTATGGAAGAATTGGAAAAATAAAGATTAGAAGAACAATACTTGGAATGCTGAATCAGCATTAGGGTTGACATTGAAGTCATATATGTCAACAATGACTTTGCTGCTTTAGGCTTCTCCAATATGAAGATTTGGTGGTTGTTTATTGTTTTATATTATTGTAAATATATTTGGGCTTTGAACGGTTGGATGGACAGCACAAGACATTTGAAGGCATCATTTTGGGCACTGGGGATTCATGACAGGTCATTTTTAAATCATTATTTGATCAATTAGAATAATAATAATGTAGAATTAAATGTTAGCTGCAACCCTAATACAGTTAAAAAATACAACCTGACACAAATTCACATTCCGGATTCATACATTGGCAAGTTATCACAAATAATAAGCTCATAATCATAAATTATACAGAAATTATTTTTTATTTTATTTCTTTACATATGTTGTAGACATTTGCACGTTGGCTACTTGTTAGTAATTGTAGATAGTATATAAAATGGACAGGATACCACTTTGTTGGTCGCTCATGTTGCGATTACAAAATGTCCCATAACCCTTGAACGCAGCGTTTGTGCAGGCACAGGCTGCGATGCACTTCAAAGAGACGAGTCCTGCAGGCAGCAGCCGATGAAAGACTTCTCCTCTCAGTGTATTTTCGATGTTAGGGTTTAATTTTGTTGCGCTGGAAGACGAATTCTTACTTGTTTAATTTTGGAGATTATATGACAATATTTTATTCATTTAAAAATAAATAAAGGTGAACTTGTTGCCTGCTTCTGAGATATTTTCTATTTATTTACCACCGATTACAACTTGATGTGTGTTTCTGGATTCAAAGGTAAGATGTGACACGCTAGTTTGACATATTGTTTAACTTGTTAAGCGTAATTCTTGAAGGGCTCAGCTGCGAACATCAGCGTGTAGCATTAATTGCTGCAAATATTGACATAACATGTTCTTGATTTTGCAGCATCATTTAACAGACCACAGCCTGCTCTTTATTTGAGTGCTTAAGCAGGTGGAAAAGGGAAAAAGGTGGAGTTTTTAGGGATCGGAAGCTAAATGTTCCTAATTTATTTCACGTTGCTGTCATTCCATTTGTTTTGGCTGTCCCCGTGACAGGGTCGGTTCAGTTTAACGGAAAGGCAAACAATACTCTTGTAACTGTAGAGTCCCACAGCAGCCTGTGCGTGTCTGACAGTTCATTGCGTGTCTCATGACTGTGCAGCTTTAAAGTCAGAAACTCTATCTACAGGGAGACAGCACATGTGGCCCCTGTCATCAGTTCATCGATGGCTGAGGACAGATACGGACGGGGTGGGGGGGACTTGCCCCCAATTAGCCCTCCTCACTTGTCCCATGATGCTGTTTTTCCTAACCTGTTGGGCAACATCCGGCCATTTATCACACTGGTTAGGTGTCTTTCCAGAGAAGACAGTGACGCGCCTACCAACCCTTTGATACACTAATTAATTGTGCATATGCCAGCAGGGAGTAGAATTGCTTTGACTAGATGGAAAGTGTTTTTGTCAAATTGACACACTGTCCAGACTTGGTTACATTTGCAGACATGAGGAATAGATATTAAACACACGAATTAGGATGTGTTGCTGATATGCTGCTCCCTTTGCACACACTTTTCTTTATCTTTTACATCTCTTGTTGTTGTTGATATAGATTTAAGTAGTGTTTTGGCAAATAACACCTATGTCCAAAGGCAAGCAGTGGAGATTTTGTCATAATACAAACATGCAGTGTTTGATTGTGACTAGCCGCTTGAAGTCTTTCTCAGAAAACTGAGAGAAATATGAGAGACGAGCTGCAAAACAATCAGTCACGTGGCTGTAACTGTCCAGTTTTAATCAGTCTAATTCTCTTCTTCCTGCACGCTTTTTTAAACCTCTGTGATGTGACGTCTGTAACTGTTAAAATTTGTTGTAGCCTGGTCAAGCTGGATTATAATTTTTTCTTCTTCTAAATGTTAGCAGAGTGCTTGTTGCACATTTGTTTTAGTTTACCAGATGGGAAACATTTCCGGGCTTGACATCCATCAGGGACGACGCAGCAGGTTTCACAGTAAATCCTCACAGAGAGGAAATGGACTCGTGTGCAGACCTGTCTCTGCCACATTAACTTGTGTATGATTATATTTTGGAAGTATTTTGTGCTTGTATTATTGTCACCGGTCGTAAATCGCAGTGTAATAGCCTACTTGTACAACAATTTTCAAAAGTTCATAGAAATGTTTCTACGACTCCTTACACCGGACCGTTACATGACGGAAAGCTCTAATCGGCATCAGTGCCCTAAAATCACAAACGGGTCGTCTCTGATCCACGTATGACGACAGTTCAGAAGTAACATGCTGAGGGGAACCACCTTTAGCATTTACCAGATTACAATCTGATGATAATCTGGAGTAACAGTATTTTTCTTCTATGCTGGGATGCCATATGTTACAATAGCAGATGTTTATTTAGTAGCTTCAAACTGTTCAAGAACATTAAATTCAGAGTTATTTGGAAATACAGTGTGCTGTGTTAATAATCTTGTCAACAATTGCAGTTTGACCCAGGTAATAGATAATGCTGTTGTTGGTGTAAAATAGTAATGGCGGTTCAGCAAACTAAACGTTAAACAAACTCGAGTGTCCATGTCTTGCATCTTTAATGACTCAATTAACAAGGCCCTTGCCGTGGAGGGCAGGGCTTACTTTCAGTCATACTATCTCCATGACTCATGTCACCTCTTCCCCTGCAGGTATGGACACACATGCAGTGCAGCAGAGAGGGCTCCTGTCTGCAGCGGGTAGCTAGCCATGCCTAGGGTCTCATCCGGCCGGACTCAACCCTTCTACCTGACTCTTGGTTGACCTCAGGGATGTCCCTGGCCTGTCTCTGAACCGGACCATGGAGGAAAGACGTGCACAGTCCTTTCACATGACGTGCCACGTGCAACGCGACTATGGCAGCAGGATGGGGAGCTCCTTCATAAGTTGCAGACCCAATGGATATGGCGGCACGAGCCTCAACCTCAGCCTGGACCAGGAGATGGACGCTGACCCCGCGACCTCCACCGGCACTACATCCTCCAGTTCTACCCTACGGGCTCCTGCTGCTGACAGAAGCTCCTACTCTCCCGTTTCACTGGAGCTGGACCCCACAGCGGGGAATAATGGATCAGGCATTCCCTGCTATCCACCAGCGGACACAAATATCCCAGTGCTTCCGTCCATACTTGGCGAGCCCTCCATCACCTCTGTCCCTCTGACTCTCCCTCGTTCGAGCTGGATGCGTCATCATCAAAAGCAATTCCAGAGCCCGTACACCAAGACTAGCATGCAGGGGGATGTTTACAACTTCCTAGAGAGGCCTGCTGGAATAAGATGCTTCCTCTACCACTTCCTCGTGTGAGTACCTGTCTGGTTCTGTGTGTACTGATTACAGCAACAGACTGCGAGTCAGTTTGGCAGCAGTGCTGAATGAGTAGACATAGTTACAGAGAACCATAAACACTGACGAGCATGTGTAAGGCTCAAAATGCTGAATCAGAGTAAATAAACATTATTAGGAGCAAAAGCCTTCACGAGAACCCTAACAATCATAAGGCTTTATTCCTCAACATGTTAAGACTTTGATGGACGTGCTAAAAGCTGTTCGGTTAACAGTCTCGTTGAGTGTCTAACTTCAAACACAGGTCTGTGTGGTGTCTCTCCGTTAGCTCCAGGCCCTCTCTCGTTAATTGCATCTAGTGCGGCTCCTTCCAGTATTTGGTTCTGGTTCCCAGTAACAAAGGGAGAGGCCTGCTGGCTGTCTGCGGTTGTTTTAAGATGGCCCAACAGGAGCAGGTCAGTGCGACCTGGTCAACCACACTTTTGGCACTGATAAGCTCAGTCTATTTTGCTCTTCCTCACAGTCAACATATCAGCAACCACATCCATGAATCACGGAACGTCCTTCTTGATGCTGCTAACCTGACCTGCCAGAAACCCACACTGACCTGCAGTTAAAACACTGCTTGCATCTTTTTATTAACTGCCCAGTTTTTAGTTAAAAAACTAGTGGAAATAAAAAATATATATATATAGTAAAACTTTTAATGAATTGTATCCTACTTCCATATGTTTTCATGGCCAGCAAGTGCTTAATATCTAAGTAATATATTGAAAAACAAAAGTAAATATTTTAAAATCTGGCTTCATGTATGTCTTTTTACTCAAATATGTTTTGCACATTTTCACATTCATTTAATCAAAATAATTTACCCAATTCAAGAAGTGAGTGTTTGTGATGAATAATATAATGATGGTGAGATACATTTGAGTTAGCTTCCCTTTTTGCAAAAGTGAAAATCTAACTCTTTCATGACCAAGAATACCCTCCTAACATGTGACTAAAGAATCATCTGGTATCCCACAATGTGGTCCCAGATGTCACAGTAAGCCCTGAGCCCATGGATTTAGACCAGATTAGATGAAAATATGAATGATAATAATAGAAGTTCAAGTGACGGGCGTCTACTGAACTCTTTTACATTCCACTGAACAGTGAGTCAAATAAATCCAAAAGAATGTTTTTCAGGAAATGGTAGGGTTAATTTGGACCCCCCCCCCCCCGTTTGTGTGTAATAGTACACAAACACAGACAGTATAGATGCTAAGTTCTGTGTTTGGAGGCATTATTTTGCTCCCTTAAAGCCGCAGATGACTGTGTTTTTCTATTTCATTTTCCCCGTGACTATGTGTGGTTTGAGTACAGTAAAAGCATGCTAATACCGCATCCTGACCCGCCTGATACCAACTCACTTTGAAAGGTTGTTAGGAGCATTAGTTGCTGCTGCTATAATTACACATGCATCTTAAACTGGGTCATTAATTGACTGAAAGGCACCCACCATATATCATGTTGTGCCTAAGTAGACTTGAGCCCAGCACAGGTTAACCAGAGCACAGAGAGGTGTCCTGAGTACTTCATTGCATTCGGTTAAATTACTTTCATCAAGGTCACACTGTAATGGGAAGTAAAATCCTTTTGTGTACAAACTCTAACAATATTACAACATACTGTATAAAGATCATTTTGTCACATAAATGACATCACAGTAGCCATTACACCTGAGTAGTAAGTTTCCATGTGTTTTTTTTTTCCACTGTAGTTGCCTATTGTTACGAACAGTAAAGGTAAATGTTAAAACCTAATAGTTAAGGTATAGAAGTTAATTTATATAGATATATATTTAAATTTAAACCTTCAAAGCATCTCACTTTTGGGTCATGATTCAGCAGTTATGCAGCTCTGGCCGAGACTAACCAGGAGTGTTTTGCGTTCTGTGCAACGTCTTGCAACAATCTCAATGCCTGCACCTCCTAAAGGTCCCGCTCCTCCCAAATAATCCATTTTCCAAACGTATTCATCTCCCTCTACAGCGCTTCAGCTCAGCTTCCTTCAAATTACCTCATCCTTTAAACATAATCCAGGCCTAATGTGTAGTCATTAAACATGGCAGCTACTCCGACCACTTTTCAGCTTTGTCCACGTGAAATTGTGCTTGAAGAGAAGTAGAGTTAGTCAGTCTCATTAAGATATTACCTTTGTCAGTCAAAGGAGTGGAAACAGAGCGGGGATCCTCTGTTGTCCTGTTTGTAAATGTGTTTTGTGTGCCCTGCCTTGCTGATAACTCGTCCCAGCAGTAATTGAGGCTCTAATGTTCTCCCCTCACAGAGGAGAGAGAACCTGAGCCTGTGCTTCATTTAATATTAAACCCCTCTGACTGATCCTCGTCAACACTCCTTTAAGTAACTCTTACTTGTCGATGGTTATCGCTGGTGGCCATCTATTCTCCTGGCCTCTTTAGAGATTGGCAGGGAAAAAGAGACTCCTAACAGGCCGCATGCAGCACTCGTGATAGGCCTAATAGGCCTGCTCTACATTAGGATGACACACTGACGAACCATGCACGCACAGGTCAACGCTCAATTCACTGCTGCCGTTATCGTGCTTATAAATCTGAAAATGCACTCGTCAACACTGCATCTGGCTGTGTCGGAACATCTGTCCAATCAACGGGTAGCGTAA
This sequence comes from Anarrhichthys ocellatus, assembly GCF_004355925.1. Lineage (NCBI taxonomy): Eukaryota > Metazoa > Chordata > Actinopteri > Perciformes > Anarhichadidae > Anarrhichthys > Anarrhichthys ocellatus. The sequence goes on along the minus strand of NW_022280032.1, from coordinate 5,467,407 downwards.
TGGGAGAACACACACACATCAACGGGGAGACAGTTGTCACAAATTAATACTTGCACAATGTACGCATATGTGCATCGAATGTGTACACAAACACCCTTTCAGTGAGTCCTCATGCATTTGACCGATTTGTTTTGTTTTGTTTGAAAAGAGGGTTTTATTTCTTTTGCAATACTCATTTGGAAAAACCCATTTGAAACCCAAACAGATAAAAAGTTTTCATGTGGATTTATATTAACTTCGGCACATTGAGAGAAATGTGGTTATCTTCCTATTTTGTTAACTTTCTTTTTAGATTAGTGCTTTACATACATCATCGTTATTTAATGAAGAATTCATAGCATAAAACTAATTCAAATATAAATGATTTATTTGATGAACTTAAGCATATACAGTTACGGACTTTATTTCGGGGTCATCGGGCAGCATTCGGTCTCCTCTTGATGTTGGAAAACAATCAATTATTAATACATGTTTTAACAAATTAATGTATTATATATGAAATGTCACGTTTGTCTAACCGACAGACACACAAACGTACACGCACATGTCACTCTGACGACAGAGTTTAGTCAGAGTGGGTAGAAATCCCTTGGGCTCGGGACAGCATATGATAAGAGTGCCCGAAAAGAGTCTTATGCAATGGCATGCAGTCTCACCAGCACAGAGACAACCTGGGGCTATGATCCCCTTCACGTTTGGGCCACTCCCTCTGGATTCTTTTACATAACCAAAAGGAATGAACATGCATGTCCACATGATTGCCCTTCTTGCTCAAACTGGAAGCAGATTACAACCATACATCTTCATTTAAGTAGACACGTAAATTATTTTGAGACAAAATCAAGAGCTAAAACAGTAGAAGAAAGAGAGATTATCTTACTGACTGTTAAAAAAAACGACCTCAATATTTTCATTTGCAGTGGCTGTAATCAAAATGTGATCGTCTCATGAAGGGGAATTTCTACTGTGGCGTCATTACACCACGACCAGTTTGCAGTGGAGGAAGAATTGCACCCGTTTATCCTGGTGAAGATGCAGCTGGCCAGATGTTGTCTGGAGTACTTGGTTCTGTTGTGTGTTTTTATATCTGGACAGATTATTGAAATGGCGATAGTGAATCCCCTCCATCTATGTGGAAAGGGCAGAAAGGAAACCTCGTGTTGGATATCTGCTTACAAGAGATTACTGACTGAATGAAGAGAACTGTATGGGTCACGTCCATTTCTCAGTGAATGATGTACGCTGGGGCATATTTCATAATGCGAAGTCCATTGTCTTTTGACCCTTTTTGCTTCAGGAATTTGTCCAACAGGTTTAACAATTTAAAAAGTCAGAGTGCAATATTAAAAGAAACTAAAAAGATAACTGTTATCATAATAGCATTTTATTTAGTCATTTCTCCTTTTAATATACATGAAATGTTTCAACAACCAATGCACATGCAGATCTTAATCTGTTGCACTTCAACTTGTAAGCAGCCTATAAAGGGGACTGCTGCTCCTGAATTAAAGAATAAAAGATTGCTATTAAAATACTGACATGATCCATTGCATTACAAAGTAAATTCTATCCTAAGATGAACAGAATGCATAATATACAATTTTAGCTTAAATTTAAACCTTGAGTTCAAGGAATATTTTGCTAATTCCAATTAGTCTTGTCAATAAAAGTATTCGTGTCGGCTCTAAACCTTTACATACTTGTCAGTTATCAACCTCCAAGAAGATTTAAGTTATGGATATTATTTTTGCACCTCTCATTGTCTTGGCCGTCCTTTGTGCCGTTTGCAGTTGGTACATATCTTGTATACTTCCAATGGTGTGTAACTGTACAACTGAATTCAAGGTGATGCTGTATCCGACATGCATTTAGCGAAGTTGCTAGTTGTGAATGACACTGCTTCTATAGTGTGATACCCCTCCTAACTGTTTCTCTTTTCATTAACTTTGCCCTGCAACCTGTAAGTTGATTTACCTCTTTTTTTCCCCAAGCATTTGGTGGACAAGATGATAGCTAAGCCAGGATGGAATATCCATGTTTGTGACTGGTGGCAGATGCGGTGTAATCCATCCTAAGCTCTTCCATGGATGGGATGGGGAGGGGGGGCCAGTAAAGAGGGTTGTGGAGGGCAGCTCCCTCTCTGTCTCTGACCGTGCTTGCTAGCAGTGATGGACAGGGCAATGACCTTTGTGCTTGTTTAAGTCACAAGCACGTTTTTGAAGAAGCAGTCTCAGAAGCAGACACAGAATGCAGAGGTGTTTAGTCCCAAAACAAATACGTAAACATTATGGGAATTCTGGAAGTCTGCCAACTCGCATTGGGCAGATTTATTAAGGGAGCACAAGTATGCAGACAGTACAAAGTTTATACTTGTATTTGACTCATTGTTTACAGCTGGTTGCTGGGCCAGAGATTGGGCACATTTTTGTTTTTATAGGAGCAGCATAGCAGTGGTATCATCTGCTAACTGAGCAGCATTGCAGCGGCATAGGCGTCCGCTTAAACAGACCACCTAATTGTAAAACAACATTTTACAATGTACTTCTTTATTTGACCTTTATTTGTGTGGCTGAGAAATGAGTGAATTGTGCAAAGGCAAGTAGATGTAGGATCTTAAAGCTGGAGTTCTAATGACTTAAGATGAGGTTGAGATAGTTTGCAAGTGTAAGCTGGTGTTTTATCAGACGGTCCGATTTATGACGGCACAACCTGTTATCCACTGCTGGGTTGAATGAGATTAAGGTTAAGACATCATTTGGATTGGATTAGCGTAGCACCATCTGTATTGATGACTTGTAATCATACACAACCAGCCTCTTTGGCCCAACAGCTAAATGTGTGCAATTAGCATTGCAGTGCTACTGTTGATTGGCTACATGTGTGAGTTTGCATACTCGATTTATGAATGCGCAATGCACAAATCTGCAAGTGTGAACCTTTCACATTGTTGTCACCCCCACTTTTGAGATGGCATTGTCCCCGCTGTCTGTTTATAGTTGATGTTCCCTTATAAGCTTATATTGCCATAGTTTCCCAGCTGATTGAGTAGAGGGTTTGGTATGGCTCTACGCCTTACTTATTTTAGTCAAGCTGGACAGATCTGCAGACAATAACACTCGCTAAAGCCCCAGCTGTTTTGTTTTAATCAGATCCCAGGGGTTTTGGCCTGGCTAAATAAGGTTGGCTAATGGTTGTGAGTGACCCAGTCCTGTCCGCAGCAAACACCTCCCCATGGTGTCAATGCAGAAAGCTTCAGGATATGACATTTAGGGAAATGCTTCGTCTAGTTTGTACACAGCCTGACTTAATGCACAGCCTTGAAACATTTAATGTCTCCAGAGAAACTGTTGGTAAACTTGAAGAAATGACAACTTTAAATATGCAACATTTTGTTTGCATGTTTATGCTCTAACCTCCTAGCTTTAGTAGAACAGTGGATAATGTCTGCTATTACGAAACACTGCAAGTAAAATGCTGCTCACTGTACCCAAAACAAACAAACACGATAGTCCTATCCAATTAGTCATTACTACAGACTATAATCTAATCTAGTACAGCTTTCCGTCAATGGTCTTCTATGACACATTGTATGTGGAGTCTCATGGGTATTGCATTTCACTGTTGTGCTTTCAAAAACAGGACAAATGTTATAGTCTCATGCGCTGAGGGAAAACACACAGATTACATGACCTTCTCAATGGCCTACATGACTATGAAATTGAATTTATGATCATCCAAATAAGATGATCTCATAGGAAATGGGGTTTGAGTTTACTTTACCTGCCCTCATTTTCACCTGCCTGTAAACATTAAATCTTTGTCATGTGACTAATTCTAATGAAGTTTCAACCAATAGGAGGAGGTAATCTTGACGAGGCAGTTGCAGCAGCAAGTGATGAAGATCAGCAAAGTGCTAAATGCAGAGAGCTGGTCTTTGATGTTTTATGCAGCGATACCAGTGATATTCATCAATGTCCGCAAGTTCCTGTGCAATATTTTCCATTATATCTTTGAAATTGAGCAATATGACTGCTTTTACAGCCTTGTCTTAATGACTGCTTTAATACAACTGGCTCATTCCTCATTTGCACAACCTATCCTCTTCCTATTTGAATTTACATGGTGTCCTGGGTGTTGAATAATTGGCTTTTAGCGGAACTGTAGGGCCTACAGAGGGATGGATTGGCTGTAAGTTCTTAGTTGTCATGCACACCTTAAAATCTTCCAGTCCCATATGTCGAGGACGCTGCACCAAAGCCTTGTCCAGCCATGAAATCTCACTGGCTTCCCCAGCTGCCACTGCAGCATTCCATCATGTGACTGATCTCAGTGTTGGACATTCTGTCTTCTTTTTGTGGAGCAAATAGAAGATCCAAACCAAACTATAGCATCCTCATTGCCACACTGGGTTGAGTATCACCTTGGTCACCTCAGTCAAAATGAAAGTATGTGACACTTGTACTAAATCAGAGGTGATGACGTCATCTCGGCTCACCCTGTTGTTGATGATTGGCTTTCTTATAGGTCCAGGAATACTCTCAGAACATAATGCTCTAATGCATTTTTGCTTGCATTTGTGAATCAAAGTGAGGGTGGGAGAGATGTCTGTGTGTGTGTGTGTGTGTGTGTGTGTGTGTGTGTGTGTGTGTGTGTGTGTGTGTTTGGTCGTAAACGGTAATCCTCACTGTCCCATCTGTCCCATGTGTCAGTCTGTGTGCAAGGGGAATCCTCCTTCAGGAGTGTTACCCTCCATCCCCCCACTTTGTCTTACGCTCATTCTACTACCGGAGAGACCAGAAATGAGCATGATCTTTTAAGTAAAGCAAACTTTACCTCTTTCTTTAAATAAACTTAGGTCACACGGGTGTCCAATAAACAGGTGCGGCTCACATGGATGTCTAACATGCTTCTCTTTTGGACATATTCGATTTAAAAATCTCATCTAGGATGGCGGCCTCTGCGAATGCAACATTTGAAAGTCTCTTTAGCGTGGGAGTACTTACATTTCTGCATTATTTTATAGGTTACATGACTAGTGATAAACAACAGACACTTACGTAACTCTTCCAGCATATGGCCTGTAATCCCTGTACCCAGCATCATAATGCATCCACTGCTGTGTGTTTTTAAAGTGAGCTTGGTCATGATGCTGATGATGGTGCATGCAAACACTCGCATACTGTAGTATGTCATGTAAAAGCACTTAAAAGATATGTTCTAAGGATTATTAATGAGATAATGCACACAACGGACTCTGCTCTTAATCCTGCAGAGTCGGGAGAGACCAAGCAAAGCCCTGCATGAGCCTCTTTAACATTTTAGAATTAACGAGTAAATGAACAGTGCAGTGGTTCAAGAAGAAAATACTGTTTCTAACTAAGTTCGAAAAAGATATTCACTTTATTCCTTTCCTCTCTTTCCCCTCTGGTATAGTCCTAATTCTTTCCTCTAGAGCTGAAACAAATAGTTAAAACGGTTGGTAGATTATTAAACTGCACCTGTTTATGTAATCAATTAATGACATTCTCTGTTTTTGGCTTCTCCAATGTAAGAATTTGCTCCTTTTCTTTACATCTGTGATAGTAAACAGAGTATCTTTACGTCTGTTGGTTGGAAGAAACAAGCTAATTTAATGTCACCCAGGACTCTTGGAAGTTATAGGGGGCAATTTTCTTTTTTCCCCTGGCATTTTATTAAAAAAAGACAAATCAATAAATCGAGAAGTAATCTGCAGATGAATTGATAATAGTTGCACCCCATCCTTCCTCTCCTACTCCTTTTCTCTTTGCCTTCACTCTCAATTTAATCCCTTTAATTCCCTCTATCCACCTCTGCTTCCTCTACCTTCATTTAGTTGTGCTGGTGCCAGATGTTCAAACATAAACGCGGAAACATCCTGTCAGCTCTTAATAGAAGCAGATTGATGAGAAAAATAACGATGGTTTAATCACATTGACGTAAACTGCATGACTGGTTGGGGGAAGCATGAGTTTTTTGTTTTCTTTTGCGACTCAAACAGTGAGTAGTATGTGCTGATAACTTCCTGAAGAATTGTTTTCTCTCCCTGCAGCTTCATCATGGTCCTGGTGTGTCTAATCTTCAGTGTCCTGTCTACTATAGAGCAATATACAGAGTTCGCCACTGGAACACTCTTCTGGATGGTGAGTACTGTCATTGTGCTGATATCCCAAACGTAAAACTCTTACAACCTCCAGAAGCGTCCTCTTAAATCCCTGAACATGGAATTGTGTTGCATGTAAATGATTGTATTTAATGTCTAGTGAATATATAGATCTGACTTAAATCATTATACTTAATATATTTTTGAGATTAATGTTTTTTTGTGCATGGTCCTTGTTTTAATAAAGACTGATAATCAATATGCATTGGTGTGTAGGGCCTTTAGAAACACATGCCTGATGACCATCATTAAACAATAAATTCAGTTCATTGGCAGAAAATGGGCCATTTTTAGCATTTGTTGTCAAGCAAAAACCCCAACATTCACCAGTTTCATCTTCTCAAATATAAGGATTTTCTACCTTTTTTGTATTTAATTTCCCTGTAAATTGTTTTATTTAAGTTTTGGACCATTTAAAAGGGAAAAACAAGCATTTTATATTGTCAGATGGGCTGTGGGAACCTCTCCTTTTTCCCATATTCTAAAAGAAACAATTATTAAATAGATTATTATAATTATTATTGTATGTATATTTATTGCAGGACAAAAGACAAATCACAAACAGAACAAGAGGAAGACAAGAACAGTGAATACAGGCCACAAGCACTGGTGATAATAATAACCACGATAATAATGAAAATCAGAAGATCAGAAAAAAACCTATACTAATACTAATTCTACCTTTACAGCCACCAAAGCTATTATTATTATTATTATTATTATTATTATTATTATTATTAAGTCGATTAAAATAATAATCGCAGCCCACATAATTGCACATATATCAGTTGATGAAGGTTTTATTACTCCTATATTGACAGAAGGGATGTAGTGATGCTTCCTTGACATCCTTGAATTTTCTTGTGTAAGTTTTCTTATATTAATGCAATTTCTATACCTTTTTTTTTTTTTTTTTAAGAGAAACTGAACCAAAGAGTGACAGTTGGCTTATACTATTATAACTGCACTGCAGTACCCTTCTCTATCCACATGATGGACACAGAAGATCGTGGCTGAGAGGGACTCCACCCGCCATCTTACACCTCAGCCCAAAGATATTACAAAGCTTCAAAAGACTAATCCCTTTCAGTTATTGCAAATAACATCACACAACACCTGGCAGCTTGTATTGCATTCATCCAAAACACCTTACAGTAAGTAACTTGCACATATTGTACATTAATAGTGTGGGAATGCTCAGGAGTCACTGTTTTTAACCTATAGTGGTGACACTTGTTATGCAGAATCATTTGGCTCCTCCAGACTGTACTTGCTGGTAAATTAACCTTTTTTTGTGGCTTATTAGGCTATTAAGGCTGCTAAGTGATGCAATAAATCCAGGGCTTTCAACAGGTAGAGACAATTTTGGCTGCTGCTGGAAACTCTACAAAGAGCTTGCATCATCTGTCTCTTGCCAGAACAATGGTTATCAATATACATGTAGCTAATGTGCACTCACACACAGTTTACACAAAAGCTGTACAGACACACACACACACACACACACACACACGGACACACATGTACCACCTCCTGGGTCCCGGGGGCAAACAGTGGACGGAGTGGACACTGTGTTTCTGTAAACTTTTGGCCAGTGCCCTTTGAAGTCCTACTGTCGTGGTTATTCATTTATTTTCACCCAAGAAGAGCCAAATACTCTCTCTCATCTCTAACTCTCGGTTTCCCTCTTTCTCTATCTCTCTCTCCACCCTCCACCTTTTCTTTCTGTTGTTTCATTACTCAAGAGGCCAGCAGTAATCGGCCTCATAAAGATGTAGAGAGAAATTAAACACTTCTGCACACAAAACTACTGTTAGACTTTTCTCTTTTTTGTCAAACCCTGTCTATTTGTACACCTGGCTGTGTTGGGGTGTGTGTGTGTGTGTGTAAGCATGTCAAACAGTAATTCATGCTTTTGGTTCAATATAAATTGTGAGATAAGATAGTACCTTATCTTCTGTGTGTGTGTGTGTGTATATATATATATATATATAGAGGGGGTGGAGCCCAGTGAATGGTGTCATTGTGGCGTATAGTAGTGGTAGTAGCTATACTTAGAAAGTTCAGGGTTCGCTGACATCTGTGAATCACAGGCTGCTTGTTTTGGATGGCAGAGGGGACATAAGTCCTTTAGGATATTTGGCCTTCAGGGCAGCTGCCAAACTAAAGCTGGCCAGACTGGACCGGAGGCACACAAGCACACATGGATCTCTTCTATATCGTCTTTTCTGACCAGGTCTTCTTCAAAAGCTTTGTGAAGGTGAATCTAGATGTAAGTGACTTTGTGTGCCTGGTACACACAGATGAAGCAATCTAACCACATTTTTTTTTTATCTGTTATTGTAATTCCCAAGCAGCTCTCTGAATGAGCTTCATCCTAGTCTGGTTTGACGAGATTATCACTGCTCGAACAGGCGGCTGTTTTCAGTAAACACGTAGTTGCCAGTTTCTGATACACATACAACAATTTCCCAACATCTGGGTGACCCAATTTATGGAATTATTGTGACTAATCCCATCAAATTCCCCAAATTCATGCGTTCCTTTGACTTTCAAATGTTACCCATATGTCAAAATTACTGAACTCGATGAATTGGTGATGTTTTGATCTTACTGTCTGCTTATAGGTTTGATAGAATACTTATATCCACAATAATATTATCCCCCCAATTATAAGGCAACAGCAGAAGCTTTGTATACAGGATGCAACGATCAAAAGTTCCCACCTTCTTTGTGAGTAAACTGTGCATAGTCCAGAATACAAAGAACTGTAGATAAAACCTCATCTGTTAGCAAAATTGAAAATTGACTTTCAGTCAGAACCGATTATACAGTCTTATATTACAGAAACAGCATCAGGGACTTAAAACACAGTCTGTTACTCTCCTACACAAACAATAAGGCTATGGCTGGCTGGTCGAGTTGTTATAGTCATCTTGGTTCCAGATCTCAGAATGTCTGCACACGTGATTCAAATTTAGATGAATAAAGTAAAACCAAATGGTAATTCAGTCTTATTATCAGGCTATGTTATATAGATTTACTGAACCATTTCTGCCTGTCTGTCTTCACTTCTGCCTCTTTATTCTCCTCTCTTTGTCTTTAACTCAGGGACAGAAAATGAGCAATTCATGGGGATGAATGAGGGTTATAGGAATCCCAGGCCAGGCAACTCAAGCGCAAAGCTGTAAACATAATTAATTAATGAAAATGGGCAAACTGAGAAATTCAGAGAGCAGCAAAAGGAATCTGTCCATCTGGCTGCCCCATCCACATGATAACCTTGATGGAAGCCTTTGGTTGATACATATTTAAAAAGTTGTTTTTCATAGTACTGTTGCAAAAGTATTACCGTACTAAATGTATAGATCAGTGCATTTTCTCTTTGTGCTGACATCTTTGCCAGCCAAAATAGTGTCTGATTTGATTGGCAGGTCATTGTTTAGGGGCTCTGTGGTGCTGTGTTATTGCAGCAGGGCTCATAGTATTAAGTTTCATACAAGGGGTGGTCAGGGAGCAGCCAGTTCAAGCAATCAGCGGGATGACCACCCACATGGCCTTAGGTTTTAACAGACAGTAGAGTGACTAAATATTATGCATGCACGGTGGCCAGGAAAACGATCCCCGTCAGACGGGCATTATTAAGTCACAGAGGCTCACATGTATGCACATAATAAAAAAACAAATGGACAGTGGTACATATTGGAACACAATCTAAAAGCACCAACCTGAACTGATATGCAGGTGCGTATGACTATAATTCAAAATCAAGCACTCATTTTTTTCACAAGTATCTTATCCTGCAGTGTGGCAGAAAGATTTACAATTACAACAAGATCTTATCGTCCAAGTAATGCATTTGATTGTTTAGCCTTCTTATCTGTGAGGCAGCAGTGTGACAGCATTTCATCCTGTGGCTTCAATCACTTAGCCATTGACCCTGTCTCAATATGAGCTGTCATCAGCCATGTTATCAACCTCCATTTTTCCTCCTGGGTGGTTGGGTGGTCTTAGTACTACTAGACCACCTAAGTGTCTCTGTCTCACACACCTGTCATTACCCATTCATATCATATTGTAAATCTTGGTGATTGATTAATGCTTTGAGATTAGTCTTAATGTGAGGCACAGTGTTATCAATGCTTTTAGATAATGAGACCTTATCTACTTCCACATCCACTCGTCCTGCATGCGCTTTACAATTATTGTTGCTGTACCAATGGATTAATGTAACCCTTGCTCTGTGTTTGCATTGTGCTCCACAGGAGATTGTGCTGGTGCTGTTCTTTGGCACGGAGTATGCGGTCCGGCTGTGGTCGGCAGGCTGCCGCAACAAATATGCAGGCTTCAAAGGACGCCTCTGCTTTATCAGGAAGCCCATAGCAATCATAGGTGCACCTGGAATTTTCTTTTGCTCCCATTTAATACAACGGATGTCATGTATTGTTCATGTAGATCAACAACTTAGATATTTCAAGCCATGTAAGGCTTTACTTTAGTACAATGTGTCCTTGAAGCTGAAATGATTGCAACCCTGATTTGATTTTTTTTTTCTGTCTTTATCTTTCATTACAGATTTGATAGTGGTCTTTGCCTCAATCATTGTGCTTGGTGTAGGTTCCAATGGCCAAGTGTTTGCCACGTCTGCCATCAGGTAGAATGACTGTTTTGTTCTGCATTTGACTTCTTACTGATACATGTAGCTGTAAGAGGGATCAGGAGATGATGAGATGATGTTGTGTGTTGCAGGGGCATCCGTTTCCTCCAAATACTGCGTATGCTGCATGTGGATCGACAGGGAGGAACATGGAGGCTCCTGGGATCTGTAGTCTTTATTCATCGACAGGTAGGTTGAATGAATTCAGGCTAATGCTAAAACTATTTGCTTGTTTTTTAGCATTATTTTCCTTATCACATATCAGATAGATCAGAATAGGACAATAATAAGTCATAAGTCCTATCACTTAGCCTTAGTTTCTTCTATAGGGTGACTGCACAGACTTAACTCCACCTTCCTCCAAATGGCGATGCATGGCAGTCGTAGTATAATACACTTAATCACCGAACGCGTGATCCTCCTGGTGCAAAGAATAAAAATGTACCACTGATGACATATAACTCAGCATACCGCCACTTGCTACCTAACCTGACTGATTGGTTTAGGGTGGATTGGAAGTGCTGACTCAGAGTTCTGGCAATGCCACAAGCCTGACTGATTGTAGACCATTGTATGGTTGGCTATAATAATTGCCACATTCCCGTTTATCCTTTTTGCTATGCAGAAGTTGGTGGGTGACCTAGCTGACACAAAGTGCACTATATGATGCCAACACTATTAGTTCTGAAGCAAGGCCTTAGAGCACTCATAAAAGTCAGGGAAATGTGAAGTGTAGCTCATGCAAACTCACGCCTCTACTCCCTTCACCACACGCGAGCGTGGGTAAGACCCAAACAGCACATTTGTTATTAGGGATGAACTAACCTGACACTTCTTACTAAATACAGAAGGATGAAGGTTGGCGTCAGTCAGCAGAAGCATACAGCACGTCACTCATAGGTCATTTGAAACATACACGTTTGAAGTAACGCTGATGTGCACTGTCACCAACCTGGCTCTCTTCACCAGAGAACGTTCTTTCATTCAACATTTTGATAGTATCGCCTTCGGCTGACCGATCGTGTTTTTTTCCAGGAGCTGATCACCACGCTGTACATCGGGTTCCTGGGCCTGATCTTTTCCTCCTACTTTGTCTACTTGGCGGAGAAGGACGCTGTGGACGAGGAGGGCAAGACGGGCTTCTCCAACTACGCCGATGCCCTGTGGTGGGGCGTGGTAAGGCAGCTTAACTAGAAAATAGAATTACATCTTACAGAAGAAGCAAGCCCTTCACTGATGTTTTTGTACTCTCAGCATATTTGTACGAGTATATTATCTGAATTTTGTCTTTTGCAATGCATATATTACTTGGATCCTTGAACGCTACTTGCAATTTACAACCTAGTCTCCACTCTTGAAAGGCCACATCACATGTAAAAAGACTTCTCTCTCGAAAGCTGCAACAAAAAAATCTGCACAATGGAATCTCAAGTGGAGTCTTAAATGGAAAAATGATTGAGATGGCTGGCCACCCTGGCTGGTCTAATTATTAATCTCCTTCTGTTTTTATTTTCCTCATTGGGTCTTTGTGGAGCATGCACGTAATGCTGCGACACTCGACACAGACGCAGGCGTGTTGATGTTTTTTGTGCGTAGAGCTGGTTTTGCTTATTTCCCTCTGTACAGAGGCTCAGGTTTCCACAGTAGTTAATTAAACATTTGAATTGAAAGCGCAGAGTAATGAGAAACCTATGGCAGCCTTGTGCAGGGGATCAGCATGCCACAAAGAGACGGTAATAAAGCATTCACCTCTGGGCTCTTTGGCTCAAAGAACTTTTAGAGCACCAATATAAAGTGTCAGTTCCCTTAATTAAAACTTTAATTGTGGGATTACTACCTTTTATGTAACGAGGGTTAGAGGGGTCACAGTGCTCCTCACTGCTCTATGGAAAGTTGAAGAAAAGCTGTCGTTGGTGTTGCTCTGTTCACAATGTCGAGAAAAGAAACGCGGTTGGGGATCTGCACTTTCTATTGTTTTTCCGAGACTGTAGACTTGAGTCATGATATGCCATTACAATGGCTTTGGTCAGGTTTGTGTGTGCAATGAGATTACGTTGATTGGAGAATGCTAACCCCCCCCCCCCCCCCCGTCTGTATTCCTTCTCTTGGCATGATTTCCACATTCGGATGTGCAGGTGCAGGGCACAGCTGGAGGACAAGGCAATGCCATGATTCATATCCCCTTCTCTCTCCCTCCCTCACCTTCCCTGCCTCTCTCCTTCTTTTGCCAATTGCTGACGGTTAGGTAATGGCTGTTTGTTTTTAACAACCTTTCTAACTTCAACCAGGACAAAGCATAAAAATGAGAAAATTAGAAACATGAGATCTGCTAAACTTGACGTTTTGTAGTTGTGGTGCTTATGTACAATTTGAATTGGGTACAATCATTCAAACAGTATGTATTCATGCAGATCAGCATTCATATAAACATGCATACAGACATGTACACACTTACACATATTCAAAGACCAGGTCTATGACCTTTGTGTAGACATGAGGAGGTTTTTGCCACACACCCTACATTGTGAATAAGAGGGGTGTCTTTGAGTAGACCATTCCACTCTGATGGTCAGGAGGACATTGTTTAGTCATCGGATTTGTGGACGAGGGATTAAATCCCCCAACACTCCTCCCGCCCCCAACATACACCCAGCCACCCTTCCCGCCCTTGCTCCTTCTTTTTTACTCCCAAAGCCCTTTTAAGTATCTCACCTTACATCAGCCGCTTTGTGTTTGCGCACAACGGCGGCGATACTCCATAGACCCCCGCGGTAAGCCAAGTGAGTTCTGAATGTGTCAGAATTGGCTCGGCTTTCAGAGTGGGTGTACATGCAAATGCAAGAGGTATTTGTCCCCCCCCCCCCTCTCAGACCGGCAAATTCCTACACTCACTGAGGATTAGTGGGTTGGGAATCTTATTCCCTTTGAGGAGCAAGAGCCTCAAACGCCCCCGGCCATCGCTGACAGTTGTGGAACGAGGCCAGAACTGCTTTATTGTCCAACTCTTGTTATAGACTGCTCTGGTGATGCCTTGCATTGACTGACATTTTCATTACGTCAGTTTGTTACAAATTAGAGTGAATGTTGATATCTCTCTGAGTACAACTATACATTTTGACGTGTAAAGAGGAATTATTTACATCTATTTTACATTTTTATCAGCTGCATCGACGGTTAAGGAAAGGATAAAGGTACCCTCCAGTTTCACGGCTCAACCTGCGATAGTGTGGATTAAATTTAGCTTTTATCACATCAGCCTCAAATGTCTTGACCTGTTTTGCATCAGTGAAGGGCCGTGTGCATTACAGGATTTTTCTGTCCGTCACACATATGCCTACAATCTGCTAATGATCCTCTAAATAGATATAAGAGGAACTTCATCCATTCTCTGTCTTTAGGTGACTGTCACCACCATCGGCTACGGAGACAAAATTCCTCAAACGTGGATTGGCAAGGCCATTGCCTCCTGCTTCAGCGTCTTCGCCATCTCCTTCTTCGCTCTGCCTGCTGTAAATATAACTTTAATCTGAATCACATGAAACTCACGACCAGAAAGGAAAGATTTATTCAAATGTTTTGTTCCCATTCGTCCAAATCTTATTACTTTGTTGACTTCTGTTTTGTTCAGGCATTACTCTCTGCATTGAAGCACAGTTCAACCATTTTTGTCTCTAATCTTTTTTTTTTTTTTATAAATTTTGTGTGTGTGTGTGTGTATATGTGTATATATATATATATTTTATTATTATTATTATTATTATTTGTGAGATTCTGGATCTACAATCCTAACGTCCACTTACTGTTCCAACTTTAATATGACAGGTTTTCTTACGACTTGATTATTTCCAATCAGGGTATCCTGGGCTCAGGGTTTGCCCTGAAAGTCCAACAGAAGCAAAGACAGAAGCACTTCAATAGACAGATCCCTGCTGCAGCTTGCCTCATCCAGGTACATGTTTGCCATTCAGCTTTATGAAATGTAGTGTTGTAATCCACAAAGTATATATTAAAATCTAGGTCACAAACAATGATTTAATAGTAGACCCATGACCACTTTCAAGACGTTGCCAGTGAAAGACAATATTGGAAACTGAAAAGAAAAAAGTAACGGTGTTTCAATCAGGAGAGACAAGTGACTGATTAGTAGTTAACATTTATTATGACAGATGATGCGTTCATGAGTTACGCAGAAATTATTTGGCGCTTGAACTCGACAAGGAGATTTGTGATCGCGTTGCGATTGCCCTGAGCGGCAACAATATATAAATCCCCCCGAGGAGTCCAGACACTGGTGGTGGTGGCTGGAGGTTCTGCTGGAGTTGGCTGGAGATGCTGATGCTGATGGAGTGCTGAATCTCCGAAGACGGATGGTGCTGGGGAGGAGGAGGGTCGCATGAAACAGCAGCAAGAAGCTGGAGGCGGGGATACAGCACATTTAAAAGGAGGCAGCAGCAAGCTGATAGGCTAACGAAGAGGGTGTGACTCAGCTGTTAGACAGCTGATAGAGTCTCTGACAGTGACAACCGGAATAGAGAATGTGCTGCTTAGTGAGGGAGCAGTACGAGAGAAAGGCCTACGAGCCTAAGCGTGCAGGGATAGTCTTCCTGTCTGAACTTGCGCTAGAGCTTCATTTGTTGTCTGCAAATTTCTGCTGCGCCATGGAAAAGGTGAGCAGTATCCCACTTGCCAAGAGCGAAATGGTAGACAAACAAGCAGCTATCTTGTGTCAAAGCTAACCATTACAAGGATTACAATTACCCTTAACACAGAGAGACACAACCGCAGACAGTTTAGACACCTGTGACACAAAGACACCTACATTTCTGCAGTGCTTTACATGTGACTAACAAATCACAGTACAACGACAGTACAAATAAGTTAAGGTTAGTTATAGTCTCAAACAATTGAGACTAATGCACAAGAATAAAAATAAATGAATAAATATATTTACATACAGGAATTTGTGTGGAACACGACAAATAAATGGTAGCAACAGATATGTAAATATGTAAATGTTCAGTATTTGTTCACACATCGCTGAATTTGTGGCTCATATTGTAGCGTCACTGGCTAATGGTTCCTAATCACTGGCTTGCTATCCTATGGTTGGTTCTAATTTGTTATTGGGGGAGTAGAAGAAAATATGATATGTGCATCAACTGACTAACACAAATTCTGCCCTCCTCAGACACTTTGGAGGTGCTATGCAGCAGAGAAACCAAACGGCTGTGATATCACATGGAAAATGTATGTTCTAACTCCAGAGACCGTCGCCACAGTGGAACCTGAAAACTTCAGCCCTCATGTCAGGATACTGAACATATCGGTAATTATCTCAGAGCAACGGGTATTTTGTGGCTCATGTTTTGTGCAGTTTTCAGGAGTGATTGATTTACTTTCCTCAACAGAACAGGACAAGCCTTCTTTTTGAAACCACTCTCATGTCCTTAAATATAAAGTATGTCTTTGACGCTGTGGGCATTGTGACATGCTGGCTTTGAATTCAACCAGGGACATTTTTCACATCTTTTTCTCCTCCACTGTTTATTGTGGCTCTTAACTTTGATCCATCCAATAAAGGTGAAATCCCACCCAGAAAAAAAGTAACGGCGCTCATTTTACTGGTTGTAGACGTCTCATTTTGAATAAACACATGTGGTATTTCTTATGTGAGAAGAACATTTTATTCTAAAATAACCCTTCTAACCTTAGGTGAGAAACATCAAGAAGTCTACAAAAGAGTGTTGTCAGAAAAAGTCGTCAGACTGTGAAACTGGTGGGGTGGGGGGGATTTGCATATGTCCGGCCCACACTGTATTGTCTCCTTGTGCAGCTCACCTTTCACAATAATATTAGCCATGTTGTGTCCCGAGGCCATACAGCATAAAAGGGCAAGTTAAGTTCCCACAAACGTACATGCACACGGAAGGACACACACCTCCCCCCAAGGCCTGACTCCACCAGGATGACTCGAGGCCTTTGTCTCCGCCGGACAAAGACTCAGTCAGTTGAGATGATGTCACCGCGGCCTTTCTCATGGGAGTAAACCTTTGTCTAGTAGAACAACAACAAAAAAATCTTTGTGTAGCATTGAACCCACATGTATTGGGGAGAATGACTGCTGCTCTTTTCTGCTTCAGCATGTGACTTTCTCTTCTGACTCTTCTTTCCCCTTTCCCCGTCTCTAAAGATTCCTCTCCTGTTTCTTCTCTGTTTAACAAACCTATTTCTCTCCTTCTTTTTCTTCCCATCTCTTTTTTTGCATATCTTCCTCTGCCCCATCTCTGCCTCGTCTATTTCTTTCTGATTCATTAATATTTTTTTCTCCCTCTCCTCTTTATATCTAACTCGGTCTCTATTTCTTTGTCCCTTCTCACGATTAAACTCAGAGTCTGTCACAGTTTCTTCATGCCCTTCCATCTTTCTCTCTCTTTTAGTCTTGTGACAGCCCCCCCCCCCAAATCACTCTCTCACTCTCTCCACTAATGAGTCATTGAAATTGGGTATTTGGATTGAACTGCTGGCCACTTGTCAATGCCAAAGTCTGATCCACTGAGTCCAAATAATTGAGTTTCCATAAAGGCCATCGTCCATGATGTTGTTGTGGGTCAGAGGGTCTAAAGATTGGACTGAAGGCACCATTTAGGCACTATTTAGTTTGCAGAAACCTGCTGACTCACACATCCGATAGCTATGATCTCAAAGAAACTGAAATTTAACATGTAGGCTACCGCTGATGTCACCAGCATGCGAGCACACAATTTGGTAGGAGAATGTGAACTATACAGGTACTAAAAGAAAATAATGTGATTTTGTGTATCAATGTTTTTGGCTTAGCATGGCTTTTTAACACGATGCTAAAATGGCTGGATAAATTCACATTTGCAAGTTTCCTTGACAATGTGGAACACCTGAAACGTATTCAAGTGTTCTGTGTTGTTAACAGGCTAGCACTTTGAACAAATAATATCCAGCTATAGTGCAAGAAATCTTGATGTGCGTTTTTAATGGAAGCAGGAAGACTTATTGTAAGTCCTTCTCATAATGTACAGCATTGGAGAAAAGTAAACAACCAGCAGTTTCAATGAAGATGTTCATAAAGCTAAGTGAAGAGGGTTGGTTTCGGTTACAAAAAGTGGCTGCTTTGTCTCCATATATTAACGGTTTTGCTGGCACATTGTGCCTCTATAATACTATTGGCTCAAACTTCAGTGTGAACTCTTTCGTTTGTGAGATTAAGAGACGGTCCAAATCTAATAAAGTCCTTCTTGCCACAACAGTCCCATACTGATATTCCTGTCTGCACAGATAATACACAAAATACAGAAACAAAAGAACAAAACATGATAGGCAATGAATGGTTTTCTCAAACATTATGAAACAGTAGCTCCACGCGTGAACCCCTTTTTTGTTGGTCTCCCAAAATAATATGCAGCACCTGCAAGGCTGGGTGTCCAGACTGATCTCTGGCCACACAAACTGGGTATTGGGATGTTGAATGTCACCTGTCTAGTCGATAAAGGTAGAATGGTCCCAACTATATACTAATTATCAGAGGGAATACGTGAAGGAAAGGGTCATGTGAGGAAAGGTGTATGTGAGGGTCACTTCTGAGGTTCACAATTCTTTCGATTGTTTTAAACTATTTACACAACATATCGGAAAGGCTCTTTAAAGATTATTGATTATGATTACAATTTCTCATGATAGTCACACATTTCTTGTTTATTAACTGAGTTGTTGTTTCCTCTGTCTGTCAGAAAAGGGGGACCAAGAGAAGGTTGAAGCCCAGAAGTAACTGCTCTATGGGTGTGGCCTCAGAGAGGGCCGTATCGATCCCCCAGATCACCCTCGATCACATTGATGACTCCGAGGAGAAGAAAGATGCCTCTTTTTCCCTGGAAGAGCCAAGAGGTGCTGTTGAAGGTAATATACTTGCTTTTATGTTACTATAATGTACAGTATCCAAACTGATATCAAGTATATAAAGGGTTCGAGTCACACACTCATTATTCAGTCTGAGATCCACTAATTCTAGTCCACCAACTCAGTCCAAGAAAAATCAACTCGCCAAGATTGAATTGGTTGAATTCATGAATGAACTTCATCTCAGAATGCCATGTTCTATGTGAGTTACTGCAGTGATCTGTTCCTCTTGATATATAGTCCATCTTATTTTTGATGAACTATTGTATGCTGAGGGCTGTGGAATGATGTCATGCTGCCTTGAAGGCCTTGGAAATTCATTGTTTTTATAAACGTTTTTTTTCTTCCCCCCACTGTTTTTGCATTTATGACATTTTTATATGGCCAACTCCATGATGGATTACATTTTTATGGCAGTTGATTTAAAATTATTAGTTGTTAGTTCGTACTTTTGTTTTGAATGTCTTTGAAAAAATACAGTAGATACACTTGAGATAGTTCTGATAACTATGTTAACAAATCTAATAATATACTTATTTTTACACATTTTGCCTCGAGAAAACCAACATTTTATAAGGCATTCACACTTTTACTGTGTTGGGTGCTGACTGCTCTTCCTGCTGCTGCATGGCTGAGATCACACTCGGCCGTCTCATTAGTTCATTCTTTGTGGAGCTATGTATTGGTAAAACATGATACATGTGTGAGCAAATCTGGCAGTGATTACATACAGTATACTGTATGCTATGTATACATGCTGGTGTAAATACAAGTAAAGCCTCACAGAGCTTAAACTTAGACTTTCATTATCATGTTATCATTGTTGGTCTTGAAGAAAGAAGTAAATACAGATAGACAACCTCTTTCAATGTGTTTTTTTGGAGCTAATCTTTTCGCAAAAGATTGCTGTTCGGAGACCTTAAAACAACATGGGATGAGTTGTTATGTGCTGGTTCCTCATTTTCACACAGGCCCTATCCTGATCCGCTTAGACCCCAAGATGGCTGCCAGGTGTCTTCAGTAGTCCGCATGGAAGCCATTTCAGTCTCAGTGATGATTAGAGGTCATGGTTACAAGCTCTTTACTGCCTCGCTTGTCCCCTTTGCCGGCCACAGACACTCAAACTAGGCTTAATTGGAAAAGAAAACTTTAAAATGCAGACTTGTTATACTCATTGAAGATCACCAATATTGCTGCAGTCATGCCAAAGCCAAGTTGTGCTATCTTTTTGTCAACTGGCTGAAAAAAGCTCGGACAAAATAATGATGGTGGTTTCAGTACCCAGATAATTGTGGTTCTTAAGTGTTGACAGCACTTGTACATAGCAATAGAAACTATGTTTTTTAAAATGCCAGTCTATACACAGTACTTGATCGATGGCTGGTTGGCCATCCCCGCCAAATGAATTAACCCAGACTCCAGGTTAATAAATGCACTTTATGAGTTTGTTTTTAGGTGTGCCATCATAAAAGGAACTGGAGTGACATAAACTTGACATAAAGGCAGACCATCACTGGAGGAGAGACCACTTATGAGGGGAAATGTTCTTTAGTTTCCAGCTTAATTGGGTGGATCTTAGATAATGAAGGAAAACATATGTCTTAAGTTCATGTGAAAAAGCAGTCAAATAAAACTTTATGTCAAACCAGTTAGTTTGCACATTTTATCCAGTATTCATTGTCATATTTACTAGCAACAAAACAAGCTGTCAACATGCAGATCTTATTATTTAAAATTATTGTTTTGCTTTTATAATCATTAAATAAACATAAACACACATGCTGGGACTGTACAGTGGAAAAAGGAATTGGCCAAGCTGTGGATGACATGAAACCATATAAAGAAGCCTGCAGCTCACAGCCTGCTGTCAGTAATGATGATGAGTAGAGTTGAAACAGCATGGGACTGTATGATCTCTGCTTTAGATCCAGCCATAAAACAGACATCTGCAATGTCAACTGTCCACACCAGAGCCCCTGCTTTTTTATTTATTGTTTAAACCACCACTGTTTCAAAGAGTACTATAAGCCTAACAGGTATTAGATTTATTTTGTTTTGTTTTATTAAATGCTTGTCCTAAATAGCAAACTGGTTTAATTGAGATTTTGCTGCTGGGGTTTATATTTTGAGTCTGCCAATAAAATCTGCATGTAATGAAGATTAGCTTTTGCAAAGTTTTGCTAAGCGAAGTTTAGACCAGTATGTTTATCATTTGCTAAACTTTGCTGAGCAAATGATAAACATACTGGCCTCTCATGTACATAGATATATGCATACATACATACATACATGCAATTGTCTTACCTAAGCGTACAAAGGAAGTGGAAACGAGTCCAAACTGAAGGAGTTGTTCACTTGCAGCCCAAACCGGCTGGAACGGAGAGAGCTGATGGGTCCAACAGTATTGGAGATGAGCTTTAGACAGTCAGACATAGATGTGCACACACACTCATGCACTCACACACAACAGAATACATAATCTCCTTGCGGAGATAAACACATTCTTTGGCCATGATATGGCAAATCTTTGAGCAAACAGTAGAGTGGTGTCTCGGTCCACCTGGTGAACGCAAGTCCAACACATTAAAGTTGCGGGCCGGACAGCTAAACTCACTGTGAGAGCTTAGGGGTGCTTAGGAGAGTTGTAGATTCTGGTGATAATTCACTGCAGGTTCATCACAAACAAGCCCCTTCACCTTGTCACTTTGTTTTCACATTGTTGTTTGATGCTTGAAATGATTATAGCTTCTTTAAGTAAATACATTAAATGGAGGTGCATGGCAACACATTACTTGTTGTTGATGTTAAAAGTGACTACTTATACAGAAATTCTAACTTATTCTAATTCTAAAGTACATTTTCAGGCTGTTTCTGGCCCAGAAATGAATCCCATTTCATAAAAGGAGAAACTAATTGTGCAACAAAAATGCTGTTGTGCTGCAAAGCAGGAACTCATGGGGATTGTTGATGACATAAGTTGGAATGACGTTGTCAGTGTTGTGTGCTCCGGCCATGTTGCATTCTCATATTAATATAATTTCCGCTTTTCTTCGCAGGAACCCCCGAAATGTTTGGACAAACAGGTGAGTCCTTCCCATCACAACTGAGGTGCACTAAATGGGATTTCCAGGGTTTATGACATTTTGTTCCAGAGATGATGTCAACGCATATTTTAGTGCCTCAAGTTTCCTTTTCATAATCTTGTATGTTACGGCATGAGCTGTACCAAGAAAACAGGAAATGGGACTCTTTTACCTGTTATTCCTATGAACTAAAGCACAACGGTTGAGTACATAGTGTATATGTGAGCACTGCACTAACCACTAGCCCCTGTCACTGGTTAAGTACTTCATTTTTCACTCCTATTAAAAAGTCCTCTGTGTTAATCATTAGCTAGCCTGCCTTTTTAATGTGGCCCAGACAGTATTTTAATTAGACTCGCTGGCTGGCTGGGCCTTTGTCCCCAACCGGACCAAACCAGAGCCAAGCAGGGAGACTCAGACACTGGTCCTGGGTTGACCTGGCCTGTTTTCTTTACTGGGTGCCCTGCCAACACCACGGGTGAGGAACATGGCTGGCCTGGCTCGGAATGGACAGGGGCCTGTGGGGATCTGGACTAGGACACTAAAGAGAGGGAGGGAGGGAGGGGTGTGGAGTTGGTAAGCTGCCATTGTGGAGCTCCAGTAGTCAGAAATAAACTGGTCATTGTTTGATTTAGTCAGTGTCCGGCTTATCGCTCCACTTATCTGTCTGGCCACACCCACCTCCCAGTCTGTGAGAATCTCTCAATGGAGCGCGCTCTCTCGCTCTCTCGCTCTCTCGCTCTCTCCCTCTCTCCCTCTCTCTCTTGCTGTACTTCTGTCTTTTTTTCCCCCTGCATTTGTTCCGTCTTTCTCTCTCTCCCTCCTGCCCTTGACTCATACTCTCCAAGCCAAACACGTTTGCACTGATGGGCCAGATAAAACTACATATTGTTAATAAACCCTTATCCTGTTTGTGTAGCCGATAAGCCAGTTCACGTCTCCTTCAGTGAGCTGAGGTTGAGGCTAAAGGTGGCTCTTGTTAGCTCTGGTCACCCCCCCTCCCCCCCCCCTCTCTCTCTCCCTCATCAGCTTCTCTGCTTCCGGATTGGACAATGTTAAACAAACTCGATGATGGAATACAAGAGAGGCTGAATGGATTTAGCTTGAATTGGACTGGTCATTCATACAGATTTGCCCCTCCATTCTTTATCACACTGGAGGCCTGGTGGTTTGGTGGAGAGACATGTCAAACTCAGACGCTGACAGTCTGGCTGCAGGTCAAGACCTCGCTACACATGTTGTTCTTTGCTGTTGTTTTTAGCAACATGCCAGCAGCCGGCCAGCTGCACTGTTGAGCTGGAGCTCTGCAATTTCTGTTTCCTCATACAAACTGTTAAAAATATGTAACACACACACTTTTTCCCAACTGAAATAAGATAATTTCACCCTAGATTTACTGAAGATTTCCATCATTTTGAAAACCTCCTTGTTAATTCAACAATTTAGCATTTCTATTGTGCACCAAACGGTTAAACAATGAGGACTGATTTCTTCTTCTTTTCCCTTCTTCTCCTGTCTCTTAACTATTTTTCATGGCATCAGGCCGTCCTCAACATTCTTGGTCGTCTTTCACTCTGAGCTGCCCTGGCTCCCCAGGTATCTTTCTGTTTCCTTATTTCTGCTTTTATGTTTCTGATACTGACACTTGAATATATTTGCACTTCTCAGCTTACTTGGACTGCATATTTGCCATTTGTCTTTGTCTTACAATTTTACTACTATTCAACATAGCACATGAAATTAATTCCTTTTTGATGGAAACAACTATGTGCATCAATATTTACTTGAACGTTTGTTGTCAAGTAAATTGGAAAAAAAAAAAATCCTCAGTATAGTTTATGTAGATTTAAACTTGTACAGAGTTGCCTGCCCAATATAAGTGCCCTGGAATTACTATCTGTTATGTCTGTCCTTTTGCAGTGAGGGGGAATCATGATCACATCATCGACATCTCCCGCGCCAACAGCTTAACAGATGAGCTGGACTACATGACTGAGAACATTCCCCTGCCAGTGGTGAAAGCTAAGTAAGTCCCAGAAAATGTCCCTTCTGCTCTTCTCTGGAGCCCCCGTCTCCCTCCGATCCATCACCCTATGCTGACCTCCGTTCTTTGATACATATAATACTGATTTCCCTACTTGTCGGTTGTACCTAAAGGCCTTTTGTCAGACCAGAGAGCCCCTCTAGCTGCTCTCTAAATGAAGTTGTTTTGTTGAAGTCTCTTGAGGTTTAAAAAGACTCTCGAGGGCCAAGGCCATATCAGGTACAGAGAGTTATAAAGGGGATTATCCCTTTAGTCTTGAGGGAAACGTCAAAGAAATCCCTCTCAATAGGTTGTAGGACATGTTAAGGTACCGGATGGCTTGTCACCACATGCCCTCATAGGATTGAGAATTCACTGCTGCTGTTTGCTGTGTGAATTGTGAATACATGTCGCTTCCTCCGGCTAACCCGCTCATTCAAATGAGCTTCATTAATGTCAACCAAAATGTAATTCTGATGTAATTCTTTTTCTTTGCTTCCTGTTTTGACGTGCCGTAGCAGAGCAAATTAATGACTGCTATTATTTCTTTACTAACTATTGCTTTTTCACCATTATCAACAGACTAGTCCTCCAACATTGTGCTTTCACAAGTTTACATTATCAACAGTTACTACGAGTGTTCACAGACAATATGTCAACGCTATTGTTTGGCTTAATTCCAGTTGGAGACTGCTGGAGTACCTCTCCCACTGGGACTGAGTTATGTAGCATCATTGCATACAGATTAGGGGATTATATACTTAGCAGGCAGGTAATACCAAGTCCCATAGGACAAAATGCAGAAGGTTTGAGGTTTCAGTAGATTATGGGCTTTAAAAAGTCTCAATGCTACATGGGGCTGCCATGTAGCTGATGTGTACATGGTTTGATCCCTTTCAATATTAATGGATAATGGCTTTATGAAGATTGAGAGATGTAGTTTGAGTGTTGCGACGTGCCATGTTGACATGCAGTGTTTTTTGTATTTATGTTACATTAACTCCTTTGTATGTTCTTGTAGTATATATTTACTATATTTTAGTTCATTTGGGTCAACAGAGAGTTGGCTTTATTACTTGTTTTTTTCCCCGTGATGGGTGTTTTGGTGGTTCCAACATACTGCATGTAGGTTTTTTTCAATGGACTGAAATGGATTTGATGTAATATCGACACAATGTGGTCCTTACTATGCACCATACTATGTATGCAGCATTCTCCCTCCGTTGGCCTTGCAAATCTAGGATTACCTCTGCTCTACTCACCTCCATCTCTGGCCTTTTGGCCTATTCATTCTACATTCTCCTCTCTGTGCCCTCTTGAAAACAAAAAGCTGAGTGCACCTTTTGTACCAAGGAACAAAGCGTGATTACCGTATAGGGTGCAACCTTGCACAGTTCCCCCTGAATTTCCAGTTGTAGTTCTAAATATTTAAAGGGAGATAAAATGCTCCCCACTCACAGACGATCATGTACATGTAAAAGCAATAACCTCACAAACCTCTACAGTAAACCGAGAGTAATGAGCAGCAGAACGGTTCTTGTTTCTCTTGCAGCGTGACTGTTCGTGGCACTGGTCCAGGACTCTTTCTCCACCAAGCACTTGAATTCCACAAGGCACTGTACTTCGTTCTTTCTTCTCTCTTTTTCCACTTTTCCCCAACTCCCCATCCTTCCATCCACCCTGATCTTATCTGCTGGTCAAAGGGAGACCATGAAAAATGTAATCCTTAACATACCGTGACTCGCACTACCCAAACTCTTATTAATCATTTAGAATTTTATATGTGCGCCACTCCTGGAAAATGTGATTACAGTTTCTCATATTTTATTTTCTGGGCTGTTTTTCTCTTTTTCAATGGAACCCTTTTCTCTTTTTTTCTGATGCAGGCTTGAACCTTCCTACCATAGCCAAACTTTTGTTTTCACACGTAATAACTATACTATTTTAGTGTATAAAATGATGGTGGCCATCCTTACATCAAGGAAGGTAACTGAGCCCTAATTCACTGTGGTAATGTGGAAAGAAATTCAATTATTTAGCACCGGGGCCCGTTTAATATTGGGTTTCGAAACGCACCCCTACCTTTTAGATAACGTGAAAGGATATTATATTCAATATCTGCCAATAAATCCCCCTTAATGTTACACACTGTTCTTTTAATCAATGCACTAATAACCAAATCCAGACTTATTTTCCTTTCTCTGTTCATGTGAATGAGCCCGAGAATGAGGCTGGACTGAGGGCTGGGAGGCGGGGTTAAAGGAAACACTTGTGCGCTTGCTCTTTGGGCCCAGTGATGCAGAAGATCGCCATTAGATTCATAGACTTTTTTTACTCTGAAGTCAAACTTTTTTTGCTTCATGTCCCACTGAGCAACTTTGATAGGAATGAATGGGGCGCTGCCTCCAACAGTGTATCCAGTTATCTTTATACATCCATGCGTTAACTTGACTGACTAACGACTCATGTGACTACCGAGTGACTAGCCACCCACGTGACTACCTCCTGTGGTGGTTTAACCCATCCTCTCCCGTGCGTCCTGTGTAGACTACCAGTTGCTATGCCCAAAATGCATTTTACTGCTGTAGATGTTCATGGTTGTGGTCCTATCTATACACTTTTTGGGTAGTTTAATCTGCAGCAATGCATTATATATTATAAAATCATCATATGTTTGTAGCTGTGAGATCTTTAAGGTATCTCCGAAAAGTCAACTTTTTATGAACTCAGAAAAAACGGACCTTTTTTCAGCTTTGTGATGATGCATTGTACAGCTGTTTTTAAATAGTTTATTTAAAACTTTATTCATAGAAGTATAAAGTTGCACAAAATGGAAATACTTAAGTAAAGTAGTAAAGTACTTAAGCACAGTACTTGAGTAAATTGTTGTACTTATTACATTCCGCTGCTGGCCTCAGCAATGCCGTTGCCATACATCATGAAATGACTGATCGAGTTAAGAAAGGAGTGTTTGGATTCAAGTTACGCTAAGATAATAACGAAATGTTTAGACGTGAATGTAAACACAGATGAGTTGAGGAACTGCAAGGTGATAGGTTACATCTTGACACCAGCTACCACGCTCGTTACGTCAAAGTGACACTGAAAGCTAAAGTGCTCCCGAAGTGATACTTCAAGTGTGAGCTTAACATGTCACGTTGGAGCCCTTTTTCTCTTAACAGAAGATGGCGCTACTCTTTTACAGGCAACACTGCTGCAATACGCCATAAAACACCCCGTAGTCTGTTGTTTCAGGGTCATTGTCATTCATGCAACCTTTGGTACAGTGAACTATTTTAAAACATTCCATGCCACAGTTCATCGTATACAGTTAATTACAGTATAAACATGCCTTCAGATTTTTTGCCAGTGAATTAATAATTAATGTCCTGTGAAGAGATGTAGGAATCATCTGGACATTATTTTTTAAATTACTTTCATGGTAATCTGCGATGGGGAATTCATCGTGTAACCTCCCGGACACGGGTACATGTACATTTTTGTGTGTGTGTGTGGGACCTCTGGGTGTTGATGCCTTAGTGTGTGTGAGAGTGAGTCTTCCAGCTGCAGAGACAGACAGTGTCTATATTTATCAACTGCGGGGTTGCTGTGCCCATAACTCAGCTGTAAACAGCCGAGCTCAGATTTGGGCCGTGCTGGGCACATCTCCAGGCCTGGTTTTGTTTTGCTCCTGGTGTCACGCCACCAAGGACAGCGCTGCCATTTGGCATCCTTATCTGGATATCTGCAGACAGCTACCAGATCCACCCGTACTGCCTGAGGCGATCTGCACGCACACACACCGGATCAGTTTTCTGTTGTTTTATATCCAGGAATTGGAGTGTCTCCACACATCTGACATGAGCTGGCACTTTGCTCGGTTTAGCTTGGTGCTTGTTCAAGCAGCCTCTTATTCTTCATCTCTGCTACCTCTATCACTTTTATTTCTCCGCGGCAGCACTGGCTGGAACTTTCCATTGTTTGTTTGGCTTTACAGAAGCACACTACCCCCAAAATGAGTGTGTGTGTGTGTATTTGTTAACATGTGTGAGAGGCATCAATACAGCTGGCTGTGACGTCTCTGGGCTCCTGAAGAGGAAGTGGTGCAGGGCAGTGTCCGCACGCAATCATGTCTTTTGCCCCTCTGAACCCAAAACATAGACACACACACACCTACACAAACACACATCTGGCATCTGGATAAATCTTTATTATAGCCTCGTTTGTTTGTTTAAAACCAGCTTACAGTGATTTGTTGGACTGAATGAATTATCTCAAATAGAAGAAAAAAAAAAACAACAACATAAAAAAACAACAGCACATACACTTGTTCCACAACCGTCAACATCCTATTTCCCTTTTTGCTGTAAACACTTCTATCGCTATTTGTTTACTTGGCCCTGTGTAAATGAGGCTGGATTTTTGTTAGGGTTCGGTTTTACGTGACGCAGTGTGGGGGTACAGCGGTACATTTTCAGGACGTACATTTTCTGACAATCACTGGTTAACTGTATAATGAAATCACAACAAACCCCAGCGGGGCTCCTGAT
>NW_022280032.1:5408349-5438887 GCF_004355925.1 Anarrhichthys ocellatus | reverse complement strand
TTTTTTTCTCTGTCTAGCAGCACCAGATCAGCAATGTCTGTCATCTTGTGACCTGAGGCAGTCGGCCCTTTCCTCCCTGCTGGGTGTGTCCAGGTTCTCCGCCCTCCTCCCCCTCCTCCTCCTCCTCCTCCTCCTCCTCCTCCTCATACTTCTCGTGTCCTCTCAGACCTGTAAAAGCCTGCATGGGCCACCTGCAGGCAGCCCTTAATTAGTTCCCCCTCTTACAAGCTAGCCAGAGATAAACAATGAAAACCCACTGCAGCACCACAGGAGGGATTGCAGGCAGAGACACATGCATCATGGCCTGTCCTCTTCAAGTATAGGGGCCTCTCTCTGCTGAGCAACTGGTGTCTTTTGTGCAGAGTTCTGAACAAATTGACTTTTTGTCTGTGTGGCCTCTGTACGCCTGTCCTCTACACTGTACTCTGATATTGATGACACGGAGGGGTGTTTCAAACATATGGTGTTTAGTCAAAAGACAAAAAATCTAAAATGCATTCATGGTGTCCGTCACAGAAGTCTTTTCAAACCTCAAATATTTTCACTTTGACAAATGTTTTTGATATAAGTTCCACATCATGCCCCCCCATACCCCCCCACCCCCTCCCCACTCCTTCTCCTCAGCATTCTGCTCCCAAACATGTGCTGACCACAAAGTTATTTTATGGGGCTTTATGCAAGTTTCAACAGTGAATTTAATGTGAAAATATCCAGTAAATCCTCTTAATATTTTTGGCTTTACTGCCAAGTATTAGAATGACAAACTAGACAAGGCATGGGCCCCACTTTGGGCACATGCACAAGACACACACACACACACACACACACACACACACACACACACACACACAGAGACGGATGGGGATAAGATCCGTGGCCTCCTGCCCTGCAGCAAGAAAAGCTGCCTGGGTGCTGCTGCTTTTTGAAAAGATAGAGAAAGAAACGTAGAGAGAAAAGAACAAATTGTGCCCCAGCTTCTTGACTTCCTGCCAATTTTCTAGAGTATAAAAAGAGACAGAAAATAGTCTTGGTTCAGTAAAACAGCCACACACTGATTCATATTGTGTGGACGACAGAGTCGTGCATTGAGGGATTCAATAGTTTATCTCGTTACACACTCCGGGCTTTTCATGTGATTGCTGACCTCCACTCTACCTTTATTCACTTGGACACATTCAAATAGTTTAATTGCTCTCGCTTTTCAAAAATTCAACCAGCATTAATGCTACAGTCAAGCTGACAGTACATTTTTTTTTTTTTATTGGTGCAAAAACAAAACGGCGACTTTACAGGTGGTACATCAATGATAAGAAGATAAGAACAGCGGTGAAACACCAGAGAAAAGACTAAGAAAACAAGGTGACATACAGAGCTCGACATGACGCATAACAAACCAAACAAGTGAAACAAAACCACAAACTTAACCAGGTTGTTTTCAGAATTCAGATAACAATCAGCGACTGTTGTATGCTTTGACTTGCAGTGCGTTTTAGCCACAAACGTCTACACGTGTTGATCAAAGATAATTCAATTGATTAAGTTTTACAAATGTCGCCACAGTCCAATAGATCCTGGGTTCTCCTTCACCTCAGATTTTGGTGAGAAGATTCTGTTCGTGCAGAGTACAGAATGGTGAGAACGTTTTATTCTGGGGGGAGCAGACGCCATACCTCATTCCAGGTCACCAGTGACTTTACTGTATAATTCAATTCTCTCATGCACTACATGTGTTGTGTCTTCTGCAGTAAACGTCATCAACAGTATTTCTTTTTAAGTGTTACACTGGTTACATAAATGAGAGTCATGTGAAAAATACAAGTTCCTGATTGGATCAGAGCACACAAATCTAAATGGCACACTGTGAACAGAGTAAGGGTTGTGCTGTGTGTTTAAAATGTTACTCTTCCTCAGAGGGAGATCATTGGAGCTGGTGGAGCAAAGTCTCCTACCAGGGCCAAAAACTGAATCAGCAAGCCATCTTATTTTATATACATGTGACACCCAGGGCAGTTAAAGGCATTTTCATACTTAATTAAAGAGTGCGTTCAGTCTTTGGGCTCTGGCTGCATTAATGTTACAAGGGGGGGGGAGTCTTATTCCCCCACAGTGGTGTTGGTGGTTCTGGGAAAGTTTTATGGTGAGGGACCATCAGTGACTGGGAGAATGTCCTGCTTCATGGCCTCTCACCGCAGGTTGGAAAATCCTTAGAGTCAGCAAGCAAGTACTGCATAAATAATCCAGCCCAGACCAACAAAAAACAAAAGAGGATACTTTCACCATCTTGATCTCTAACGGCTGCATCCAGATTATTGACTGGTCCGTGTGCAGTGGTTGGAAATGATACATGCGCCATTTTGGCTCTATTAGCTCCACTTAAGATTGCACGCAGTGGCAGATTGAAGTGAGTCTGTCACAGCATGCTGGTTTGGTAAGTCTCCCGGTGTGGTGCGGTGGATCAGGCTTCAATCCAAAATCAGCATGAGTAACTACACATGAATCAGGCCAGACTGAGTAGCCTTCACAGCTGCAGCAAGCCAAACTTAGGGGGACAAGAGTTAGGTTCATAACCGTATGATGCTTTAGACGGATTTGTTGTTGTTTACTCTTTCTTTTTCTCTGAAGTCCAAACAAGACGGGGCGGTGCCCTGGCAATTTTTTTTACGGATATTACTGTAGTCAGTTGCTGTGTTTGATAATAATATAATATACTCACAACTGAAGCTCTTATTCATTCTAACAATGAGGAGCAATTCTGCTAATATGCTCAAACCTCACGAGATTCGGTCACCCTGACGCTGGCTGAAAGGCCAATAAAATATACAAAGTCGTTGGAAAGATTTCTGTCTGGAGCAGATACGTACTGTGTGTTTTTACAACTGGGTGGTTTATGTGTAACGTACGTGTGGCCTCTGGGGGGCATTTCAAATTGGCAAAAGTCTGCCGGACCTACTTTCCTCTGTGCCCTGCATTGCTTTTGTCTTTGGCATCAGTATCTCTTCACCACCACAAATGTTCGGAAAACAAAATAAAACAAAGGAAAATTGTCTCTCAGGAAATTGCTGTTTTCACAACATGACTCACTGAGCAACTCTGTGATGTCATAGCTGCTCTGGCTTTTGTTTCGGGGCAAGACGATCTAAAAAAAATGGAAACGTGTTTGTTTTGAGTGCTGTTAACAATTACACACTCAGAGGACGAGGTTAATGACCATTACCGTTTTGTGTTTCTTTCCTTCATAATAATTTAATCCTTGCGTGCAGTTATTTGAAAATATGTTTGTCCTAATGGATTGCAGCATTACAACATTGAGGTTAAATATACAATTTAAACTAATGAACCGAAATAATCACACAAAATTGAATTATTAGGAGCCGCTTAATGGAAGAGAAAACAAGGTAGCTTGAGGATATTTATTTCCACACAAACACAGCCATAAACAAACTGATGATGATTTCCAGATGATTTGGAAATGTTTTTCCTCTTCATTAATTATTGAAGAGGAACCCTAACAAACATCTCTTTTGTATTTCTGGGATAGAGACCCACGCAAACAAAGGGTTTTCTTCATGGTAGTCATCAGCACTTTGTACTTTGCGAAAAGACCTTGATAACAAATAACATCAAACAAATAGTCAATTGGTTCTGTTGAGATGACTTTAGGGGCCTAGTGCTGCTCTAACAGCTGTGGAGAGTCCAGCACTCCGGTGTGTATTAGTGGATGTAGTAGTATTTGTAGTAATAGTAGTCGTAGTATACTGATAAGAGGAGGAAATGTGATTGCGCTTACATTTATATATCGGCTTGTTTTCTCACACTGTTTTTCACTCGCACAAATTTTGTTTACACTAATGCTGGAAACTTCTACTCTGACTGTAAAGAAATCAAAGTAAGGGCCAACCCAGTCCTTACTTGGAGGATTCCCAGACTAGTATAGATGCTTCCCTGTCTCTTAGAGGTGTGTCTCCCTCCTCACTCCAATATTAGAGGCACCTGTATAAATACACTCTATCCACTTTTGTGTGTGTGTGTGTGTGGGTGTGTTTCTGTCCTCGTTCTCCTCCTTCTCCTCCTGCGCCGGGCTCAGTTTCTGCTTCGCTCCTGTTAATGAAAACAGTAATCTGCAGTAGCACCTGAGTGGCCTGTGTGTACAGCCAATGCTTTAGCCCTCTACAACTCTCTTGGTCACCTCCTTTTTTTTTTTTTTTTTTTTTTTTTTTTTTCTTAAATTGCTTTTTTTTTTTTGTTTTTTCAAATAGGCCAGCCGTGCCATTTGATGTGGGCTGGGGTGGGTGGGTGGGGGGGGTTTATTCAGGTGTGGCGACCACTGCTACACCACCCAGCCTTTTGATGTTGCGTCCATCTGCAGCCAGGTGCCGGAGCTTCGTCAGAGAGCCTAGTGTTCCGGCCCTGGAGATGAATAGAGAGCCTGTTGATGGAGCTCGTCTGTGGGGCCCTGTGGTTTATCCCCTCTTACACGCAGAAGCAGGGACACACTACCGGCCAGGGCGTTTACCTGCTGGAGAAGAGATGGGGTGGACTAAAGGGGAGCTACAGCGCTCTGGCCCACGCTTTGCCCACAGAGGAACGTAAAATATGGTGCATGTATTTGTGTGTGTGTCCATGTGTCCCCATGTGTACATGTGTTTGAAAGTATGGCTGTCCCACCTGTGTGAATGAACACCGCTCTGTGTGTTTTAACTAAGGCTGGGTCCGGGTCAGCGGAGGTTGAATTTGGCTAAAATGGGCCACCTGGCATTGCCTCAAGGATCCCATTATGAGCTGGGAGGGTTCACATGTATTTTCTTTGGAGGTGTGATTGTTCTAAAATATCCCTTCTCTTTATTTTGTGATAGAGAGAGGTAGGTTATTTATATAACATTGACAGAGAGGTATTTTGGTTGGCTATAATTGCATTAAAATATGAATTTAACACCCAACTTTGGAAGTGAAATGGAGACTATTCTTTAGGAAAAGCTCTACAATGTGAATAACTTCACAGCAGGTTTATATTAGACACATTTTAAACACTGACACATCTTCACGGTGAAGTCTTTAAAAAGTTTTGAATTGAGGCCTTGAGGTACTAAAACGTTTCTAAGATTAGTTCTTACTTTTCTATGCATGTGGTTGTGCAGAAGGCTGTTTAATATCTAGTTTCAGTCAATGCCATCAGAGATGTGGGAAACACCGTTGCTACTGTTAGCCACAGTGTCAAATTTAGCAAAGATTTGTTTTTTTAAATGGTTAATCCATCCATTAATCTGTTGCTTTTCCAGATCATGGTCATGTTAATTGATACTAGGAATTATTCTTAAATACAGTTTAAAAGTACTGAAAAAAATGTGTTTTCAATTTAAAAAAAATGAATGTACTTATTCGACAACTTTAATAGTTGTAGACCTTACTGTATTACTGTGAGAAGGGTATTCAATTATGTTCTACGAGGTCTGAAATCATTTGCTGAGCCCTGCAGAAATCCTGCTAGAGAATTTGTTGCTGAATGTCATGAATAAAACAAACACTTCAAAGCTGACCACGAGTTCTGCTTACGAATCAGCATTACGATTCTGAGAAGGGGCCGGTTTCAGTGGCTTGAACTTCCTGGTAGCAGTGTTTATTTGAATAGAAGATTTCTCTGAAATGTTTTCAATGTGTTGAGTCTCATCCTTGGAACCTTTTTTTTTTTTTTTTTTTTTTTTAATCACTCTGACCAACGTGAAAGACAACCAGGAGAGCGAGTCAGGCTGCTGCTTCTATCACACCACCATCACCAGGCATTGCACAGGGTTTATAGGCGGCACCCCTCACAGCCACACATTTGCAGCTGCACCACAGAGAGTAGGCTACACTGGAATTTGCCACGCTCTTTGCTTCTGAGAGAAAGGCAACCACAGTGTTGCTGTGGTTGGATATCTCACAGATGTGGCGCTGGGAGTTTATCTTGCATGTGACATCTTGGCAGTACGAAGAAAAAGATATGCAGATTAAAGCGAAGAGAAAGAATAAATACTTTTCTTGTTGCTGCTCTATATCAAATATTCTCTGTAGTTGGAGATAAAGAAGCAGGTTATCCATCAAGAACTTAAATGCCTCTGGAGCCAGATGTTTTAAAGCAGTAGAGTGAAAGAAAAGCTTTAAATTATGGAAGTGGAACAGGTAAGCCTGGGTCATATGTCTGTCACCTCCACTATACAAACTCACTCACACACGCACACTTCTTTCTTCTCTGTGTATTTTTTCCACTGCCGTTAATAGCAGCCATATAGAGCCCAGTTCATAATGAAAGACCCCCCAGGGACCAAGGCGGGGACTAATAACCCTCTAAATAAGTCTCTTCTAGTGCTGAAAGGCCGGCCTCTTTATACTGCAAGTGTATATGTGCTGTAAAGTCCTTTCCAGTCTACTACTGTAATTTTATGGCCTTGTTTTATCCTTTTCTTTCAAAGCTTGTCAGAGAAGTCGGGGGGGGGGGGGGAGTCAGAGAGGTGTCTTTGGATCAAAGTGCTGAAGGCCCTTCCAGTTTGAGCCTCTGAAAAGTAGTAAGAATGCATAAAATTACATTCTGATCTGTTTTTAGTTGTAAGAATTCAGGGCTTTGTATTAAGTGGGTGTCACCATAAAGAGTCATCAGTTTTAAAGTCATGCGATGAAATCAGAGTGACAGTAAAATTCAGGATTTTCTAGCTTTGAATGAGTGCTTGTAGGTGCAGATGGTGTTCATTGTGTGAATAAACTTGACTGGCTGCATTATGAAGAGAGGGTAGAAGTCATACCAAATAACTAAACAATAAAATTTGATTATAAATCCTAATCCTTAAATCAAAAAATTCTAGTTCAATTGAAATGGTTGATGAAGAGCACTGTAATGTTAAATCTTCCAGACCAAACTATTTATGTGTGTGATTCAATATAGATACCACAACAATATTATCAACATATTAATGGAACCATGAAAATGGTACACCAAAATATACACGCTCTGTGAAAAGATTGAGACTTCAGTGCAAATATAAGAAGGCTTTCAAAAGCATGTGTTTGAAAACTAGGACAACGCTCAATTGGGTAGTGTGATCTCATCAGAGATATTTCATTGGTTACAGAGATGATGATAATGTTCCACAGTTAGCTCATAGAAATACTGTATATACCACTGGAGTTTGTCAGAGCAGGGTAGGGCAGGGTGGTACATCTACAGTTAATGTTACAAACGTAGTCAGAGGGTGGAACAAACTGTGAAACATCAAACAGCCCCGCTGAACAGATCTACAAGAGAGAAAACATTGAAAATGCTAGTGCATCACATAAGTACTAATGTTAAAAAAATAGAAACACACATATATATATATATGTAGATGTAGATTAATTTAAATGCAAATTATGACTTTTCATTTTTGTGTAATTTATTATTAATTTAAAGTATTAATGTGTCTTAGATTTCAGTAACGTTTCAGTGCAGTCACCAAACTTCTAGGAATAAAAGGGACATTATAAATCCTCATGTTTTTCCATATTCTTTAGTCTTCTTAGAATAGTCTAATTAAAAAGCAACTAAGCCTGAACACCTTGTAACAGACAAAAACCCTGCACGTGTATCCTTATGACCTCTGGTCACTAAGAGATTCAAAAAATCCCAGAAAATATAATCCCGGTTCACTAAAGAGTAGCTACAGCCCTAGTGATCACAACTGCTTTAGAACAGTTTGAAAAAATACATAGTTAAGTTAATTCATTGTATAATGAGAAGTGAGTGTAAACAGTGTATTCTCAAACACAGCAAGTGTGTTTGTGAATTCCTTATAAAGTATAATAGAACAAACTAGACTAACATAATCATACATTGTTCAATTTTATCATCTGCAAGTGTTTTTGTTTATGCTCGTTTTGTTAGTGATAACAGACTGAAATGCTGAAATAACACAGCAGCGTCAAAAAGCCAAACGTCAGCAGTAAGAACAGCGCGTGGAGGAGGGGAGCCGAGTGAATACGTTCCTCTCTCTGACCAGCAGGCTGTGCTGTAGCAGCATCACTCCTCCACTCCCTTCACCTCCTCACTGACAGACAGGATACAATCACTGCCCTCTTTTCTTTTTTTTTGTTTTAGCTTTTTTGTGTGTGTGTGTGTGCGTGTGTGTAGATTTAATAATTCTGCCTCTGCTGTGTTTCCACAGAGAGTAAGAAGGAAATGGTAAGTGTAGGGTTGAGCTCAAGTGGAAATGTCCTTGTCGGTGTGTTTTCATGAGTTTGGTGTGCAGTCGGGTGTGCCCATTACCGAGACCATCAACACCACCGCCACCACCACCACTACCACTACCCCGTTCAACATCCTCTGCCTGCAATTCATTATTACGTTTCTATTCCACTTTTCCATTTTAGAGCAAGAAAGAAAGCGCATAATTGACAAAACCACACTTTCCCTCCTCTATCAAAGCTCTGTTTTTCTCTTTGTGGCCCAGAACAGTGTTCAGGCCTTTTTTTTTTTTTTTTGTGTCACGCTTTCTGCTTTGGTCGAGCTGCGAACAATAGCTGTGGTGTGCCAGTTCCGAAACGGTTGATAACAGTTTGGTTTGAGATAAAGATTGTGAGCAGGCACTTTTATCTTTGAATATGGAGCTATCTGGTTTGGAGCAAAAGCTATGAGTGTGTGTTTGCATGTGTGTATTGTTATGTGTTTCTCTGATTTTGCAGTCTCCATTTGGTGTGTCACTCCAGTATGTACAACATTTTTGAAGTCACCCACTCTCTTTTTTTCTCTTTATCTTCCTTGTCTCTCTCCCTCCTTCCTTCCTTCTGTCTGTCTCTTTCACGTTTGCCCTGGCTTCGGTTCAGGTCCTAGCAGTTGTCAGTTTCACGAAATGCACTGCCCTCTATTGGGAAGTGAGGTATCTGCCTCTGGGCCAGCCGTCTCTCTCTCTCTCTCTCTTTTTTTTTCTTAATTATTTTTATCGGCTACTTACGGGAAGCAGAGCTCCTTCGTGCAAACAAGTCTGTTCACTCAGCCCTCTCCTCTCTTGCTATGATTGTATGCAGAATGTCATCCACTGGCTGGATGAATAGATACGTATTTAAATGAATGGATAGCTGGGTGGATGGATTTAGCACTCTACATGTGCACACGCACAAATATATACACACACAGCGTCACACACTCAAACAAAGCACTGTACTCCGCTCTCGGTAATCCAAATGATTTTACACTTTGTTTGACTTGTGATTGCTGGAGGGACCGTATTGCTATTGCTGTGAAACAACGTCAGCTCGCCTGTAAACCCCACCACCCACACCCAACCAACCTGCACACACTTTACGCCCCCAAACAGCGTATCACATTATAAGGCTGTAGAACCAGCCCCACATGATCTGCAGAGCGTCGTTGCAGAAGTGTGTGCAGAAAACAAAGCCGTATGTTTTTTGGCTGGGGGCTGAAGAGCAGCTTGAGTCCAAACAGGATATTGTAGTACACGGAGCACAAATTCTTCCCGCGGCAGTTTGGCTGTGTGGGTTCAGGACAGACTCGACTACAAGCGGGCAGCGCCCCCTACGTTGTCTCTCTCTCTCTCTCTCACACGCACACACACACACACACACTCACTGAATCTCCTAGCCTCCTATCAGATATCTGACTCAGTAGCTCAGTAAAAATGATTGTGTGAATGCAGATAATTCACACTAAACACATATCAAGCTCAACATTTTTAAGCTAGGTACTTAAAAATTAGACAAATGCTATTCAACTTTTTGGACATAATTTGCTCCCTCAGCTCGGAGTTAATAACAAGTTGGCCTTGGACTTTCCCTTAATGTTTTGCTCTGTGCTAATCCCACCACAGTGGACTGGATGCAACCTGATCAATCTGTCATTCAATAGAAACCATTTGTCAGACATGTTTTTCAAGAGGCGAGAAAACTTCAACCGGCGAGATGTAATTCAAAGAATAGATTCAAGCCAGTGTAGTAGAATAACCTTGCAGCAGTCAGCTCTGAGTACTGTATGATACAACCGACTCAACACTTATGCTAATAGAGCAATGACTTAGACATCCCCAGACTTTCTCCTTAAGATAGTTTGTCATTTGTGCACAAACTCCATATTAGAGTGGAGGAGGGAGGCCAAGGAAAATCCACCCAGAGGGAGGGTGGAACGGATTCACCTCGTGTTTGAGGCTTGGAGAGGAAAGAGGAGGACAAGAGGATCGCAGTGTGTGTTGGTGTTCATCTCATGGGGTTGTCAGGAGCATTAAAACAAGCTGTTTGTCAAGCGCCAAAGCCGGCAGCACCCGTCCACTTGCTCCATCCTGGGTGCTTCACCCGGACCACTGCTGAGGCAGGTTTTTAAATGTCCTTGTCCAGATAAACAGGACGAAGATGGACAGATGTGGAGCTGGATTGTTAGATACATAACATACTGGAAAAAGGAAGATATTTGTATATAAATAATGAAACAATTTGGACATGTGTAGTTTTGGGTTAAGACCAACAATTCTCATTTTCCTCCGTTCCCCTGTGTTTTACTGTTTTCCTTGGTAGCTCTATGCAGACATTGTTAGTTCCCTAAATGCTATTAGTAAATATGACTTCATTCCCATCATTTCTGAGTGTGCTATGAAATCTAAATTGAGTGCTCATTTGTTACTGAACACAAAGTATTTTGTCTTGAACCAAAAGAGCCATAATGTCGTTATTGAATTTGCGTTTCCAACAGAATTGTTTATGAAACAATCAGTAATAAAAAGTCAATTTGTTCCAAGGAATCTGGAAAGAGTTTTCATTCACAGTTTTGTGTAAAAAAAAAAAACTTGGAGAAAGATATGAAATGCTATTTAGTCAGCCTAAATATGCATGCACACTATGGGAATGGTTACAATATATTCTGTTCATAATGTAAATGGAAACAGATTGTTGTTGCATCCTCGTTTCCAGACACTTTGTTTACGTGTACATCTTTATAGTTCAAGTAATCAGAAATGAAGTACACGTGTGCAGAGCTTTTTCTCTCTATTTCACTGATTTCTAAGTTTAAGAGTCAACATGGACATTGTGAAATGTTTTTTTCTTTTTAATTCAAAATAGAAAGTAATTTCAAAACATCTCAGTGATACCATAAAACAGCTCTAAAAGGCCTCACTCTTATCCCACTTAAAACAACCCATGACCTTTTTTTCTTCCTTTTAATCTTGGGTCATTCCTCATGTGTGCTTACTTAATTGCCAAGGTTATGACTGATGAAAGATGAACTCATCCCACTGCCTTTGCGAGGAGTAGACTCATACCAACCCCCAAGCAGGGAAAAGCAATAGGAAGCCAAAGCAATAAAAGGCTTTGACATTGATGGGCCTGTTTCCCAAACACTTAGGACCTTAAGTCGTCTCCTCTCAAGTCTGGCTGGAGGGGCCGGGGCTCCACTTCTTATTGCCGTGTCTGACCAGAGTCGCCATGCTCCAGAGAGGGTCGACGTTTGGTCTTGGTCCCTTAGTTCCTGTCTGTCTCTGCCACTGAACATGCTACAGGACTTGGCGTGGTGGTGGGGTAAGTGGGTGAGGAATTTCTGTGTGTGTTGAAGGCCTTCAGCAAACAGCCCTCACAGTGTTAAAGCAAATACACAGACCTGTTCTCTTGTGCAAAAAGAAAAAAAAGAAAGAATACGGTTGATGGTCTACTGATTGGACACATGGGCAAAAGGGAAGAAGGAAGAGATCACTAGAAATTGTAATAGGTTTTAACATAGTTTCTTTTTTAATGCACAGTAAATTCATCTAAAGATTCTCATGACAAAACGACAAAGCAGAAATTAAAAAAGATGTTTCTTTCTTTGAATTTTGTGGCATGTGGTGGCCCTTTCAAAGTTACAAGCACCTATGCAAAAACATGGAGATCCATTCAGACATACAAGAACGATGCCCTGGCTTCATTTTCATGTTACTTTGAGAGGATTAAAAGCCAACACAACCTACTTTTTTTTTTTTTTTTGCAGGTTGCTGTTGAACAACTTCTTAACCCCCTCCGTCTGTCCATTTGGCATCGTTGGCTGGATTAGGTTCATGCACAAGGCCCCTACTCATGCCAATGGATTGCTTATGACAGGCCCTTATGCAGACACCTTGACTGCCATGAGCAATTACTTTAAATACACAGGAGAGGGCCAGAGCTGTGCTGACCTGTGGGAGGGTGAGAGGTAGCAAGGGGTGAGGAAAGAGGGAGAGAGAGGCACTTCTGCCTCGTTTCCACTGCGTGCGACGGCTCGACTTGACTCAACTCACTTTTGGTACCAGGTCATCTTCTCTATTTTGTTTTTCCACTGCGCATAGTACGTCAGTGTAGGCGGGATTCTCAGCTGATTGACAGAGCGACGCAGCAGGAAACTGCAGCGACATCATCTTTGACGCGATTCGTGCACTTTCAACGGCGTAGTTTTGCGGGACACCATTTAAAAAAACTCTGGGTCTAGTAAATAAAAAGATTGTGGTCGCAATTGATGTTAGCGTGGCTATTTAAAAATGGCGGGTTTGTGAAGGATGTTCTGTGTCGCGCAAGTGTCGCTTCCCTCTGACCAATCAGTGGCCTGAATTGTTTTCACTCCACCTTCTAGAATCGGCTCAGCTCGCTTGAAACATCAACCGAGGTGCTGCCAAAAATTCGCAGATACCAGATACTATCCACAAGTTTTGCTAATGGAAAACAAAAAAAGAGCAACGTGAATTGAAGAGAGTCGTGCCGCATCATGCAGTGGAAATGGAAGGAAAGGGAAACGCCCCACAGTTAATCAGAATCTGAATCAGAATCAGCTTTATTGGCAATGCACGCTTACGCATACAAGGAATTTGACTCTGACTACTATGACTGATAGTAGTGCAGTATGACTGATAGTAGTGCAACCGAATCTGTCTCCTCCCCGCGGTTCTTACAACCTGTTACTAAAATCCATGTCTCCGTTCATTGCTACAGTTCAGATAGACTTACCTGTCTGTGCGCCCGACAGTGTCAGAACTGACGGCGGTCCTGATCCCTCCCAGTCTCCTCGAGCCCAGTCTGTCTGTCGATCGGGTTTCATACAGATCTGGACTAGCTCTGTTACACTACAGGCCTTGTCCCAGCTGCTGTGTTTTTGCTGGCTCTGCTCTGTTTCACCTAAAATTAGGGAGGGTACTCAGACACTGACTGGGCACGAGTTGATGTTGAGGTATAGCAATGTATATGAAAGAGAAGGACTCGTTCTTACGAGGCTGCGAAAGGCAATGGTGCCTGCTTCTTAATTGCATAGTCTTGTGCATCATTCCTATCAGTAAAATAACATTGTACTCTTCCAAGGTTATTGTTGAGAGCTGGGAACATGGCAACATTACTATAAAAAAAATAAAGGCAGGACAAGAAACACAAGCAGTTAGATGATCAGACAGGTTTCAAACAAACTTATCTTATTTTAAAGAGAAAATTAGGGCCCAAAATGTGTTTCAGACATGTTGCTCACTTAAAGTTTT
Source organism: Anarrhichthys ocellatus (assembly GCF_004355925.1). Lineage (NCBI taxonomy): Eukaryota > Metazoa > Chordata > Actinopteri > Perciformes > Anarhichadidae > Anarrhichthys > Anarrhichthys ocellatus. The sequence goes on along the minus strand of NW_022280032.1, from coordinate 5,425,415 downwards.
TACCTTCACATTGAGTGGCTAAACTGCTTGTTTAAAACCTGATTGTCTGCTAGTTTCCTGCTTCCAGACTTTGTTGCAGTGATGCAGCTGTGTTTCCACATCTTTGCAATTAGTTTGATGTGTACAATCAGGACTAGAAAGTACGGCCCAAAACAACCTTCATTAAAAAAACCTTGTAGTTTACAAGAATTTTCATATTCATTTGGTTGAGCTGAGGAGAAGCTTTCCCTTTGTGTGCGACTATGAGGGGTTGCTATATCTAGTGTGTGGACAGCACTATAGAGAACTGCTGATGAGAGTGTTAGATCTGTGAGAGAATGAAGAAGTGGTGAAGGCCAGAGTTTGTGTGAGGTGAACCAAAGCTTTTGCACAAGCTTTACTCCACTCTTTTCTCAGTAGACGTTTTTCTCTAGAACTCCCTCTCTGCGTCGTCTCTTCTCCTCTTGACACACACACACACACACACACACACACACACACACACACACACACACACACACACAGTATAATGACAAGAAGTGTGTGGAGCTGCTGAGCTGTTCCACATGTGTAGGGTGTGTCAGTTCAAATTAGGCCTCGTTGACAAAGGGCCTTTTACACACAGGTGGATGATGGGGGAGTGTGGGGCTGCAGTCAGCCAGGCAGTCCAAAACCCCAGTCAGTCAGCAAACCAGCCGGTCAGTAAGTTAATCAGTCGACCTGCCACTCAGACAGCGACTTCAGCTGCACCAGCTGTGATGTTTGGACGACTGACTTGACAGCTTTTCATTTCACTCAAAACGCTCGTTCCGAAAGAATGCGAAGAAAATGTCTGTGGATATCTGGCTTTTCTTACCATCATCCTCATCATCAACATTTTGGAAATCTTGGACCCTTCACACCATCTTATATCTGTGAAACCGCGTGGATTGCAGTTTTTCAATGGAATATCGACGCACGCCTTGACACTCGCGGTTAACCCCGTCCAATCACAACGCACACCCGAAATCACAGCGTGTCGGCTGGCTGCATTTGTGAAAAGGAAAATGCAATTTCCAAGAGTTTGGGACTGTGTTTACCTCTCTTTCCTTCAGTTTATTGCATTTTCTCTCTCTCTGAGTTGTCACTTTTCATAAGTGAGCATCAATCCCCCATGACACACACACACAGGCAGACACACACACCCACAACCCCCTGGGTGCCAGGGTAACCATAATGCAGCTGCGGCAGTGCAGGCTGAGTTATTACGTTTAATCCGTCTAATTGTTGAGTTTCATAGATTGGGTCCCAGTCTGCCTTGGAACTAATTCTGTCTGGGCATTCTATTTAATTCGCCACACTGGGCCCTAAGCTCTTCTAAAGGCAAGATGCCCCCTCCGCTCCCTCCACCCCACCCTTTAAGAATATAAACCCCTTATCTTCTCCTCTCCCTCCCTCTCGTGCATGACAGAACACTGGGTGACTTGTGCTGGAGAGTGATTTCTCAACAGTCCATAAAACATTCTTCTGACATTTTGGACATCCACTCTAATGAGGCAGCATAATGGGAGCAGAGCTATCATGAGCAGCGAAAAGGCCCAGCAGCAGCCTTGCAAGCAAAGACACTTTTAAACAACAACAATATGCAAGTTGCATGAAGACGTGGGGCAAGGCATGAAATGAATGGAAATTGAGATGCACGTCTTGGATGGCTAAAGAGAAGCGTATTGACAGCGTCACGTGTACGGCCTAAACCCGTGCTAGGACACAAAAGGCTTCTAAAATTAAATCTAGTCTGAAAACCGGTGGCGGATGTTGCGTGTGTGCGCGGACTTGTGCGCTCCAGCTGGTGTTTAATTGTTGCCACTGTACCAAAGTAAAACGACAAACTCAAGAGTTTAGCTTAGCCAACGTGGCTGCGGTCTCACTGGAAAACAATGCTGCTTTAACTGGTCAGATTGGTGGGGGGTTGATTGGTTGGATGGTTGGTTGCGTGGCTGAACGGCGATAATCCGCACTTGCAAATCCCATGCGTTTAGTCAAATTATTCCAGGCCTTAAGGCTCCCATTGTGGCCGCTGGCTGGTGCGCTGCTGTCTGAGCCCCCCCACGGGGACAACAATGCCACCATTCAAGGCCACTCGCTGCTACTGACGGGCAATTTCAGGTGTGAATTGGCCGTGTAGCCAGTGGCTTATATTAAATGACCTGAGACGTGACCTCCAAGGGTAAGAGAGGATAGAAATGGGAGGGGAGGGAGGAGAAGAAAGAAGGAGAAGTAAGCATCGGGAAAAGAAAGAGATTATGAGAAAGAGGGGGCAGCACTGCAGTTGTTTCAAGTCCTGTTATCTTCTTTGCTCTGTTCCTCTTAAAAACTGGTGAGAGCTGCGTTGTTTTAGAGAAGAGATGACGAATGAGAGGGAGAATATGTGAGAAAGGTAAAGAATGATCCTTTCGACCCGATATCCTCTCTTCTTTTCCCTCCACTCCGCTCCTGCTAAACCTCTCCTCTGTCCTCCCTCCTTCCCCCAATAATGTGCTTTTAATCATATCTCCTTGGCTGGCTTGCTTGCGTGGGTGAGCGCTGCGTCCAGGCCCTTTGATGGGAATCTACGATGCGCCCAAAAGTCTTTTGAAGTGGCCGGCTGGGGAGCTGCAGGGGGGCTAGCTAAAGGGCCGGGAGCTTTGATGTGCCAGGGTCTGGAGAGGCCGGCTGCACGCTGCCCTGCACCGATCTGTCAGTAGCACAGCTGCACTGCTCACTGGGGAGCCCCTGCCTCCAAAACTGACTGACTGTTTGGCTGGTTTACCTAGTGACTGCATACACTATGTACCTGCAGAAATAAGTCCCAGCACTTAGGAAAGGGTTAACTTCAGTAGAAGTTCTCACAGAAGGTGAATTTGTCGTTTTCTGATGTTGCTGTGGGTCAACTTTAAACATCCACTACTACTGCACTGTATATGGATTTATTAATGTGTTGTTTTGAGTGAATATATCCCCAGAGTTCAAATGAATCCAAGTCCTGCTGCAGAGCGTGGAGTTTCATTTCCCCCCCCCCTGTCTTCTCCTGCTATTTCCTTTATTTCCTGTCAAGCAGCTCACAGAGAAAAAGTACGTAGTGGACGGCTGTTTTCTGCTCAGAATTCTATGTAAATGTGCCATTGGGAATTTTTTTCAGTTTGACTCTTGCCAAATGGAATCTGTTTTCTCTGCAGCTGCACGAAACCATTAAAAAGAGACCATGTGTTCTAACCTGTTAGGTTTCAGTCGAGCTCAACCTTGGCTCAACTCTCCACCTGGAGAGGAGAGCAGTTTCCAAGGCCGAAGCTATATCGACACTTAGCTCACTGCACAACTTTTCTCTCCTTTGGAAGGGGGGGGGGGGGATGCATTAATTGCCTGACTGCAACTGAGAGCATTATTTAACGGCACAAGTATTCTTTTTATATGCATAGCTGTCCCACATTTGTTTTAACAAGATTTATTTCAATCTTCCCTATAATAAAGAGTGTTACATTATGTTGAATGGTACAAATGCACAGCCAGTTACTTTAACCTGTAAATATTATGTATTTTTTCATTAACTGACGAATGTGAATATTGAATTTTCCTGATAATATTGTGTTGGAGCAAAAGTGTTTGGTTTAATGCACAGATGTTGCCTTCACAGATGCTTAGCTTTTGGCTTTGTATACTTGATGCAGAAGTGAAGTCTAGTTTAACTCCTGCTCTCACCTTTAGAGGGTTTGTAAGGTTCTGTCCGGTGTTTCAGAAGTCATAAATTTGGCCTGCTTTGACAGCAAGAAGAAATTAATACAATGCATGATCAACACTTACCCAGTTACTGTACACATTTTCACACCTGGGAGTTTGTACTCTATACTGTGAGCCACTGCACATTTCCTTTGGATTACTGCCTCACAGTAGTTACATTCACTTTTTATTTCAGGTTTTCCCTGCCAGTCTAGAATTCACACCTGCAGACAAGTGGCCATAAGCCGGCTTCTGAGTTAGCTGCATTTCTAAAAGAAGAAAAGATTTAGCAACTAGTGATAGTCATGGAATATGAACAGACGGGTAGATAAATGTAAATCGTGAGAGACTAATGCGAGTATACCTCATTTATTTTTGAAAGATTAGCTTGACTGTAATGAAAAATAACGATGGTGAATAGCTCTCCAGTGTCGGTTTGTTTGTTGACATAGCCTCTGGATCTTTCCCTCCTCTGGAGGAAGGATCATCCTCAGTTAGCCTCGGCCTCAGTGAGCATCGGTTAGATTTACGGCTCTCCTCCTTTCACCTGTGGAAGTACTCCTCTGCAACAGGACAACCGATTCATTGAAAAAAAAAAAAAAGGGTACAGATTATATTTTTGAGCATTTTAAAATAGCCTGGCTGAAGTCGTGTTTCACTCTTTTGTTGCTCTTTCGCCCCCTCGTTTGCTTTAAGGTTGGAAAAAATCATCATATTTTTAACTTTCTGACTATCATTTACATCCTGAATCAGCTTGTTCCGCCTCTTTATTGAAACTATATGATGTTGACCCAAGACCCAGCTGCTTTTTCTACATGTCATGAGCATCATTTTATATGTTTCAACCTGACATATTAATGTCGGTGTAAGTAACACTTAATAGAGCCAACCAACTGTAGTCTAATGTTGCCTCAGGTCGTTGTGTTCTGGCTCTGCTGAACCTGAATCTGAAATATGGACACACAGCTCTTCACGATTGTCGGTAGAGACTCCATTCTGTTAGTGCTGGGCTCCTCAGATGCCCTCGGTATGACCTGTGAGTGCAAACCCGCTATCTTCAACACATCTGTGCCTAGTTAAGTGAAGGTTGTATTTTAGGCCTATTATAGTCGAGGAGACAACACGGCCTGACTGCTAGCTTGACCACTCACCCCTATCTGACATGCACATGTGGTCAGGCACCATGGCAACCCGCTGAAAAGACTGCTTCCTGAGACTTTGTTGTGTTTGGGGCTTGGCAGGGCATTGTAACCTAGATATTATTTTTAGTCTGTAAAGGCCCAGCGTGTGTTGATTTAGGATGTGAGTTGACTGCCTCACACAAGCCCTTGAGTACACAAATTCACAGACCTACCGATGCTGCAGGACAATATCCGACATTTTTAAACTTGCAATATACTACTACAAAATCACGTGTTGATACTTTACATCTCTGAAGGCGCAGCCGTCTGTCAGCCAATCTTAGGTCATTGAAGTCATCAATAGCAGTGACGGTATGTGAAAAGCTCTCTGTTTCTCTGTTCGTCAGCTGGGATGTCCCACACCCATCTGTGGCCTTTTATTGCTTTTCTTTCTCTCTTTCTTTTTCTGAGTCTCTCTCTCTCTCTCCCTCTCTCTCCCTCCCTCCCTCCCTGTGGCAGCCAGTAATAAAGGTCTGACAGGGAGAGCGTGAAGGTCATGGTTATTAGATGGTAAAGGCGAGAGCCACAGCTGGGCTGGGCAGGCCTCCTCTCTGGCAAAAGTGATGAGCTGTGTGCATTGGGACAGGGGGGGCTTTTATTTGACACATTTTTTTCTTTCCTTACAGCCACCTGGTTTGGTGAGGGGCAAAGGCCCCAGGGTCTTTTGATAAAGTGCGAGGTGTGAGTGAGAAGAAGGGGTGGCGATTATGAGCAAGCCAACAAGTTGGAATACTGCTCAAGTGTTGTGTGTGTTTGCGTATGTGTATGTGAGCTCATCTGACAGCCCCGGAGGCGTTCACACCTGCTGCTTCTTCAGCTCTATTTGAGCTTCTGTGGCCAAGGTTGCTAGAGCTAAGCTGTGACACATGTGGACACATCCATGCTTTGATCCCTTTCTGATGAGACGGTAGCTTTTTAAAACCCTGAGTGGCTCAGATGACTAAAACAAAGCCCAAATAGATTTACGTTTCACTAAAGTTGAGGAAGTTCAGTTGAAATCGGCATCTTCTAATGTGGAGAAACTGCGAGGCGAGGCGTCCATTTACAAGAACCAATTGAAATCCATTTTCCCTGACATCGCAGTGATTTAATATATTCATTCAAATTAAACAACCATGATAATACATCAGAACAGCTCATGAATAATAGTGTTCCCTCTAAGCAATGTTGGCACTGTTTAGAAAAATGTGACCCCTTTTATAGCAATTTATTTCACTGTTAATGACAAAACACCATCAACAGCTACACCATTATTTATGAGAAGCTTTAAAGCAGCAGACACTGTAATGGGACTACATTGACACAGGGTTTGATTTATGCTGTTGGCAGGGTAAGGCATATTGATAATTAAGCTAATAATGGGATACAGATAGCCAAAGTGGACATTAGATCATGTTAAACTCCTAAACAAAGTCACATTTTATGAAGTTGAAGAGGTGTTTGTGCATCATAGTGACACCAACAGCTGGATTAGACCTTTGCCTTTGCCATATTGCAATATATTTTTTGGCTCTTGTGGGCAGGCTACAGATGATATGAGCTTCAATATGAGGCCCAAGACAACTGCGACAGTATAGTCAGCAAATTCTGAATTTTCTTGAAAAATTGAAGTCTGTGCAAGTTGAGCTGTCGTCGACCAAAGAAATTCTTATTCTCAAACTAACGCTCATACCATTTTGTTGTCTAATTTATCAGTTGATTAAATGAACAGATCTGTGAAACAGAGTTTGTCCGCAAAAGGAGCACCACTTTAAACTCGTACTTGGAAATAAGTCATTCAGTAGGAATACAGCATGTCAAATGACTATTTGACTAAAGACATCTTAGTTGTTTAAGATCAAAGTGACCAATCAGTCGACTAATGGAATAAGAGGGGCAGCCCTAATGCAAACAGTTTGCTTTCTTATCAAGGATCATTGCCAAGCTGTTCTGCCTCTTCATCTTACACAGAGGAATACACAGTGTTCTTCAACTTGGCTACCATTGCTGATGGATTCTTTGATGGACTATGTTGAATAAATTATCAAATCAGATGCACTCATCAAATGTGGGCCTTAAATAGATGCCTCAATTCGAAGTATTTGCTGTACCACTGTTGTACGATCTAAATGTGATTACTGCATTGGAGATTTTGCCTTAGCTGGTGCGATTTTATACATTGTACATAGTTTGGAGGCAAAGCGGTGCAAATGTTTAATGTTATCAATAAGTATAGGATTATTATCACATTCAGCCATTGGCCCTATTGAGCTGTCAGATTGTAGCTCCACCTGAAAGATCTAATGCCTCTGTTTTCAGGTTTTTGGAAAAGACTGTGTTGATTTATCACAAACCAAAACAATATCTATAACTTAATACCCATATAAGTGGTCTTCTCTTGGGAGCAAAACGCACAGAGAATCAAACAGAAATGTAATAAGTATAGATGATTTGTCTTATGTCCTCTTTTTATCCAAAATATTGCCTTTGGGCGACATCCAGCTTTTCTCATAGTTACTGCCAAAATCTGACTCTTCCAAACCTCAAGTATTCTCAAGTGGTCTTAGAGCTGTTTTGGAAAAATAGTGCAGAGAGAGTGAGTGAGCGCAAAATGGAGTAGCTCCACATTGTAATCATGCATTCAGCAGAGGCTGAATCTGCCCGCTTCTCAAATCTATCATCTCCCAAAGCGTTCTAGGATGAACTCCTCTCCAACCCCATTTGCATTGATATGAAATTTGGACAAAAATCCAATAAAGCGGGGACACCCCTGGGTGATTACGGGGTCACTAGCCAACCATAAAGGACGATCCTTGCAAGCCCTCGCCGCCGCCAAGAAAAGAAGCACCGCGTCGGACGAAAACAGGACTCAGACTAGGGCTCATTGTGTCTGCTATCTGTCGCTACACAATGAGCCGTCTCATTCTTTGGGACGGGTGTCAGGAGTTCAGCCTTTATCGCCACGACCTGCGTATGACCTCGCAGGAGGGTAAAGATGCAGCTGAAGAGGCCTCTTCTAAGCTGTGGAGACAGAAACGCACAACCCGGGGGTGCTTCTCTTCGGCTCATCACTCAGGAGGAGCTCGTAAAACAACGACGCACACTGACATACAGCACGCAAAGACCTAAATGCACATGCACAGAAGAAATATCTAAAACGTGTCAGCCCACCCTCCACTGCTGATTGCTTATGATGGGCAGATAGAGAGCTTAAGTAAACACCAAGAGACACATAGTGATGTGCAGCATTACGGGTCCCCTGGCAACAGCGTTTATTGTTTTGTGTGGAGCGAGGAGGTGAGGGAAAGGATCAAGAAGTTGGGAATGACAGGGTTTCCACCATATCTGCAGCTGGCGAGCAGGTTGGGCTGGATGTTACTGACGTCTACGGTCGAATGACATCTGAGTAGATACACATCTGCAGACACGCACAACTAATACATGGGTATGCTGGAGCTGGGTTTTTACACACTTACGATACTTGAGTACCACAAGGATAAAAGAATTCCAACTTTTGAAATGTTTGTCAACTAACACAAGAATCTGCCTGAATACAATTATCCTAAATTGGCAAAAATCTTTTTTTTGCTGCTTTTAGCACATTGTTTTGGTTTTCTGACCCACAAACTCTGCTGTCATCAAACATTTTTAAGCACCAGCACTAAAAGGCAGAAAGACAAATCTAGTGAATAACTTTAGTGACGGGTTTGGACACTAATTCAATTGGAGTTTGTAATTACTTCCTTAGCGAGATCATTCTTCATGGGCATATGATTCTGTAGTTGATATTCTGTTTGTTTTGTGTGTGTTAAAGGTTTGCGTGTATTTGAAACATTTTCCATTGATGATTTCTTGGCCAGGGCTCCCTTGGAAAAGAAATTGTGTAATCACAATGGGACTTACCTGATTAAATAAAGATTTAATAAAAACATAAATAAAAAACTGTTTGCCGACATATTTGCCGTAACATCAATGTAAGTTCTCGGCTTGTTCATTGCCTCCAATTGGCTAAAAAAACAAAAACAAACAGTGAATGTAGCTTTAAATCAAGAACACTAATTAAGGAATCAGTTAGAGTGTAATTTCTCACCCAGTACTGTACGTACACACAGCACCACTATGATCATAACCGACTCTAATTCTCATCACTGTTGTCATTTTAGCTGTCATCAGTTGAACCAGTCACTTTTTTGTCAGTATAAATTACCCAGATCTCAACCTAATCCCAACATTATATAGTGTTATTCTTCCTTAGGCAAAACACCCCACCACGCCATGCCCAGCACTCTCTCTCTCTCACACACACACACACACACACACACACAGGAGTCATCCACGAGGGAAACACTCGTGTTTGATTTCCACTGGTTTCGGAACAGATTAAATGCCAGCTTGCGCGGGTCTCGGGTCAGCACCGTCGCTCATACTGTGCAAACATTCCACGTCCGTCTGAGGACAGGGCGGACCTGCCATCAGTCAGAGAGGGTGGAAAACATTTACAGTCACATCATTTGGGTGCCCAGCATGGAGCTTATGTCAGCTTCCCTGTCACACATACATACGTATGCAGGATTTTAAAGGGGACATATCATGAAAAATGACCAACACACAAACTGTGAAATAAGACAACCCAGTCAGTTTTTTGTGTGCTGCCTAGATCAGAAAACATGTGTTTTCAACAAGCCATTCATATTTGGGTTCCCTTCCTATTTCACATGCAGTCTCATCAGAATATACCACCCCCCCATCAGAGTATTTCCCCCCCATAGCTTGAGAACTATACCTTTGCAAAGGTGCACCATATTTTTATCGCAAGCCAATCAGAGCAGACTGGGCTTTTTCGGGCAGGGGACTTAAAGGGTGAGGTGCTAAAATGGAGCGTTTCAGACAGAGGTTGAATCCAGGTATATTCAGAATGACAGTAATAGAAAAATAATGTGTTTTTTGAACATTAAACCATGCAAACATGATCTAACCAAAATATAAGTATGAATCTGAAAATGAGAGTAATATGTCCGCTTTTTAAGTCCCAGTGAAAAGAAAGCTAGAGCATCTTTAGCTTCTGTACTGTGAGTATTCCCCGGTGAAACAGATTATTCAGAATATGTACAGTTACATGAGGGATTTAAGTCAAATCCTTCGTGTTTGATTGGACAGCTAGAAGGGCGGCCTTAAAATGTAGGAGCTACAAAGCACTGTGGCTCGATACACTTCCCTCACTAAAAGTTTGAGACTGATGGAGGGACGTCATGATATAACTGGCTGAAATTGGGGGGTACAGGCTTACGTGTGCACACGCCATATTTAGTTTACAGGAAGAAATGATGATTGAATTGTGATATAAAATGAGAAAGAAATTGATTTCTTATTTTTTGTACACAATATGCTCGCGGATGTGATCGTTAAATGGTTTTCATTTTATCTCAACTTTAAGATGACACATAGATGGTTGTGGTGGTGTTCAAGCCACTTAACATGTAAACTAATTAGCCTTCCTTTGTGATCAGGTAGATTAGTGATTGGAGTAAAGGTGAGCCAGCGAGGAATGAAGTGTACCCAGGTAAACAGGTGGCTGTTTGCAGCTGTTTTAGTTTTACACCTCACATCAGTCTGCCATTGTTTCTCAGTTTTTATACTGATTTTCACTTCCTGGCTTTATTTTATTATCCTGTTCTCTGTCTTCTCTTTCATTGCCGGTTTGTTTCTTTTTCCTCCCCTTTTCACCTCATTTCACACCATATGCGAAGAAGACAGCTGCGTCTTGGATGTGGTGGGTTTCTGTTTGTGTGCGCTCATCTCGCTGTTCGGTCTTGGGTGAGCATGTGCTCATAATTTGTGAGGTGTTTTTTTCTATGCCTATATATGTGTATGTCAGCCAGCTGTGGATATAAGCAGGTTACAGCACCTTTGCAGACTTCTCCTACACAGGAAGTGGATAGCTGTGGTACCAGCATCAAAAACTATTTGCCACATGAAACAACCTTTGTTCTGCCAGTTGTAACTTCTGTCAGCATTTCTAGAATTTAGAGAATCTGCTTTACGTTTCTGAAACAAAAGTTTTCGGACACCCGATTCATGAAAACCTCACAGTAAGTATAACCATGTCTTGATGCATGGCTGTAAAAAAAATGCAGGGCCCTGGTAACAGTTTTAAAAGATGATGTATAACTGTTTCACCTATCTGGTTTTCATTTTCTTGAGAGCTTTTAAAGATTTGTGTTTCTCAGTTATTTGCCCTGCCGTTCACTGTAAGTGTGGCTTGATATGTCTCGTCTTGACAATAATATCGTCTTTATTGCATTCCCTGTTGACACAACACCCTCCATCACACTCCAGCTCTTGTCTCTTAGTGTAAAGTCGGGAGAGGAAAACCAACACACAGTCCTAACTCTGCCAATCCACTCCCCTCCTCTCGTTTCGGTGTCGCTAGGCAGCCCCCTTTTTTTTTTTCGGCAACCTCTTTCTCTTCCTCCTTTCGTGCATCTGAAAGGGGTCAATGCCTCTGCATGATGGAACCACAGGGCTAAAAGTCTTTGGGCCAGACACTGGAGGAGTCCACTACTAATTGCTCTCAGCGAATCCCCGACCATTGTCCTCCACTGGGTTTCAATTTGAATGTGAATGGAGGTAGCTAGCTGGTGCTGAGAGTGTAAGGTACACAAATGACTGTCACTGGGAATGGATAGCAGCACTACAGGGATTGTGAACTTGTCCCCTAAATAAGCACTGTTGGCTTTTTGGCTCTGCATAAGTTACAGTGTGTTTGCACTAGCATAAGCGCCATATTGATGTACGCTTGGCTGAAGTAGTATTGGGATTGAATGAGAGATGTTTTGGGGTGGACATTTTGTCGAGAGGATTTCTTTTTGGCATTCATGGTGAGGTGCCAAGTCGCGCCTTGCCCTTTTGCAGACTCACGTTACATCCTTTGACACAGGCATACAGAGTTTTAGAAAAATAACTAGTGGCCCAAAGATAGTCCACTTGATACTCCTGCTTTTTTTATTCTTAAAGCTATTTGCCTTTCTCTTCATCTGTGACTTAGAGGACGCTGTAAGACAAGTTGAAGTTGCCTCTCAAGTGTAAAAGCTAAGTCAATACATCCAGAAAGATGGATGGAAAGACAGTGAGACAGACTGTCCAGATCTGCCCCAACAGACAGACAGACAGCTGAACAAATTGCTAGACCCCCCCCCCTCCCTGCAGTTCACTTGTTCCTTCTCTATAGAGGCGAGGGTCCTGGTCCGTGTCCCCCTCTTCTCCTGCCCCACTAGTGGTTAATTGAGCCCCTGCCAGGCCTCGCCCCTTTATTGCCTCCATTTGTCAAAGCCTGCAGGCCTGAATGGTGCCAGAGACCTTATACAAATGAAGAGCCTCCTCGCCTCTCCATCCCTCCATCCCTTTATCGCTCTCTCCATCCCAGAGAGCAAACAGGTCTGACCCAGGGCAGTTCAGGGCAAACAGTGGCTCAACAAAGACAGTGGTTCAGTTGGTGGGTGTGGGCAGGTGGCTGATGTTCCCCTGACACCTCCAAGGTCAGTGGCGCTAAATGTGAGTGCTAACACCCAGAAAGTCACAGATTGCGAAATGAGCATCATGGTTTTGTTGTGGATTAGCCCAGACCTGTAGACCTCAAAGTGGGAGACAGGTGTACAGTGAGAGGTATTGTATGGCGCCAGAGTCTGTCCAGTGTGAGGCTGTCATCAGCACATGTGCTGCTGCCATCCCGTGGTCCGCATACTGCAGATAAGAGCAGCCATTGAGCCAAGAAGCCATTCACTATAGCCATCTTTGTTTGCCTAGGCAGAGACAGACCTGTAACGTACAGAGAAAGACATAGGAGGGGGAGGGGGGGGCTCTTAGAGGCAGAACAAAATACAAGGGAGAATGACAGACTGAAGGAAAGAGAATCGGTGCGGTGCCATATGGAAACACAAGAGACTGTTTGTCTGTGCTACGTGTGTCGGCTGCCACACGTAGCATATCAGATTAACGCAAAATTAGAATTAGAATTGAAGTCGGCCCAGACTTTCATAAAGCCATGCTGTGGCTGGCTAGTTCTTTGTGGATTGTCTCCTCATCGTAGTAGCAACTACTATCTCAAGGGGCCTTTTCATGCAGGGTCAGTCAAAACAATTATTATATCTCCAACAAACGGATGGAACATTTTAAACACATTTACAGTGATACGGAAATGTATCAAAAACCACAAACACCTGCCTCACCAGCTTGTTAGCAGGAGGTATGATAAAGACTACTTTGCCGGGAACCGTCAGGTACAGGTATGACTGGTCATATCTGAGCCCCAGGGCAAGTGAAACTAAGTTTGTGCAGCGTCATGGTGACTGGAGTTTTATTCTTCGGAGCAGAGGGAGTGCTGTTGTTTTTGATAGTGAGGGCTTCTAAACTTTCCTCAGTTGTAATGATATTAAGTGCTTTGTTGGTCACTAAATGCTCTCTGTTTTACTGTATTAATAGAAGCACAATTTCTGCACATTTGCACAAATACTTTCTCCTAAACACACATTTTGTCACACTAAAGTGTTTGGCAAAAGTAGATGAATCAGCCCAACTTGGCATTTAGTTAAAGGTGGCATAGGTGCCGTAAATACTAGCTAACTAGTATTACTAACTACCAGTCAAAACAAGTCAGTACTTGACTGTCAATAGGAATATGTTTTTTATTTGCCAATATATTTTAACCTCACTTCCCTAATAATAATGGTAAAATGTTCCCTTGATTTGATATGTCCCTTTTACTTTACTATAGTGCCCAATAGCAGGCCTAAATCTCCACATTTTCTTCCAGCTAACTGTTACTATTTTCAGTTTAGAGTCTCAGCAGAGAGGAATTCCATGGAAGTGACAAACTAATGTACCGCTTTTTGCCGATACAATGGTGTTGAAACAGGAACACACTGCTCAGACATTCAAACTAGTGTCATCTAGCTTTTAGCTTAACCACATTCTAGATTTGAGTTCATCCTCTCATGCATCATCCATTGATTTTCTAGATGGCCTGAGACATTACGTCATATGCGCCTGTCTTTTCCATGGATGACCCACTCTCTATGCTTTTGAAGTTCAAGTTCACGACCAGGATCCTAAAAAAAGGTTCATGTCCAAGTGCACAAAACATCATGATATTCCCGCGGCCGTAAAATGCTCAGAGCACTGTGAGACAGATTTATTTGTGTGTGGATGTGGTTGACGTGGAAACAGACACATACAAAATATTTTAAAATGTATCTATGATGAAGAAGTTAATACTTTCCACTAGTACAAAATTAAAAACGTTGCATTTAAAAAAAATAAGTTTGTTTGGGCAGCTTTGCTTTGCTTTTTGTGAAGTGCAAACATAATATATCTATATCTGGCTGTATTGTATATTGTTTGCGCAAGTATGTTTGATGTGCGTGCGCACATGTGTTGTTGTATGTATTTGCATTCATGTGTTTTTGTGCTCCACCCGCCGGGGTGCCATGCCCCGGCATAGAGGTCTTTGTTGTGAGTCAGGCCTGTGGGAACAAGCCCAGCTTTTTCTCCTCTCTCTCCCACGCTTTCACACTCATCCCATCCTGTGTACCTCTACTTCACCTCTGGTGATGGGGAGGTGGTGTGTAGTGAACACCGCCGTGGAAAAATTCACACACACATGTGTAAGGGTCATCAGACCCTGAGAAAAAGAATGTGCACAGGATTGTATGTATATATGTTTTTGCATGTGTGTGCATGCGTGTGTGACTTTTTTTCCTATTGACTCATGGTGTTATTCTGGCTGCTGTTCTTTTAACAACCCTGCCTAACATGAAGTAGACTGACGTACTAATAGATTCCACATAGATAGAGAATAGGGGATAAATGAAAAAAGCCACGCTCACTAAATTGTATGTGAACCTCTTCTGTGCATTTGTAAAGGTTGGTTTTGTCACTGGTGATAGTTACACGTACAGTTCATAGTACATTTTAATGTCTCTGTTGCAAAAACATGTAATCAACAAAAACACCAAATATATAATGCTCACAACCACAAAGAGGGGCACAAGTGCTTAGATTGCCTTAACTATGGCTGTATGTATAGCCACAAATACAGAATATATATCTGTATCTCCTCAGACTTCTCTTTTCCGAGTCATTGTCATTTATTGTTTTTTATTTTTACATTTTGTAATGGATAGACCAACATCAGACTCGAGGTGTATCGATCCAATGGTCAAATTATCTGTAAGTAAGAGGGTCTAAACTAGCGTAGTGCCCTGGCTCCCGTGAAGTCTTGCCAGTGTTGTATTTTTCTCCCAGTCTCAATCTGGCCCCAGTACCCACTGATCCCCATCCAGTGGGTGCCATCTGGTTGGCTGTGCCCCAATCAGAGAGCTCATTCGGGGACTTAACTTAGCAGCAGCAGAGCGACAGGGCAGGTTGTGAGGGGCAGAACCAGGCTGCCAGACCAGACCCAGGCCAGGGGGCTTTGAAGCCCCTTACCCTAGCCCACAGACAGGGGGTCTGGGCCAAGCAGCCAGAGCCAGCGAGTGAGAGTGAGAGAAAGGCCTCTAGCAGCAAGCCTGAGTACAATTGTGGTGTGCAGTGTGGGAGTTGGGGGAGTTAACTCTTTGTATAGATGAATGAATGAATAGGAGAGGAGGGCTGAAACACTAGCATCTCCCCCCCCCCATTCTGGATCTGTGTATGTTTTAGGTTGGCCATCTCGGGGGCCCCGGGGCCCCTCTCCATGGACAGACCGACAGATACCATCAATTACCAAGGCCAGCCCCTGGCCACCATATGGCCGGTGGCTGTATAGGAAAGTAGGCTGTTCACTTCACAGCACCAGCCCTGCATATGCTGCAAGCCAACTAGCAGAGATGCTGTGTGTGTCTTTGTGTGTATAGGTGTGTGTGCGTGAGTCTGTTATGAAGTGTGCTGGCATACGTTTGGCTAGTGTTAGATGGTGGCCTCCGTGTCAAAGGGTCAGGATTGCGTTACAGGATTGAGTTATACCTGTGTGTGTGTGTGTGTGTGTGTGTGTTGTTCTATAACTATCTTTGTGGGGACCACATTGAGTTGTAGACCTTACAAATTTGGACATTTTAGTCACATTTTGATATGACCCCACTGCTTCAAAAGCTTCTTTGAGGTTTCAGACTTGGTTTTAGGGTTAATATTAGAATTAGATTTTTGTACATTTAGGGTAGGGTACACTGAAAAAGGAGAAGAATAAATAGTCCTTGTTACGTCTCAAAGTTCATTCTAAAGTTCAGGCAACGCTAGTTCTTCTGCATTGAAGTTGACGAATGCAGGAAAAGGTGCGCTTGATGTCTGTTGAAGCTTTCACATTGGATGCGCATCACTATTTCACAGTACATGTGTTGTTTTTATGACCCGATCATCAACAAGGAGTCACATGGGTACTGGGCCTCAAACCGTGATGTTTCAACTTTTGAGAGGCACGTGCGCAAGGTTGTCCTTGGCAATTACATAATTGGTGCAATTGCATGGTTTGCAGGTGCGCACGCGAGATTGCAATGACCTTCACAAGAACCATGCAGTGGGCCTGAGCCAAACAAATCATCCAAAATTACAGTCTTTTAGCAAAACTTTCCTCTTTTTGTTTCCCAGGGAGAGTGTTTAATCACTGACTCCAGCGGTAGTCAATGAAGGTATGCTGCTGGGCCACAAAATTGTTGATAAACACGCACAGACACATAAACACACACACACTGCTGCAAGGACAAAGATTTGGCGTGATTTGTCTAATTCAGATGATGATGAATCCTCAGCTTTCACTGAACTTAAGAATGGGAACAGAAGTCCAAGGGTGTGTTTGTGTGTGCGCAACTGTGATTCATGTTTCATCTGCCAAAGCCGTTATGGTCTCCTGACAGCCAGTTAATACACATGATCAGACACCTGTGAACCAGACACTCGAGATTAGGGCTTGTTTTTGCAAAATGAAAGGACAAACAGTAAAGAAGTCAAGCTGTTCTGCTCTGCACTCCAACTTCTTGAAAAGGACAAATCTTCCCAAACGCACTGTAATTTAATTAGATGTGTCTGTTTGAAATCAAACTGCAAGTGGAAAAGAAATCCTACTCTCGTTGGTCCGCCTCCACTCACTGCATGGCCATTAACAAAAAACACATTGCCTTATGAGAGAGAGAGAGAGAGAGAGAGAGAGAGAGAGAGAGAGAGAGAGAG
>NW_022280032.1:5406246-5408339 GCF_004355925.1 Anarrhichthys ocellatus | reverse complement strand
GAGAGAGAGAGAGAGAGAGAGAGAGAGAGAGAGAGAGAGAGAGAGAGAGATTTCTGTTTGATATATGATGTGAGAAAGAGCCAACAGCAAAACAAGGAAACATCTGGGTGATTAATCTTTTGGAAGGGAGGAAAACAGGGAGGCAAATAGTACCAGCCAGAATAGGCACACATACTTACACACATGAACACACATGCACGCACAAACAGCTGGGAGCCAGAGACAGTGATCCATGTGAGTCATTAATATCATATCAAAGCCTTTTTGATTAAGGCTCTGGTTGCATTAGTTAGATGAAAAAAAAGAATGGAAACTTAACTTTAACTGGTTTGCGCTGGTGTTTTTTTTTCATAGTGTTGTTTTCAAGACGGTGTTGTTTTTCTCTCTATCCAAGGCACTTTTACTGGGAACATATGCTCTTCCCATTCATTCAGTAACACACATTCACACTTAAGAAGCTGCCCAGTACAACCGCAGCAGTTACACATTTTGCCGCCATGCTTTACTCCACTGGAGCAGCTGCGGGCAAAGCACCTTGCCTAAAGGAGGGAAAGTGTTACTCATTCACTTTCCCTCACCCAAATTATGCCTTTCCTGGGATTTTAACCACGCACCTACTTATCACAGGCCAGCCTCTGTAACATCTAGGCTACCGTTGTGTTACTAACACAGCACACAAAGTCAGAAAAGCCTTTTGGTGGGATGGCGTGACTTTGGAAAATCGTGCTTTTGCCAATATGGGACGAGTATGTGTGTTCATTATCTCCGCCTGGAGACTCATGCAATTGCTCGCATGTGTGCGCGCGTCAGCGAGTGAGTGTGCACCTCTGCGTCTGTCCACGGCCAATCCTGCATTCTGCTGCAACAAACTGCGTAATATTTTGGGTGGTCAGTTATGGCTGCATGCTCAAGGACCTCTCTTGGTTGCAGTGACTCACACTTACTCAAACACCTTTTTATTGCCTGTTTCATACTGTCATTGACTGCCTGCTGACTCCTCACTCACTATTCTTAAACGGCCCCCAGCCAGTAGGGGCCGCTAGTGATGAGACCGCTGAGTGCATTGTCGAACCACAGCCGCTGCTCTGTGGCCAGAGACACAGTGGGGGGAAACTATAGACTCTGTCTATGGGGAAACAGTTTGCTCACTTATATTGTATAGGGTGGTGTGTTTGGCTATCAGCTAACAGCTAACGTAACTACACACACAGTTGAATGCATCACCACTGCTCTGCTGCTGCTCTGCCGCCAGAGACGCAATTATTCCAGTCATTTTATTTTCAAAAAAGTAGACTTGAAGCCTAAATATACAGGGAGTTAGCCAATTGTGGGTTCAATGAAACATGACAGCAGTGGTCGTTGCAGACACACCCGGAAGAGATCTGCACTTTACTAAGTAAACCTTTCCAGTTATTTAGTCATTTAGTTACAGTGCTTGCTTTAGGTGTTTTTAGTGCACACCTGCATCATATCACTCCTGAGCACCGTAACACTAACAATATTTTTTTTACTTAGAACGGGAATCTAGAATGCATTCCATTAGTTTAGCGTATGTTTACACTAATCAGCCTATGTCCTCCGTTTTTTTTGCCATTTCTTTACAGCATTGGTACATTTATTGCAACACATAGGCAGCTGCAGTTGTGCTCTGTTTCATTCCCTCTGACCCCGGGCTATGAATCCTTGAGGCAGGACAGGGCACTGCTGTTTACTTTAGCTGAAGCTGACTTACAGTAACAGTAACAGGCTGCAGCATTACAATCCAAGTGGGGATGAGTTGAAACTAGCACATTTTTTGCTGCTTCACAACCTGATGAGATGGACAGATAGACAGGGAACATCTGTTACGCTGAGCATATTGCACTCACAAGCACACACACTCACACTCACAAGCACACACACTCACACTCACACGCACACACACACACACACACACACACAAACACTCATACACTCGCCAGGGCCCCAACGAGGGGTTTGATCCTATCGTCGTCACTGCAGGTGTCCTGTTATAGGCACACACACTGACAGCACATGATCAGACCGCACACACACACACACACACACACACACACACACACACACACACACAC
>NW_022280032.1:5383183-5406236 GCF_004355925.1 Anarrhichthys ocellatus | reverse complement strand
ACACACACACACACACACACACACACACACACACACACACACACACATACAGTATATATGCCATTGATATTAAAGCTCAAAAAGCACATCGCCCATCTCACGCAGAGTTGGTGCTGTGATCCTGTGACATCCCATATTGGCACCATCTGTTCAGAGGGAATTCATTGTACAATTGTTTCACATGGAAGTCACCGCCATTGTATCGTCTTCCTATTTGCAGGAGTTAGTAACTTCTAAAAGAACAAGGTTAAATGTCAATGCACCAAATTGTGTCCGTTGTTATTTGCATACACTTGTGAACCTCTTAAATGGTAACCACGATAAAGCAATATGATGCAAATCTCATTCAACAATTGACCCTTTGCTAGGGCCCGCCCCCTCTGCTACTCCATTAAGCTGTCAGAAATACCATGGAGCCCACATTGTTACTAACCACACTCCTGAATATATATGTTCTTAGTTCAGACAAGTAGACAGAAGGGTCCACACTATGCGTTTGATATATCCAGGATGTCAAACTTACTCAGCAGTGAAAACAGGTCGTAAACATAAAGATGTGAACTACCCCATCACTTGGCAATCGAGACAGAAGACAATGTAATTAAGGAACAACACTGTTTCTGTGAAGCCTGGTAGGTCTTTATTTAGTTACAATGATTAAAAAGCAAGAGCAGCATATGGAGACACTCAGTTTACCTTCGACAGCTTGCAGAGTATAGAAGTCCTAACGCTAGTTAATGATTTAAGCGCAACGGGTTTTTACTAAAAGTCGTAACATTTTAGAAACGTATATCTCCTTCCATCCTCTCCGGGTAACGAGTATCACTGCTACACAATGTTTAACCATGACTAGCTCCAAATCCACAAAACCAGCTCTAAAATAAAGAAAATCAGAAGCAAGAGACTGAATGTGGCAGAGCTGGTTAGTTGGTGGGAGCTGGCCGATGCTAAGCTATGATTCCCAGTCTGCGTTTTAGGGACGGGATTTATTGAATGATTAATCATCATTCAGTTCCATTCTAATGCACACTAATATGTCTTATTTTAATTTCTCAACTGCCAGTCCACAGCTAGTAGATGTGCTCTTGTCAACAAACACATGTACACAGTCACAGATACACAAGTGCATTGACCCATGAAGTCATACACATAGGCTGTTGTGAAGGCCTCAGTGCCTCTGCCAGGGCTTGAGTGTGATGTCTGTCAGTGTTCCAGGTTGGTTGGAGCTGGAGGCCATCAACAAGCTGCCTACAGGTTGTATAACATCTGCCCCAGCCAGATGGTCTGGGGGTTACTTCTCGCCTGGCATCATCTTGTGTTACGTAGTTATGGTAGGGATGTGCGCAAGTAGTTGATTAAACATTGCTACCCTCACTTGTCGGCACCATAGACTGTATATAAGAATGGGACTTAGTCATCGTGACATCACCCATTGGTTTGTTGACTGCCGCTTTGAAGCCTTGAGTCCGGCAATTTCGCCGTTGCCACTATAGGTTTTTTTGCAACGAAGGAACAGAAGTTACCATATTTGGAATGCGGAGGAGTGATGTAGAGACGCAGTATACGGCTCTGCTCTCTCAGTTGTTGCTGTGGAGAGCCACCACTGTTGCAGGAGGAGCGGCGCTCTGATATCAACTCATCAGCCGCTCCTGATTTTCTTCCAGCCCTTTGCATTCTCCTGGCCCCTGCCTGCCACCACCTCCTCTTTCAGACTGGGCCCAGCAGTCAGTTTGATTCTCTCCTGATTGACTGGATTGCCAACAGCACACTGAAACTAGCTTAGTTAGCTAGCAGGCTAGCACGTAAGCAATTTTTTTTTCAATTGTGCTTAATCTTGCCTGCTTTCGGAATGTTTTCTTACTTTTTGTCGGAACGCCCGTTTCTCTGTCAGGGGAATAGTCATAAGTTATTTAGCATTAATTCAGATAAACTGCGTTTCCCTGTCAGTCCCATCTGTTAGAGTCAACATTTTTGTTACATTTGTTGAACAAAATGTATCTCTTTTATATTAAATCATTTTGTTTTAGTTAATCCCACGTGTTGTCAGAACCGGGTAGCAACATATTTAAGTCAGCTGCAATTGGTTGACAGTAAGATCAGTTTACTTCTGTAACACACACACACACACACACACACTCATTGCTCTGTTAGTGGTGGCGGATGGCCAGTGTGAAGTCCCATTGTGCTGGGGTTTTCCATTCAGACACACTGGCATTGGAGGGCCCCGTCAGCCTCATGTGAACCTTCCTACAAAACAAAAATGTACTCACAGACATGTGTTGACGCACATGCACAACTGCACACATGAACTGCACGGTGCACTACAGAGGTTTACACAAAGTATAATTAGAAAAAGCACCTAACAAAACACATGCACAGAGGCAGGAAGTGCAGCCAGTGGCTCTTGGCTGCCAGTTCAAAGCTCCCCTGTTCGTCATGAGACCAGATCCTTTATGAATGTCTTTTCTCCAATTCAGTGGATTTAGAGTGACAGACAGGCTGCCCACTCCAGTGGAAGGGGCATCCGTAGTCCAATGTGTTTTTGTGTATGTGTGTGCGAGTGTGTGAGACGCTTAATCCAGGATGTGCCTCCTCTCCAAGGAGTAGTGCTCAAAAAGGAATGCATAGTAGTAGTTTTCTTAGGTCTTCCATCTGATTATATAATGATTATAATATTATCAATATTGGTAATGTTTTGAATAAGTGCTTTGCCCTGCAATTCATGTAGATGATTAATGGACTGTTTCTGTTTGGTTTGTTTGGCTTTTTTAGCTGGATAATCAGTTTTAAATACTCGAATGAACAAGTAATACAGTCACTCTTTAGGCTGTTTGATTGTCAGCTACCTAAATGTTATATATTGCAACTCGGTCCTTCTTTGTTGCTGTGCCCTTGGCCTTGATATTAAATTGGGAACGCACTGATATGAAGCCTTATTTTAACCATGATCATGTTTGCTTCTTCTTCATCTATATTATACTCATATTCAATGTGATCATCATTATCATTGCCGGTAGCATCTATGCGGTCAATACTGCCACCAGTGTTTTCAATATTATTGTAGACAATCCCTAACCAGTTCCAACCAGAGCCGATGGTTCAGTTGCTTCAGTTAGTAGCTACAATAACTCTCCCACAGCCATTGAGGTGGAAGCAGTGGATGTGGACCCGAAATCCCCTCTTCCCCTCCTGATTCCCATACCGCTTTCTGTCCCATTCCTGTTGTGGGGACAGAAAGGAATCCATCCGGTCACACGCTGTACAAAACCACGCAGTTAGGTCAAGGGGATCGTCGCTGGCTGCGACCGTGCCAGATTGTTATCACTGGATAATCCTCTCTGCGAAGAGGCAATGACACACCGGCTCTGTTATTCTGGTGACACTGCAGAAGATCATTTTACAGTAAAGCTACACATAACCTGCTAGATATTGTTTTTTTCAAGGTTAATTTGAGCACACAGCAACTCAAACTACATCAACAAAAAAAGGTGGGCAAGAAGTCAGTGTAATCTCTACAATGTATTGCACTGCATGATTGCATGTGTGAGATCAGTGAGAACATCAAATTCAACCCGAATCAAAATACCATGTTTTATGTGAATTTGTATGTAATGTATTGCAATAAATTAGGGACGTGAGCAATCAACAACTAACAGGCCAGTACCACAGGACCAGAGGGATCTGAACGAGGCAAACCTTACAAGCGTGTCCGAAATATATAAGCAGGTGCTAATCTGTCAAGTAGAGGATCTTAAAGTCTGTTCAAAGACGAACAGGCAGGCAATGAAAGGAAGAAATTGTTGCTTCCCTTCCTGACTTGGCTAGCATGTGTGCTGTTTCATTTTGGATAATATGCAATTTATATAAGGCTTATTTTGGTAAGACCACAAAAGAGAGCTGGTAGGGATGAAGGCATGCATACAGTAAGGCTTTCATAGTCTGCCAGAAAAGGCTACATGTACTTTTTCATTCTTCTTCTTGTAAGAAATAAGTGGCTATGCAATACTCTAATAATATAATCTTTACAACATGGTAAACACAATTTGCTCACAGCAGTGACTGCTTTGCACTAAAAATATTACAAAAATGTAAAATATTATATTGTTATAACCACTTTATAAGCATCAATAATATTTTGGTTTATTTATGTTCTACATGTTGTTTTGCACAGTTGTATGTGCGCATGTATGTGAATGCATGTAAGACAACTACAAAGGAAAAGACATTAGACATCGCTGTTGTGTTGGAATTAAGATGTGAAAAATAGTCTCAGCAGGAGATGTGACAATGGGGAGAGGTTAGTGCACCGAGGGCCCCATAGCAACAGCCGGAGAGACAGGGATCCATATCATTGTCCATATCAACTCAGGCTCCCCTGGGTTTGATGCTTTCAACAAATCCCTGCTCTTCCTATCTCAGTCACAACACTCCCACTGCGGCAGAGCTGCAGCCCTGTGTGTATGCTTGTGTGTGTGTGTGTGTGTGTGTGTGTGTGTGTGAAATCAATTTCTAGGGACAGTGCAAGACAAAGTGGGAGAGATGCACTATGACTGGTGGTCTGTGTTTATTGTATAGCTGTTCAGAGTTCAGTTGGATGAAGCCCAAAGTAACATTACAATAGTGTTTGTACCCATTGTGTTTGTTTTGATCAGAACTACTTTGATGTAAAAATTGGATTATTTAATCTCCTGTTTTTCATGACCCTTTCAATGTTTGTCATCTCACCGTCAAGCATTTATGAAAGATAGATTTCTGTAAATGCTCATGTTCTATAACGGTACCTCTAAATCTGCTAACCAAAGGGTGCTTATAATGTCTCGGCTAATTAGCATCAAACCAAACTAGCATGAACGCTTCAGTTCCAATGCAAATTCCCTTTCCTGGGTCTTGCCCTAGGAGATTGTACTACGTGGCCCGAGTGAGCGAACCAAAGTGGAGCCACATATGTCTTGCATTTGGACATTAAATCCGACTATTATAAGATTAAATCAGGGACTTGTGATATTCGGTTCAGATCTCAGCTCCCACCAGCCCCAGTCACGCAGAGGGAACTTTCAAACTGATATTATGTTCAGTTTCTGCCAAAGCTTCACAATCAACCGCAATGAAAAGGAAGTGGACGAAGGTGTTTTGTCTTGAATTGGAGCTCAGATAGATGTGGGCCATGGCGAAGATTCGGCTGATACTGGAAAAAGCCATTCAAACTGCAGGTTAAAAGGGTTGCAGGCCTAAACATGGAGCCTTTCCACTTCCATGAACTCATATAGCACACATATACACACGCATGCATGTTTGTTTTTCCCTGAGAAGTTTGAGAATGCAGGTATCCGTTTTTCAGCACTAGCTGCAACCTTTTTCTTTTTTTTCCCCTCAGGGAGTTGATACAGTTGACAGGGCAACAAGGACTTGACTGGCAGGCAAATTAAACCGTTTAATTGTATTTAAAGCAGAAATGCGCCATCATGTGTGATGAATTATCATAATAACTGGCCCTGAGCAGAGTGGTGATATTGGATATTAACGTTGTTATTTGCAACAACTCCCTCCACTGATGAGCCTGGGCCACGTAAAAAGCCTTTTTTTTAATTAGACTGCAAATACTGTTACATGCAAAATAACAATCACAAACCTGCCACATGTTAGTGCACTTAAGAGTAGGGAGAGAAGAAATTGTAATGAGCAAGTGTGCTCATGTATTATTAGTGTGTGTGTGTGTGTGTGTGTGTGTGTGTGTGCGTCTTGTCTTATCCATGCGTACATCTCAAGTTGCCTTGCTTCCTGTACCAAACCTCCTGGTGCCTTTTTCATTTATTGTGTGTGTTTCTGTGTGTGTGTGTTTGGCAGAGTGGAGGCTCCTCTGTCCCTTTCTTGTGGGCCTGTTAGGTGATGAATGACCTTCAAGCCCACTAGTGACATCTCGGCTCCTAATGACCAACTGGCTGACTGACTGGTCTTAATGGAGGACCTGCAGAGCTCTGGGAAGCCTTGGCACACACACTTTTATGCTACACATTACACATACTGAATAGGTGGGGATGTATTTCTCTCCTCTCTCCCTGGTGAAAGAAACACATGACAGAAGTTGTTCCTACAGTATTTATCACTGACACAGGATATGATTGTATCATATTACTTAGGCCAAAGCCCTGACGTTTTACGAGGCAACAAGCTTTTTTTTTCTTTCCCCCAAGTCCATATTTTCCTTTCCAGCTTCTGAGTCCCCTTCCAAAGAAGATGAAGCGGGAGTCTGGGGTGGAGGGGGAAGGAAGACAAAGAGAAGGAGCAAGACGGATAGAGGGAGAAGGAAGAAAAAGAAAGGGAAAATAAATATACTGAGAGTGAGAGAAACAGTCTCGTCACTGCCTTCAGTCAGCCAACTGGGCCCGGTCCAGTTACCAGGGGTTCTGGAAAAAGAAGCCATCATCTGCAAACCATCATTCAGTGTCCACACGGACCGGCTTTCAGCACCTGTCACCCGTTCCGTCAGTGTGACAAACTCAAATAAACATCCAAAATTAATCAGACCATTACCACTGAACCCAACAACTATCTTCCCCTTGCTCTCACTATTACATTCCGTAAAAACAGCAGCTGTGGGGTATCTTTAGCTCTTTTTCAACTTTCTTTTCTGCCGAGCCCTTCATTTGTGCTTAATTGCTGTGAGGCACATGTGTGCAAAAGCTGTCAAAAGTTTGGGTGCGGTTAACAAGCTATTTAGTCACGGGGCAGTGAGTGGGGCAGCACCTCACTGGTTGTTTCATTGCTGGGTTTAGCCCGAGGTATTTTTACACTGAAATGCATGGTATTATCAGCAACTCATTCTCTTTATTGACAGCTGTCTTTGGGTGCACACATGCTACAGGATTTACTTGGAATTAATTAAGCTAGTCAATTGCTAGCCTTGCTCAAATTTAAAGAAGTGAGTTGCTTGTAATTAAACATAGGATGAGGCCATGAGCAGGGTGTGAGTGTGAGCTCAACACACTGGGATGGACCTGTTGCTCGTGTCTCATATAGTAGGCAACCAGCCATAATGAAAGCAAAACAAACTGAACATGTGCAAATGTCACAGCGATAAAGTACTGCACCTCATCATGATATTTAACTGTTAAGTTGAATTCATTAAGTTGCTCTCAGGACTGTGGTGTTCCTGATGGCAAAAAAAAGATACTTTTAGAACTAGTGTGTTATTTCTGGTCAATTATTAAACATCAATAAGTTTTCTTGTAATGCAAACTACTGGGCTCGATAGGGATTGGCAATGTTGATTGGTTGTGGCAGTGCACCACTTTGGCCTCGACAGAAATTTTACGGCAACTATCAGATGGGTTGCCATGAATTTTGTTACCGATGTAGTTTTTCAAAGCTCAATTTGAATGACTTTGAACGAATGCCAAATTTGTTTGACATAAATAGGAAAGCAACCCATAGTGCAAAGCAGCACCCGTCCCAGCGATGCCTGTTTATCGGTGGTCAGAGACGGTGTCTTTTTCTTCAGTACAGTCTTTATATTTTCATTCAGCTTCACTATGTGTCTTGAGACATGTTCATTTTGAATTTAAACAGGTCATTACAGTTTATATAATCAATTTTTCCCACTTTCTAACAAAAATTCTAATTTAAAATAGTGGGTAAATCCTGATGAATACATTTTTTTTTGCAATTGTATTACAGTTTACAGAAAGATAATGTGGGGAGAGAGAGGATTATGACATGCAACAAAAGGCCGTGGCAGGGAATTAGACCACGGATGTTTTGGCCACGTGGTTTGCACCCCGAGCACTTGGCCACTTGGGTGGCCCCAAATCGCAAATCCTCTGGTGATCCTCTGACTTTTCACTATGACTTTATGGTTTATGACTACCGCACTCTGGGTTAAGAGCTAATTAGCAAATGTTAACATGCTAACACACTAAAATAAGATGTTGAAAACAGTAAACCTGCTAAACATCAGCATGTCAGCATTGTCAGCATGCTGATTATAAGATTTAGCTCCACCGTGCCCAAGTACAGTAAGTCTTACAGAAGCAGGAGCTTGGCTTGTGTGTGACATAATTTGCAATAGTTATTAGTCTTGCATAGCCAGAGCTCTCTTGACATGGGGGACCTGCTGGGAGTGGAACGTAATGTCCTCCACATTTTCTTCTACAAAGAAAAGAAGACAAGTTGTCAAACCTCCAACCTCATTTCGTCTGACTTAGTTCTCATTGGACCCCTCCAGGTCTGACAAGATTGGTTCTGTCTCATCCTTGACTGATAGCAAGACATTCTCACACAAAAGAGAAAAGGAAAGGAAATGAGCTGCTTCAATAGTCATTCCACCTCCACTGAGTTAGAACAGTCCTCCATGAGGAGTAACGCCCAGCTCCGAAACTACAGTCCAGAGTAAAGAAAACTCTGAGGTCAACATTTCTGCTGGAAAGAGGAGCCCGGAGGCTGTGCAGCACTGCTGTGTGTTGACTAAATGCAGGCTTTGCATATAATTTCTATGCCGATTTGTTGTTTTTAGTCATTGGAAACCAAAACAGAGTTTTGTTTTTTTCTGCAGTAGAGTCTATTATGGGCTGTAGCACGCCTCTTGCTGATCATTGCCATCTTCTTTATCTCCCCAGAAAGATCTCCTTTTTGTTTAAACGTATAATTGCATAGTTGTAAATGCACTAAAAAGCATGTTGTACAACCTAAATGCGGCTAAAGCACAGAGTATGATGTAGTCTGCAAGCAGCCGTGTGGTCGTCTCTACCATGTTGTATTTTATTCTTTTGTGAAGCTCTTCCATGTGGGGTGTTTCCATGGTTTTACTTGCAGGTGTGTTTGTGGTGCAGCAGGTGCTGCTGGCTGCCATGCTGTGCAGCGAGGGAGGGAGGGTGTCATGGCCAATATACGAGTGAAAGAACCTCTCACACATGGCACTGGTATTGTAGGCCTCTGGAAAATCCATTTAAACAGCCCGACACACGCTCACAGTGAGCACTAAGACATGCGCATAAGTCATATAAATACATGCACACATGAGGAAAAGACACATGTGGATACGACTAGACTCTTTTCTTCTTTTCACATGCGCTCAAGCTTCAAATACTGACTTGTTGTAATTCACGAAAGAAGTTCAAAAAGAAAGTAACTTTTCCTGATATAAAGCAGTGGTAAAGATCATTCAAAGCATCATACTTCAGGAACAATTAAAAATGTCCATGAGTATGGATGAATTTCCTCCATCATCTGTTTAAGTATGGAACAACTTCTTTACCTGTGCAGTCTACCATGTCCAATACTCCTTTAAGTTGTTACAAAATGATACATATATATTTATTTAACTCTTGTTGATGTAGTAACACCCATCTGTCGTTGCATCAGACACATGGAGATGCAGAGTTCTTTCTGCCCTTTGTTTCCCTCTGTCTCTTTCAGTGTCAAGGTCACTGCAGTTAAAGTTTGCTGTCCTCTCTGTAGGGGGCACTCTCTCTCTTCTTCCCTCCCTCTCTTTCTCTGTCTTGTTTCTGTCAGTCCATAACTCCCTTTATTTCTTTTATTTTCTCACTCGATTTCCTACATCTCTGTCCATCTACTTATGCTTTCTGTTCCTTTTTTGTTTTTTTTCTCTCGCTGTCATTCACTTGACACAGTTCACCACTGGTCACTGTACACAGTGTCAGACCGCACTATGTAAACAGTGGAGGTGTTTGTGTCTGCATGGCCAGAGGCCTTTCTTTGTCACTGACTACAGCTAGGTTGCATTAGCAGACAGCATGATGTGTGAGCATGTCTCAGTGACACAAGGGTCACAGGGGTTGCCTGAAAATGGTAACAGTGAACTTATGCAACCCTTCCCCCTTCCCCATTCACTAACACACTCGCCTTTTCTTCTTGGAGTGTGAACCCAAGTCTACTCTCCTTGAAGCGGTATCGTTGACCCGACTCTTGGCTGTTGTGTTTCCCACTCAAATAAATCCCCTGCTCGTTATCACAGAGCAACAAATATTTACGTCTACCCTAAAACTCAGAGAAACATTCTCATGGCCTCCCTGATTGGTTATGTCACCCGCATTCTTGCCGTGCCAGCACGGGTTCATTTTTAGTCATGAATCATTGTCCAGTAACAACCAATAAGACTCCTTTACTGACTCCCCTTTGTGCCCATGACGCTTGTGGGTAATTACTATATTTACGTCCTGGTGGATGGAGCCAGGCTGGCGATCACCTGGGTAGCTACACAGGTATTCCTGGTGTACTGTGTAATTTTCATTTTATACCAGGGGCAAGCTAAATATTTGCATTCCACCGCAGGATGAGCCTCCCCCACAAAATGCAAACTCTCCCACCATATAAAACTTGCAGTCTCTCTTCTCCCAGGCCCTTTAGAAATCTCGAAGTGTTTGAGGCCCCCGACCTGCCATTACGCCACCGGGTGATATCGCGGTTTGAGTTTATGTGAGAGGCCCGAAACAAAATGGCCATACGGTGTATTTGTACATGTACGTGCGTGCGTTCCCGTCGTGTATCAGGTGTAGGGGACAGCTTCACACAGAGGAAGGGGAAGAGAGTCACTTCCTCCTCAGACTTTGATGTCAAGACTCATTTCCCGTCGTCACCGTGCTAGAAAGACCAGGGAAGGAAAAAAAAAAACATGTTCTGTTAAACGGGGCTGCCTTTGTTTTGGCAAGAGGCCTTTCTCATTACATGCAGAATAGTGATTGCGCCAATAGGGATTGTGCAAGCTTCAAACCCAAAGTCAAGTTGGAGAAACTTCCACATTTCAGTAATGTTTTTCCAAGGTTAATTTTATGGATAATTACTGTGACATGGGAAAATATTGCGTTTCAGGCCACAATGAGCGCTCATTCCACTCAATCTCTTTTCACAATCATTTGTTAGTAACACAGCTCTGGCGGACCCAGGGAAGACCAACTTGTACATTAATAACCCGTCTGTAACAAATATTGAGGCGGATCATCTTTAACTGGCCCTCAGGGAACAAACCAGAACATTCTGTTATTGTTTTCAGAGAGGAAATAATCTGTTAACAGTAGGATGCGCTCCGTTGGCTGCCTTATTTATTTATTTTCAGAAGCAATTAGGGCCCGTTAATTAGGCCCATAAAACGCAGAAGTTGTGCTCCAGGCGTAGCCATGGCACTCAACTTGGCACGTTTCTAGGAAATGAAATGGTAAAGTTTAATCATTCATTGGAAATGGAAAAGGCGAGTCAGCAAGGCAGACCTGGTCCTAATTTGTGAGGGGAATACATTTGAGTTGTGCTTCGACATAAAGGAAGGCTGGTAACATTATTCATGCAGCAGATTATTCTGAATAGAAATGTGAGATGAAAACATGAGGGTTATAGGGTTTATTTAGTTTCATGAGAGCCTTCATCGAGCCTATGATAGATGACATGACCTTGCTAATAGAAACATTTTTTTGTTTTTGAGTCTACATAACACCAGTCATGTGTGAATGTTGTTTGATGGAGCTTGATGTCCGGTGGACCCGGTGACAGATGTTTATGCCTGGCTCTGATGGCGGACTCTCCCCTAATGAACTGTCAGTGCTGCTGCTGTGACAGCCCTCAGCAAAACAAGACCAGCAGACCTACAGAGCTGCCGCACCACTCCGAAATGTCAGCGTGTGCGTGCGTCCTTATGTGCATATGTCAGTGTGTTGTTGAGTATCAGCAAGTACATAGTATGTTGATGAATTTCTAACATATGTGCATGCATTAATAATCGACTGTACATATGGAAGCATGTTTGAGTACGCACCCTTATGTGTTAAAGGAGGTGTGTGTGTGTGTGTGTGTGTGTGTGGAGAGTTGTCTAGGGATCAGCACACCTGTAGGTGGGTGTTCATTACAACGGGCCTGAGTGATGGCTTGGCCTATGGGAGGCCCTTGTTCATTGTCATCTCCCTTCACTTAATTAGCCCTCACTCACAGGTCAGAGGAGACCACTGAAGGCCCCCTTGTGTGTTTGCGTGCACGCACACGTGCATGTGTTTAGGATTGAGCTTTGTTCTTGATATGGTGCCAGGGGATACACACGTGCACACACACACACACACACATGCTCAGGCACACACTATATCTACACCTCTTCACCTTATCAGCCAACCACCTGTGCATAATTTGAAGACAGATTAGACTGGCACAGGCTGGCCTTTGTTTCGGCGATACCTTGAAATTACACCTCAGTAGTTGTTCAGGAACAGCAGCGTGGAACCAAATGTCTATGTTTCCGTCTCTATCAGGGACTTTCACAGCAGGAGATTAGAAGTTGACCCATTACTGGAAGTGCTGTCAGCAGGCCTCATTGTCGGGAAATAACACTGAGCTCTGCTGCAAAAAAAAGATTCAAAGGCTGAATATATACTGTACATAAAGAGAATTATATGTTTCATCACTGGCAATAGTATGTGTAACTTTCCCCTTATTTTAGCTCGTCTGGTGTGCATGTATTGTTCTATTTGTTGCTGTTGCACGAATGTAGAGATACTGTAGATTCACAGGTACAGTATAATCGATCCTGATTTGGACTAAAGCAGAAAAATAGTCTTGGTTGGACATTTCTTATAGTGTAGATGCCTGTGCAGGCTGCTCTTCGTGGTGTGTGTGCTGGAGTTAAGCTGCTTATTAAATGACATCGCTATACCCCACCTTGGGCCCTGACCCACTTGGCCTCCAGCAAGGAGAGAAAAAAAAAAGTGAAATAGGAGTAGTGGAGGAGAAAAGAGGGAAGAGAAGGTGTACATTATATATTGTATTTTTAAAGGGAAAGGATGTCGAGAATAAAAAGCTAACGGAGTGTATGAAACTGAGAGAGTGTGGTTTAGGGTGTGTTACTGTGTATTTTCAGTATGAGTGTTTGTGTGATCGTGCCTATGAGTAAGTCATAACTCATTCCAGTTATGCTCAAATATGAAGAAAAGACTGCAGCATGAATGATGTACAACACACACTTGCTAAGGTGAGATTCACTGAATTAATAATCAATTCAATCCATATGTAACTATACTTTTTGAAGAAAACACAAAAATTCAGAGCATATTTATTGCCTCCACGCGGCTCTCAACATGGCGATTGGCTGAGCAGAGGTGGTAACTGTACTAACAGTGCTAACAGCGTTCGAGGGAGAGCGGCTTCATTCTCTGCTCATGTAGCCAATGGTTTCACAGTATACAGTTTGTGTATTTTAAGAAAAGCTGATATTTCACGGGGAGTAGTGGGTTCTCCCAGCTACTAACATTTAATTTAGTGGAGTCAGTAGTATTTCTGCTCTTTGCTCCCTAAGTTATACCCATCCACTCCCTCCAACGCCGCTCACATGTGTTCTGGCATCGCTCCGGGCCCTGGGGGTGGTGTAGAAGCTGGGGTGGAGGAGGATAAGGAGGAGGAGGAGGAGGAGGAGAGGTGCATGTGTGGGGCTGGCGGACTCCTCCAGCTCCTCTTCCCTTCCCTCTTGCGGACCTGTCAGGCAAGCGGCCAGGGAGTAATGTGGAAATGTGGCTGGCTGGCGTCGACTTGATTAAGTCTGCGCACGTGTCTCTGCAGAGAGGAGACCCCGGGCTTAATCACCCCTAGCCCTGACACTCTCCTCCTCCTGTCTCTCTCCCTTTTCTCTCCATATCTCTTTTCTTTCTTTCCTTCTCTCTGTCCACCTCCTCCTCCTCCGCTGCCTCTCCTTCTCGCTCCTCCCACTCTGAGGCTAAAGGCAGATTTTTTTTCCCTCTCTTTTTGTGCTGATTTTCGTTTTTTCAGTGCTTTTTTTCCCCCCTGCCCTTCGCACTCCCTGTGTGTAACTGACTTTTCTTTTGTTTGTGAAGCCCTTCTTTCACTCTCTTTATCTTTCACTCTTTCTCCCACTGCCCTTTCTCTCGCTCTTTCCCTTTTCTTGCACCACTCCCACCTCCCCACCCCTTTCTCTCTCCATGCATGCATTCGGGGCCGTCTTTTTGTGAGTGTGCGTATCCTTATCTGCAAGAGAAGTGTTGAATACACATATGAGCTTTTGTGTGTGTGTGTGTGTGTGTGTGTGTGTGTGTGTGTGTGTGTGTGTGTGTGTGTGTGTGTGTGTGTTGTATGTGCAGTATAGTGTTTCCCATAGTGCAGCAGTGTGCACCATGCAGGGCTGGACAAGAACCTCTCTCGACAGCTCCAGGCTACCTCACCTCCTGCATGGAGAGGATTTCATGTATGAAATGTCCTCTCTCCTGGACTGGCTTCCTGCCAACTAGACATCCCTCTACTTTAACGCCCTACACACTCACATGTTTTTTGGTGTAGTGGAGTAAACTCTACAGTAAGTAATATTGCAGCAGGCTTAGGTTGAGGCAAGCCCTAGTTTATTATTAAAATCAATGAATTTCTACCTTTAAAGGGACAGTTCACCCCAATATCAAAAAAACATATTTTTAATTTTTACCTGTGGTGTTATTTATCAATCTTGTTTTGGTGTGAGTTTCATGTAGGAACTATGGTTGAAAGAAAATAGTTCCTGCTTGAAACTGCTCACAACAAAGTCTGTGGATTATCTTGAGTTGATGCTGTTGAGTTTATCAAATGTATATTTCAGCACTTTTTTCATGACTATCCAGCACCCTCAGCTGCCATTCACCTACCATTATCTGTTCCAAAAGTAAACTGTACTTGTTTTATTTCAGAGCTGTGCAGCTTCTTGACATAAACTGTATAAACTGTAGGCGCTTATTGTACTGCAGTAATGACAATGGCTGCGTCCATCTTTTTAATTATTCCAATTTTCTCGACTATTTCTAACTTTGAAGTGGCGATCCGGTTTATCCTTCTGTGTCAGCAAATAAAAAGCTCGATATGATTACATTTCTAAAGTTATTCTT
Organism: Anarrhichthys ocellatus; assembly: GCF_004355925.1. Lineage (NCBI taxonomy): Eukaryota > Metazoa > Chordata > Actinopteri > Perciformes > Anarhichadidae > Anarrhichthys > Anarrhichthys ocellatus. The sequence continues at coordinate 5,391,390 of NW_022280032.1, read as the reverse complement.
ATCCAAAGTATATTTACTTTGCCTGTTTGAGTTTGGAAATTTGGAGGTCAGTGGCAAGCTGTGATGGACAGTTTGTTCCTGGGAGCAGGGGAGGGCACACAAGGCGGTCCTAAGCCGAGATGGCACAGCGCAGCGGCCTTTCCAAAAGCAACATGCCCAGTCATCATTTCACTCACACGCTCGGAGATAGACAAGGCTCTGTGCATTTTGCCACGAGGGCCTTTGACATGCTTATAAACACTTCAGTGTCAGCACACACACACACACACATGCAAACACACATATTCAGATATAGAAACATACACACAAGCACACACATAGATCCAGATGCCCGCACCTTTAGCGGTGCTACCTACCGCTGCAGCGACTCAGCAGCAGCAGCAGCAGATGCAGGGCCTTTGCTCCATCCATCACACACTGTCGTTATCCCAGTGTGCTAAATGATTCTATTAGAGTGTCACACTGGCCCCTCAAAGCTCCCACTGTTCCCACCTCCACAATGTGGTTCCAGCAATCCAACCCATGCGTTGATAATTTGCCCTGAAAAATTGGCCCGGGACAAGCATCCAATTATGGCTTTGCAGCCTCGTTCCCAGCGCCTCTTTTCAGATAACTGCCCTCATAACCGAGCTCTTTGAAAACGAGATGAATCCACACTTCCTCATCTTCGTTTCGATTTTTCTTATTTGGCCAGTTTTTATTCTCCCTTCTTTTTTTCTTTTTCTGTTTCGATCTGATGTTAACATTGCTGACACAGTGTTGTACCACGCCGATGTTGGGTGAAGCATGATTGATATCAACTGATCTGAAGTTAGTTTACTATCATGACAAATGAATGCCTCTGAATTCAGTAATTTAATGCTCCGGGCGCTGAGCCAGCACGTCTGTTTTTCCTGTCTGTCAGTGTGGAGCAGGGTTGGAAGTCATATTTCATACCATGGCTTGCATTATTAGGTCAGTGTTGTTATATCATAGTAGTATTACATCAGTCTGTATTTGTCTGTCTCATGTTTGTGTGCTAACATTTGGCTCTGAGCTAAGACTCAATCAACTATCCCAGAGTTTACATGATTCCTTAAATCTGCAGGATTGTTTGACATATTATATTACGTTAAGTTATTATTCCACCACAGCATATATATTCTTCAGCGTTTTGTTTTGATTTGGAGTTCTGTTGTATCGCCTGGCCTTATAAACTGGACATTCAGTTCCCTGTGTTCTGTTGTGAAGCTTGGCAGCCGCTGTTCTGGCTATTGTTTGTTCTCCCACTCAAATTAGATGTCATGTCTTTTGGAGCGCAATCTGGAGATCAGCAGATCCGGCTGCTCACTGGTGTAGAACTTTAAAAAAATACAACTCAAATATCACTCAAAGAGATTTAAACATGTCGAAGCTATAGTATATTGATATGTGGTCGATACTTTGATATGAGGCTAGATATTGTCTTAGATTTTGGATATTGTAATATGGCACAATTGTGTTTTATAGGCTGCATTACAGTAAAGTGATGTAATCTTTTGACTTAGACTGTTCTAGCTGTTCTATTATTTGCCTGGTCAACCCTATAATGTCGCAATATTCATATCAAGGTCAAAAATATCTTGATATTTGATTTTCTCCATATCGCCCAGCCATAAGTGATATGCGTTTATGTCCATTACCCATTTACGTAATTTTCACACAACACTTGAAACACTAAATGAAACATACTGACTGAAAGTACTGAAATACATGGACAGTTTTTTATTGTAAAGTCACATTTTAAACATCAATACGGCCCAAGGGCCTCAACCAGTGTTCAAATGTTGTTGAAACAGCTGTCCAATAGCACTCAAAATAGTGCTGTTGCAAAAAGAAAAAAGCGTATAATTTTGAGAGGAGCTTAAGAGCAGTGATACAGGCCCATACTTCATCCTGACACACTCCCCTCTCACATCTCATGTCACCAGAGAGCGTTAGGGGGGTCAATTTGACCAACCTTGCTGCACCCCCGGAGCCCCCTGATCCTCTTTCACCTCCTCCTGGGCCTGTGAACTCTCTGTGTACAGTCATCTGATCCCACTATAGCAGCAAGCAAGAAGCAGTTCCTGACCTGGACTGCTTACACACACACTGAGAGGTGGGATCATAGCCTGCAGTCAGCCTTCTAAATGTAACAATGTTCCTCATTTCGTTCACTCCTTCTCTATGATCATGAACAAGAACTGATACGGACTGTCATTTGTTCCAGTTACACGACACCAACCTGTGCTCAGCTTATCCCACCAGGATTTAGAATTGGCTCTTGACTGTTTGACCGGATTACGTTAATGTAACTATTCAGAGAAGGAAAAAAGAGAAAGGACAAACTTCTCTCGTTTTGTTTAGATATGAGGAATCCTTTTGGGGAATTAGGAGCCACTGTTACAACAAATAGCAAAAGCATACACTATAAAAGACCACAAATTTAAATTTACAACATGCTTTTTGCTTTCAACAGCAGAAACATAAAATAGCAGATAGAATGAAGCTATTAAAATGTATGGATTATAACAAAAAAGCAGCCGAAGCAGCTGCTTCGGATGGCCGATTGAGACAAAGAAAGAGCAATTGAAACATTTGGACAAATGAGGATAGACTTAAAATATGAAATTCAGGCTGTGTTCAGTAAGTATACCAGGGTAAAGTGTGTTGGCTCAGTGGTTAATAATTTCACTTTGGATTAACTGATGCAGCTCTGAGACCAACCCTCTTTTTCTGAATCATGTTCCCCTCTATACAGTAGTTCCCTCTCGCAATCCAAAGGGAGGCAAATGAGGTTGGATAATGGTCATGATTTGAGCAGTCTTTTGGGGCAAGTGCAAGTTAATCCTCAAACCACAGAAGTCAAATCTTAAATCCTGTCAAAGCAAGTCTTCACGAGCAAATCGCAAATCAGTTGGAAGTCATTCAGATCTCTGAATGCTGACCGTAAAATCATGTGGTATCGAAACGTTTTTCAAGATGTGTTAAAGGTTCTCTATACGATATTCAGAGCATTAATATAGCAGCCAACAACTATTTGCAGTGTAAGATATAGTAGAGTTATGGCATCGTGAACAGTCAGGCTAGCTCACGGCCGCCGCTCTGCACTGTTTCTCTGTACTTAGCTAAAATCAAAATTGAAGGCGTGTCTGTATGGAATGATTTTGTGACTTTAAAGAGGTTTCAAGTCCTCATTTCTGTGAAGTTAAGTCTGACTTGAGTCCAGGTCTTAGGTCTCAAGACTTAATAAATCAAGTCTGCAAAGAACTTCTCAGCCTCATCTGCTGCCATAAATCCCTCCCCTCCACTACTGACTTACTGTCACCACTACCACTCCCTCCACCACTTCAGCTCGCTCTCCATCGCTCTCATTCTTTCTGGCACTCTGAGACTACAATTTGAGCGAGTATGGAAAGAAGTATGTGGGCGTATTTACTGGTTTACTTATTATTTTGTTTGTCTATTTTCAATAGCTTGTCTTTTATCAATGTGCAAACAAGTGAAAACTAAACTAAAGCAGAGATAAACAGAGACTGATTTTACAAGCCAAACGGTTCCATACATTTCCTTTCCACTTTTTTGAAAGAAGCTTGCATCGTTGTTTGGCCAGACCTGTCAGCCATATCCCTCATCTCCAATCCCTCATCTGAAAGCATCTCCCCTCCTCTCTTCTCCTCTCCCGACAAAGGGACTCAAAACAGTGGTTATCCCACAGTGATCACTTGTGTGAGCCTGGTCTATATGGTGAATGCTTGTTTAGTTAAGGGGACTCATGGCCTCTACCAGGCTTATACACAAACAGACATAGCACAATCGCCATTGGCCATTAGGGAGGCCTACCAGGCCTCATATAGCTGAAAGCAAGAACAAAAATGACTGACCCCATAGAAAGGCCTAATTAAACAGTAGTATTTAATGTCAGTCAGCCCCCCACAGTAGCCCCAACCACACATGAATGAAAGAATAATGCTCTTTTGAGAAGGAGCAGTTTTATAATCCAAACCCATTGGAAAGCCCTTTAGCTAAGAAGGCCCACAGGTCACCCTCCATCTCTTCCTTTCTCGATCTTTCTCCCCTTCTCTCCGTCCTCGCTCTCTCTTCGCTTCTTCTTCTCTGTCCTCCTGCTGGGTTCAAAGCCAGTGGCCAATGTGGGCAGGTCTGTGACTGCCACCTCCAGCAGGCCCTTCCTCCCCCTGAGGTCGTGGTGGTGCTAATTGCCCCCGGACACGCACACAAAAAACACACATGAACAGCCATGTGTGTTGGAATGACCAACCACTGGCCTCATGTGCTTGGATTATAGGAGCCCTATGAAAGAGAAACAGCCAATTGAATCCAAAGATGTGCAAGGGGTTATCCTGGAAAATGAGTGGGGGGGGAAATTGCAAGAGTCCAGTGTGCAAACCCCCTCCTCCGACCTCACCTCACCACTACCAAGCTCCAAAAACCTCGAGGGGGGGAGGGGGGGGGGGAGGCGAGGGGACCCCCGACTGGCAGCAATAAATAGATTCTTTCTCAAACATGCCTAATCCTGCTAAACAGCAACAAATCCTATTAGGCCATGAATTATAAATCCTCCCTCATCCCCTCGCCCCCCACAGGAGAAACCCAATCGCCCTCCTGTCTTCATCACGTGCATGTGCATACCCACACGCATAGACCTCAAGAATGTTGGTCTAAACAGGGAGGAATTGTAAGTGTTGGATATCCATGCATGGGTATGTATGTTTATATATGTGACTGCTTGCTTCCATTCACACTAGATGCTGGTGCATGTGGATTTGTGTGTGTGGTCCCTTGCACGGCTTGCTACTCCCCACTCTCCAGTAAGCTAAGCTTGAATACAGGTTTACAAACGGGTGTGCAAGCAGGGACACTCTCATACACTTTTGCATAAAAAATGCTTAGAAAGTAAAAATGAGGGGCAAGTAATGCTCCTATTGTTTCTTGTTCAGATATTAGGCCCCTCGACTGTATTTGATTTGCGGGACACAGCTTGAAAGACTAGAACATGTTGGCACTGTTAAGAGCAACAGGAAAACATTTACTACTGTGTCAGCAAAACATAATTATGAGAAAATAAGTTAAGGTGCAGTAGCTGGAATATGCTGATCCAGGGAGAGAATGTGCTAATATCGCTGCTTTTCAGGAGAGCGGAGGTGTTGATGCTGAGAAATAGGACAGTGGTGGATCCCACTGTGGGTGCAGATGTTTTGGACTGCCTGTCTATCGCTAACAGCTCTGTGATGCTGTAATGTTCATTGTAATCTAACAAAAGGTTATGGAAGATATAACATTTTATATGATGACGGTGCTAGATAAAAGTTGTTGAGACATTTCAGTATGGCCTAGAAAGAAAAAAACTGATGCCCTCTGAGAAGAAGAGTCTGACCCTGATACACCCACAAACATGCATTCCCAAATGACTGACTCACCTTAGGCTAAACACTTAGACTAAACGAAGGACTGGCACAAAATAGGGGGTCATTCTCCAAATCTCCAGCTCTCTAATTTGGCTCACTTTGAAGAATAGTAAGAGCCACGTCCTCCTCTTAAGGCTACACCTTAAGCCTGGGACTAAACCCTCAGAACCTGAATTAGTGGTCATATCTGTGGGGACTGTCCCAAATTATTTTTTCACTGCTCCCAGTTTGTTGATGGAAAGAATTGCTAGACCATATCTAAAGAGGATCAACTGTGATTCATGTGTTAATCAAATTAATATGTAAAGTACATTACAATGTGCAGAGAACCAGTGTCTATAGTTCATGTAAGAATCCTTGGGAACTTTATCCTTAAAATTCCTTCAATTAGACTTTTTTTGTCTATATTTTACAGATCTCTATCGTAGTTCCTTGTGGTTTTCATACCCTGGCAAAAAAGCTTTTTTTCCCCACGGCTGCACTTTTACATTTCGCTCGGCTGTCTAACTGGAAACTTCCTCGTCCAAATCTTTAGTTAAGTCGGCAGTTACAGTCGTGTCACGAAGAGTTCACCAGTCATTAGTCTACTTGTTAGAACCGCGCTCCTCTCCAATCTTCTCTCCGCGTGGTGGGAAAGAGCGCGGTGCCTGTCTCTGTTCTTCTCAAATAATGAAAGGTTGTGAGACTTGGCGTCATTAACGCTAACCGGGGGCGGGGCTTTTTCTGAGGTCACCGGGATGTCAACCATTTCATTGATGGGATTCTTTCACAGGCTTTGAGACTTTAATTCACATGTACCTTTGGAGGTATGTGGCGACACCATGTGTGTATTGAGATCACACTATATACTGCTGCTTTGGACAAGCAATGTATCCGATGGTAAAAATCCTAAGTATATACCACCACAGAATTCCTTTCAACATAGTATGTTGAAGTCACAAACAAAAGGCATTGTGGGCTACACTGACAAGAACGCATGAAAGAGATTGAAGCTCTGTATTTGCTTGCTGTATTCCTGCATGTATAAAAAAAACATGTCCTTTTACAGAGTAGTTTCACAGTGCTTTTGTGATAGAAATGCAGAAGTTGAGAATCTACAGTATCTTTGGCCACACACATCAAATATAGCTGGCTCTCTCTGTTCTCTCTTTGTCATCAGCTCTTAATGGGCACTGGGCTTTGATGTGGTTGCTGCTATTGTCTCCAGCATGTCTTGATCAGTGTCCATTGATCTGGAGGAAGCGGCACAAAAACAACTGGAGCAGGCACGGGGAGGAGGGAAATGGTTGTATCACTTAACGAACTGCGTCTTGCTGCATGGAGCGAGGTTGAGCCTTGTGTCAAAGACAAAGTCAGAGAAACACTCAGTCAGAGACAGAAAGCAGAGGGTGACTGGGTGAGCGAGACTGTGAGAATGGGAGGGAAAGACAGCAGCAGTGACAACGTTGCAATGATTTGTAAGTCTCAGTACAGCAGCACATAAATGACTGTTGTCCTGGTTAACAGGAGCCATTTATGGGCTTTGGTCGAATTACTATTATTTTCATTTGTCTGCTAACAGAATCATAAATAAATGTAATCAAGAAAAAAATAATTGTGATTTCATCTGGGTGGAAACACACGGTGATGTGCACTTTTGATGTCTGCCGACCACAAGGAAATAGAAGTAGCTGTTTACCGATGAACGAAAACAACATAAGTGTGAACACAGCATGTTCACAAGCAGTACGCTTGTGAGGAGGTGGCCTGAGAAACATGAAGTTACGGATGCAAACCGCTCTCAGAGCTGGTTTAATTTCCCATGAGACGAACACTTTTTTTTCGACATGGGAGAATTTCTTGCGTTAAAACTGCTCAGAAGCCCATTCATTTCAAACCCTCATTGAATGAAGGAACTTGGCTGTGATGATATGGTGTCTCTCACTTATAATTCTTACCACGGCACCCTCTGGCATGCCATCACTTTTACATCAAACATTCCTGAAAGAATGTAGTCATCTTATCCTCCCAAGATATGATAAAGGGATGTCTGTTTTTGAGGAGAACAGAGGAGCACATCTCTTTGATGGACCAAAGCACCAGTCATAAAGCTTATCTCTCTCACACACACACACAGACCAGCAGTCTTGCTGGGCCCAGACCGTAGCACATTGATGTCTAAGGCTGCTCTCTCCTGACTGACTCCAAGGTTATTGCAGCGCACCATGGAAGCACAGGATATTTGACGGTCCCCTGCCAAATAAAGAGCCCGGGGGGGGGGGGGGGGGCGGGATGCGGGAGAGTTGCCATTGACAACTCCGGGATCTCCAAAGTGACCATCGGAAAATGAAAAAAGAGGAAACTTATTAATAAGAGAGAAGGGTCCAGGGGGAGGCCACGGGGCTTAATCTGTCACCGCTTTACAAGAAAGGGACAAGGCCAGTTCATGACTCCAGCAGCTACGGCTTTTACATGACTTCTACAGATGACCTAATGAAGAATAGCGAGTCTGTTGAGAAGAGCCAGGAGGTAGCCAGCCTTCCCAATGGAGAATGAATCATAGAGCGCAGGACAAAGGAAAATGTGTAGAAGACGTCGTGGGCGAGATCTGAGCTTTGCTGACTCAAGAGGAGTCCCCAGGATACACTGTGTGTCAGGAGAAAAGAGAGAGGGGGAGGCAGAGTCAGAGCCAGCAAGTGTTTGAAGGGCAGCATCAGCAAAGAGAGAGATGCAGAAATTACATTCCTCCAGTTTCTTTGTGCCAAATGTTGAATGGAGTAGTGGGGGGGGGGGGGGGGGGGG
>NW_022280032.1:5378988-5383083 GCF_004355925.1 Anarrhichthys ocellatus | reverse complement strand
CCCTCCGTGTTATTCTTTAATCGCACTTACCCAATGAACATGTGTGCGCATTTGTGTCGAACGCAGGAAACGGGAGGAGGGCAAGGAGGGAGTGGGGTACAGTTGTACAACGATCAAAACAGCACATGTTTTTTGTTTCCTACATGTGTTTTCTTTCCCAATTATGCTCGAACCTCCGAGTCACACAGAAAAGAAGCGGAACCCAACACATCCTTATCCTGATCGACGGTAGAGAGCAAGGAGGTGGGGGGCAGGCAGACTTTTTTTTCTTTCCCAAAATAGGGCCTCATGCTCTTTATGTTTGGTATTGTTTGTGTGCATTTCCTCCTATAGCTTGGGCAGGCCTTGCGTGGAGGGCAGGAAAAAAGACAGCAGCCCGACAGCCTTTGATGCTCATGTTTTATGGTCCCATGTAAACGCATTGTCTGTTAAGTCCTTTTGTTATCCCTCTGCCTAATTAAGACCTCAGAGCAACTTGTTGACTCCACAAAGACCCTTATTCTGGGAGGGGGCGGGTGGTGTGTGTGTGTGTGTGTGTGTATTTGTGCATGTGGGTGTGTCGCCTTTGATTGGGATGTAGTTTGAGAGAAAAGTTCATTTCTCCTACAAACAAAAGCACAGCCATTCATTTTCTGTTTGAGGGCCGTTTGAGTGGAGAAGAACTTATCTCTAGCTGCAGTTACGTTCAAAGTAAGAGCACTTAACACACTCAATCATCCCATTGCATGACGTACACATGCTCCAGACAAGTATGTCGAAGTGGCAATGCAGTACCGACTATTGTTTGATATTTTTTTACAGTCCCTCTTTCATTTCTGCCATCTTCCTCTGAGTCTCTCCAGCAGGAATATGGTGATGTCAGTTTGCTGTTAATCCACGACTCTGAGCAGATACGCTACTCCTACACACACTGCCGCGCGGCTTACTCGTGTAACGTTGATGTCTCTGATACCAACAGATGACGGAATGGTCACCTGTCTCTGAGACATACTGTACATGAAGAAGACAGATAGAGAGACGGGCACTAACAAACGGGAGCAAGTCCCACTCACCCAGCAGACAGGAACTGTTTTTACTGTATATTTTCATTTTTAGCCACCATGGGTTGGACTTCAGAGCAATCTGGATAGTGCAGAGAGGTTCTAAATGATTAACAAAAAAAATGAAATCAGCATTCATGATTTATTTATGCATTAAAACCTAATTATGAACAGTATCGGTAGCAAGAGGAAATGTTTTTTACGTTCACTGTACACACCTTAAGTCGGAGCTTCTCAACTTTGCGATGGGGACAACAAGTGGGGTCATTTGACATGCAGATTTCAATAAATCATATTAGTATATAAAAAATACTTACTAGTATTTATTGTTTAACGGCATACTTGCCAACCCTCCCAATGTTTCCTGGGATTTCCCCTCTCCCAATGTCCTCCCAGGGTCACAGTCCTCCCGTATTACTTCCAATTCAAAAACCTTTTTTCCTTTTCGTTTTCACAACCTGTTTCTGTCACTGCGCAGCGTGTATACGCCCTACTGTTTCCATCCAGACAGCAACATTACCAAACCAAATGTTCTTTGCTGGCAGCCGCTGACACATTGAAAAGCACTCATGGGTACTCGGAGAAAGACTCAAACGGGGGCAAACAATGAATGAATGAGTAAATCAATTCATAAAATGCTGATTTACCCAAGTGAGGTGAATTCTTCTTCTTCTGTATTTTTCCTGAGAGTTAGAAGTAAAGTGGAAAGTGTTGCAGTGTACTAGAATTCACCAGAATGCAGGAAACAGTCTTCGAAATTCCGCTTTGGTTTTAAATTCTCCATATTTTTGAGGCGTCCAGATCGAAAAGTAGGTTAAAGGGTGCTCAATACAGAAATCAGAGCATATCTATTGCCTCCACAGGGTTCTCAACATGGCGACAGCTGAGCCGACGGCTAACAGCACAAGCTACAGAACTGTTTACCTGGAGGGAGGTTATGCTAAGGGTGGTAGCTATTAGCTAGCCAGTCAGCCTGGCTATGTAAATAAAGCACAGAGAAGCTGTGGCTTCATTTTCTGCTCGGGTAGATAACACTCCACTAAATCTTTGCTTAGCAAGAAGTGATCTGCCGATATATGAATGACCCGAATCCTGTATGTAAAACCTTTAAGACAAATACTTGTTGTCATAAATATATGATGTCTTTGGAGTTTCCTCCGTGCCCTTGAAAATACAATTTAACAGTATGCCTTTCTCAAATTCACGTGACGATTTGACAACCCTAACTGCTGGGCTCTGTGTGTGTCCATATGTGCCTGCACAAAACTATTTGTGTGATTTCAATCACTCGGACCGCTGAAATCCAGTCACTCAACACATTTTCGGTCCGTGTTTTCTCATTATCTATTTTCACTCAAAGCACACATCGTCCAAACACGCTGCCGTCAAATATCCAAGGACATGTTTCGGGGTTTTTTCTGACAAATAAATCACTTGAGCACCAGTGCACAGCACACAGAGAGCCTCCTTGAAAAAACAAACACAAGTGCATGCCATACAGTCACTATTGTATGCAAGTATGAGTTTGTGTGTGTTGTTTGCTTCCAGTGGTTTCTGTTTCAGTGTTTAGCTCCATACCAGTGGGTTTTCATTTGTGTTGACACAGATGTGCTGCTTTGAGTCAAGGGACATGTGTTTTGGGACTCCTCTTCATGCAAACTGAGTTTGGTTTCCTTCTGTTTCACTTTGCATCATGTTGCAGAATTGTGACCGATAAGGCAAGCCCTGATAGAAAGCAGCAGTTTATCCATGTTGACACATACAGTTAGATGTTTACTGTGTATTTTTGTGTACATGAATGCATACCTGTTTCTCTATGTGTGTGTGTGTGTGTGTGCTCTCCTGTCAGGGCCACATGTTTTGCTCTTGCATGGTAAACACATTGTCCATTGATTCTTGAATGTAGCCAAATGTAGCTTGTCAAAAGCAAGCCACTTTTTACGACAAGGAATCATCTATAGACCAAGCCTGACCATCACTGTTTGACCTTGAGACTAAATCAGTCTCCCTCTCTGTCACAGGTTGTCCCATGCCCAGAGGTCGGCTGTAAAAGTCCTCCGCAGAATGCAGTACTTTGTGGCCAGGAAGAAATTTCAGGTAAGCAAAAGTAAATCCAGTGGAGAGAAATTCAACAGAGTTAAAGAGAACAAAAGAGGGGGAAGTTGCAGAGAGAGACAAATTGAGAGAGGGAGTGCGAGAAGTGTGTGTGTGTGTGTGTGTGTGGTGTGTGTGTAGTGTTTTTGCGGTTATACAGGATGAACAGGGGGAGCCCCAAGGGGCATATGTCAGCTGCAGCGCTGCATGCGTGTGTACGTGTGTTTGTGTGTAAATGCCTGAAACTTGCACCTGCATGTTGTCTTTGTGCTCACTTCAGTTCAGGCGAGGTATCAAGGGAAGTCTACTAACCTGTCTCTTGGGCTACAGTAGGAATTCACTTACTGTACTGCACCAAAATACACACTTGCAGAAACACACACAGCAGGTCATTGCCTCATGCAGCACTAAAGGCAGCAGACTTAGGTTCAAACATTTTGTGGAGTGAAGTATTTCAGTTTAAAAAAAACCCCAACCTAATCATGTTTGAGATACTTTGGCCATAATTTTCATGCTACATGTTATTGTCGAATGGTTCTTATATTCTTACTGTTTCCAAGTGGTCTATATGTTTTCAATTATGGCCCTAAGTGACTTCAGCTGCTGAGGCTACACTCTGTGTACACCAAGGATACCCTAAAGAGTTCACTGGGTTCTTTCTGATGCTGCTTGTATCCATGTCACACTAAACAAAGCTGTGAAAGGACCTTAACACGATTGCTTTCTACATGACCATGCACTTGTCAGTGCACACACACACACACAGACACACACAAACACACACACACAGACACGCACACACACAATGAGTTAACAATGAACCGTTTGCACCCAAGGGGGTTGGGGATGTTTTCGGGGACCAAGCAACAGCGGCTATGGTTGACAATGGCTTTTGTCTCCCTCCGTGTGTGTGAGTGTGTGTGTGTGTGTGTGTGTGTGTGTGTGTGTGTGTGTGTGTGTG
>NW_022280032.1:5318432-5378978 GCF_004355925.1 Anarrhichthys ocellatus | reverse complement strand
TGTGTGTGTGTGTGTGTGTGTGTGTGTGTGTGTGTGTGTGTGTGTGTTTGTGTGTGTGTGTGATTCACAGCAAGCGCGGAAGCCCTATGACGTGCGAGACGTGATTGAGCAATATTCCCAGGGTCACCTCAACATGATGGTCCGCATCAAGGAACTCCAGAGAAGGTGGTGTCTTTGACCTTGTTTCATGCTCTTTCTGCCTCGCTTTCTTTCTCTAACTTTGTGTCAATTGATTTCAACTTTTTTTTTTACATTCTTGCCATCATTATGTTGATTACTTAACAGTGGCAGACACGGCGCTACGACGGCCCAACACATTTTCATTTGGATAAATGTGCTGCAGCTTCAGAAACAATGCCAATTCCAAAACACATATGAAAATCCAAAACAATTAGGGAAATGTGATTCAAATGCTGCAAGCCAAAACAAATACATTAACAGCGAACACTCTGTAAATACAGAAACGATGCAAAGTCAAAAACACGCAAACCCAGAAAAGAAAAGCAACAGAAAAACCCAATATCCAGTCAACACAACGGGAGACCTTGGGAGATTTTTACGTGATTTTGACTCACCCATGAAGGACATGGCTTGGGTAATAAATTGGTCAAACTTATGTAAGTACGCCACTTGGACCCTCTTAACACCTTTTGCAGTAATTCAGCTGACACATGGTAATGGACTGTGACATTCTGAAACCAGCGGGGCATCACAGTGTGTCAGTATATCAAGAAAAGGGGGATTCCTTGATTATTTATTACAATGTATAACCTACTGCAATGATGAAAGCTTCAATACAAAGAGTCAAAGAGCCAAGAGTCTTTTATAATCACAATTGTACTAAATTCTACAATGTCGCTCATAAAATTCTAAGCTACTGATTTTTTGTTTATTGTCTTTTTCTGCAACCCTAAAAAAGAGTAATACCAAACGTTAACATTTAACAGAAAATCCAAAGAAAAAGATCACAGCACTCACCACATCTGACTTCAAAAAGATCACAATAATGCATTGAACACTTTGCATAAAATGTGTCACCAACATAAAGGAAAGACAGCCAAAGACATGTGATTGCTGTGACATTCCACCCTTAATTTGAGGTGGTGAAAAGAAGACAATGCTTTGCAGTGCATATTGAACTGCTTCAGTGCATTTTTAGATGACTAACAGTCCACATGTGCAAATCTCTTGCGAGTCTGATTGTTTATTTTGAAAGCCTCAATAAGAACATTCATTTATTCATCCCTTTAAAACTTGCATGTGGGTAAGCAGTAAATACCGTTCAAGATGACGCCATTTGTTTAATTGTATTGGCTCCATAAATTGGCTTATACTATTTTAATGTTTTGTTAATGACCTGGAATAAAGTGCTATTTACTCAACTGAATCTCCACAGTATCTGGCCAGTGTTTTCACCTTCCCCAGTTTAATTACTTCTGTCTTTTTTCCCCAGGCTCGACGGCACACTGGGGAAGCCAGGAATGTTTCTTCCAGGTAAATACACAGAAAACACAACAGTCTACATCTGATAGACAGCCATCACTCGTCACTCCGTCCCTGTGTTTACATCCCACACATACACAAGCTGTGCCAGACTAAATATGAGAGAAAGAGCTGTCCCTGATGTGTGTGTGTGTTCATATATATATATATATATATATATATACAGTATATATATATGTTTTAATGTGGGCGTGTTTACATGTCTGTTTTCATATTTGTAAATATTTGAATTTGTGCACACTGCTTGTTTCACCGTGCATGTGGGTATATAGCAGGCTTACGTGTGTTTGCATGTCCATGTGGGTGTACATGTACGATGTACTTCAGAGTGTATACATTAGTTTGGAAATGTAGCTTGAAACCCAAAAGAAGAAAGAAATGAATTAGGAATTAATCATTTGGTATCTTGTAATTATTTAGCTTACTGTTGATGTTTGATTGTATTGTGTTGACATTTCAATTCAGTTTAATTAGTATTCATTAATCATGCAGAAATGATTTGTTGCATCAGCAAGCATAATGTGGGTCTTGTTATAAACTGCAACTGACGTAACAATGGAAATTCTAGTGGAATAGACTTTATCAATAGCCTGATTTCAGACCTCTGAATCACAGCCTAAATCTCAGTCATGCTTGTTGACTGGTTAGAGAAAATAATTGACCAATTGGAGCTTTGTAGGCGGGATTAAGAATATGGGCGTCATCTTCCCATAGCTCCCAAGCAACCTGGCTACATTCATGAAAAATAGCTTCAGAGAAAAAGGTGACCAGCATGAATGAAATACAATTAATGAAATCAAATGAGAAAAATACCAGATCTTAATAGACATATTTCTTTGATCAGTGTGTAAAAAAAACGCTAACGCTTTTGTGTTAACTGAAAATGATGTCAGCGGGGCTAATATGTCACTCGCTACCTGATTGGTTCGGGCAAAACTATACAAAACAATCCCCCTTCCTAACAAGGAATTAGAAAAAAGAAACATGCTGAAAGAATAAAGTGCCAATTCATTATGTTTATCTGGACCTTTATGAAGTTACAAATAATGCAAGTTACGTATTATTTTTATATTTTATAGATAGAATTCACACTTTATTACTATTATTGAATGGTGGCTGATATGAAATGTTTGCGTTAAGTCGTGTTTTTAGGGCTACATAACTCTTTCTGACATATATTTAGCGTCTACATTTCAGTAGGGGGCCGTAAACTGCCACTGTGACCCGCACCCACAAAAGCGGCAAAAAATGAATGAATGGATGGTTTCACTAAGAATCATGAGCCTTCAGGGCTCCTACTGTAAATGACAATGTTATTTTTGTAACTTGTGCGTGAGCGCGCAGTAATTGATCCGAGTGTGACAAAATGTGCTGTTATGCATCTGTTTTTATGCATCTGTTTTAATAAAAAGAAGAAATTCAGTAGTAGCCATCAAGGCAAATGTATTAATATTGGCACTAAATGTTTGTTTGGGTGTATATGTTTGATTGTCCATTTTTATTCATTCACCAGGAAAAGGAGAAGATAAAGAATACCCAACTATTGGAGCGCGACTGATCAGGCTAGAAGATAAGGTAAGTAGACTTGTGCTGCTCAGTGTGTGTGTGTGTGTGTGTGTGTGTGTGTGCGTGTTTGTCTGTCTGTGGGTAAGACAGATAAGCAGAAGTATGCATGTGTAACTGCATAACTGTGTGCCAGAGTCTCTGTTATCAGATGAATGTGTGTGGTGGTATCTTTTGATATGACCATGTTTTGGCTTGTGTGCCAATGCCAAAAAAACACACCTGCATTCTGTGCTCTCCAGCTTATCAGCATCTAGTTAGTGCTGTGTTTAGGCCGCAGTTACGTTTATGTTCGTTTTTTGTAATTATGATCCTGACTCCCATTGTGAGCTGAGTCATGATTTTCCATGCCAGCCCTTCTTTATTTCCTGTAATCCTAGGTACGTTGGGTGGTGGCAATTCTTGGATGTTTATGTTTCCATAAGTGAATATTACTGTACTGGGAGCGTTAAGGGGGGCTAAAGTCTTAACACAGTGAGGCATAGCCAACAGAAAACAGCTGTGTTATGACGGGTGTAACTAGGCGTGTCCTCTCTCATAGAGAGAACAGGAACAGCGTGATGCCAACGTGACGCCAACCCTGATGGTTGTACCAGTTGTGTGTGAATGTGCCCCTGCCTTCCTGTCTGCAAAAGAAATGCAAATCAAGATATGAAATGTGTTTGTTTGAGTTTGCGTGTAGCTATATCTGTTGTCTGCCTCGTGGCATTTGGAAATGTGTTTGTCGCGTGTTCAAGCATGTTTTTTTCATGTCGCTGGTGATGTCACAAACCTCTATCGTCAAGTTGTTCTTGCATCTTAGAGTGAATGAAAACATACTCCTATACAATAGAACAATGCATTCTATAGCCACTTCTATTCTTTTCAAATCAGCCAGCTCAGGATATCCCCCGCTTTGCCTTAACATTTACCATCCCATCTCTGCGCGCTCATCAACACTGATGTTCTGTAATGTTTGCATGCGTTTGCTGTTCTCAAACCCCTTTGTTACTGAGAGAGGAGTAATGATCTCGAACCAATGTACTCTCCGAGCCTGAAGACCTCCCTCGGTGATTGAGTTACGGCCCATTTGCTCAGGGCTTCATGTTGTGATCGCAATCTCCTGATTGGAAACATAAACCTGCGTTCAGAAGTGCCTCCCATACCTATGACTCTCTTTCTCGCTGTCTCTTCCCTCTTTCACTTCTTCTCTCTCCCCACCCTGCCTTGACACAAAGGCAAAATACCAACAAGAGGTGGAGGATTGAGAAACAAATCAGTGGAATCCTACTGACCCTCCTAAACAATGTGGGACCAATCACCGTTCCTCTCATCAGAACTGCATTTGCAACAAGCTTCCTCTCAAAGTGAAACAGAAGCGTAAGCAACAGCCACTTGCGACACCCAGAACCACCCATCCTTCATGATTACTATTTTCTTCGTCTCAACATCCGCCCCCTTCCCCTCTCTCACTTTCGGTCGTGTGAATGTCTTGTTTTGATTGTTCTGATGGGCCAGCACACCTGTTAAATGGGAAACGGGGGCCTCCTTTTCCCCCTCAGGCAGCAGGTGGATGAACCTGCCGAACCTTGTTACTTGGTACATCCCCTGGCCCTCTTCCAGGTACGCCTCCAGTAGCACAGACGTTATTGTCCACTCTAGAGAAACTCAACATGTCAGCTTCATGTTTCTGGAATGTGTGGATTTTATAATTACACTCATAGTGCAATCCTGACTGAAATGACCATGGTTGTAATTAAACACAGCTTGCTCCTTCGCACTCCTGGCACATTTTCACTTAAATCTACTTAAATGTACTCTTTTGGAAGTTTGTATGTGTTGTGTAGTATGCATTTACTCTTGAAACAGCATTGCAACATGACACTTGCGTTTCAGCAGCAACGCAATGCCCCATCAAAACATAACGCTCCAGTTTAGTGAAAGTTTACAGGAGATGTATTGTGAGACAATAAATCAAGTTCAAATGGTTAGCGTGCCCTTGAGTTCAGTTGTCAGCTGCGTTTTGTTTGCAACAGAATCTCCAGCGGCAAAAACCTTTGTTTGCCTCGCACCACTGAGTGCATTTCATAACGCTGTGTAATTTTCTGAGTTGCGTCACCTCTTGCATGTTGCTCGTAATAGTAAACCTAATCACACACAAAGCAGAACCCTGGTGTCACAGTCGAATCACCTCTGCGTAGGACCTTTCCCAACAGCCCTGAGGAATTATTTATCAACTCAGTGCCCTAATGTGTGTGTGTGTGTGTGTGTGTGTGTGTGTGTGTGTGTGTGTGTGTTTGTGTGTTGGTGTGTTGGTGTTCCCATGCCTTTCTCAATACTCACTCTTGGTCAGCCTCCAGCTAAATTTTTTTTTTTGACAAATTCCCTTTCCCCTGTAAAACACCAGACATCTACCACTCTGACTGCTTTATGCTGCAGCTGAGAAAGTAACACAGAATCATTTTCTTGTCAAGCTTTTGTCAGCACATCACTTGTAGATGAATCTATCTTCAGTGGGCTGAAGGCGGCTCGGGCATTGTGTGTCCTGTACAGGGTTAGACAGTGATTTATCACACAAAGACAAAGACACATATAGGTCTACACACACATACACTCGCACACACAGGAGCATAGAGTCGATTAATCACCAATGTGTCTCACCCAACACACTCGAGATTGAATTCTCCAGGAGCGACTTGGAAACGAAGATTGATGGCACTCTGTGACGGCGTGTTATCTCTCTGTCAGAGACACTCGATGAAAAATACCCAAACGACAAGCTCAAACAGTGGCCGCTGTCTCTGGGCTTCAGTGTGGCCTTTTCAGAGCGGAGCTCGCTGCATGCTTTAGGATGAAGTCAGCCCACTGTTTGTGGTAAATCTCTCTCAGTTTTATAGGAGCAGGATTTTTTTTTTCTCATAGCAATGGACAGAAAGGGCATGGAAATTACAACAATATGCTTTCACATATCCTCTAAATATCTGTCTGAAAAACAAGGTTTTTTCGTCTGATGCTGTTTTGTTTCATTAGTGTGTGAAGCAGGAGCCTTTTATTATGTAGGATTTTTTTGTCGAGGTTGGAAAACTATTAGTCCACACAAAACCTGTAAATGTTTGATTTATTTGCTGGCATTTCATTATAAATTTGAAATACCGAATAACTTATTTCAAAATACAAGTTTGAAAACAAAAGATATGAGATACGATAATTATCCTGAGTTTTGAAAAAAAAAAAAGTTTTATCATTTACCTTTTTAAAAAGCACCACAATTTTATTTGATGTTAACTTCAAATCACCATGTGGTTTCTAATTCTTTTAGAGTGTTTCTCAATTTATTTAATTAAGTCTGCGCTGAAACCATATACTGTATGTCTGAATTGGGATTGTGTTACTAATCCAGACCTAACAATACGTAAAAAGATATTTAAAAAAATAAGTCTGTTGTATTTGGAGGCTGTATTGTGTTTGGTGCGTGTAAAACCCGTCAGCAGTGTCTAGTGAGGAAAATAATCTCTAATGCCCTCCGGACCTGCACAGACATGTCTCGGCTCAACACATTATTATTTGTGTAGCTCTAAGTACACTACATGGACCATACATCACGCTCACTCTGTGGTTAACTTCACGCCGCTATATTACGGCAGATATACCGTGCCATGTATGTCACGCTTATATCATGTGCATTAGCACTAGGCGTGCGCAGAAGAATGCATGTCCTGACCGTAATAGCATCTCATTTAGGTAAGTATGCTGTAAATTACAGCAAGGCCAAATACTGGAAATACTTGAGGGCCGGGACAGAGTGTTGTGTTTGTTAGGAGTCCATCTGTAAGGCATTTAGTGCCCCTCGTCTTTAAAAGCACGTCTTTGAGGGGGGCATGAGTGTGTGTGTGTGTGTGTGTGTGTGTGTGTCTGTGTGTCTGTGTGTGTTTAGACTGGTCCGATCCAGACCCAGTGGAGGGCTTTAGAGATGAGGGCCTGGTAAACACACACACGCTCATGTATAAATATATATACATTAGACCATATACAAAGATACAAGTGGCTATCCAGGCATACCTACATACACACACACACTGTTGTCCATCCAGCAGTGTCTCGGTTCTCAGCTCAGCTCTCTGCATGAGGAGCAGCATTTAACGCCTTCAATCTATTAATGATTGTGCATAAATAAATCTATTGAATTCAATCGTGTTTTCCCCAATTTTGGATATTGGCAGAAGAAGTTACAGCCCACATCAATAGGAACTATTACTGCAGTCCCTTTTTTAGTGCCGAGTGATGTTATTGTCTCTTGAAAAATCGTACATTTTTACGATGGCAACAGAATTAATGCGCAGGAATCAAAGACTAGAGGAAATATTTATTCTTAACTGAAACCAAGTAATTCTGTAAAAGTTAACGACCACATACAGAGATGTAAAAGTTTTTAAAGAGATTTCTAAATTCTTTGGACTTGAAAGATACTTTGGAGTTCAATGAGGCTTCCACTGAATGCTCAATTGAATTTTAAGCAGAAGGGTTGTTTTTCCCAGCCTATTTCATTTTAAAGGAATGTATTTAAAGTACACAGTAGGCATCCTCAATCCTTTTGGATAATAAAAGTGGAAATGAACTATCTGCAGACTTCTTTGTGCAACATTATGTTTGTATCCTACACAGCAGAATGATGTCTACCAAACGGACTGGTCTGTGATTGCTGTATGTAAAAAAGGAATTTAAGATGCAAAAAATACAACATTAAGACATTTATTCAAATTTAAATAGTATTCCTTTTTTAACTCTTGCAGATGATCAAAGGAGTCGCACCTCAGTGAGAGTGGTCACACTGTACATTTGCCCTACTTCCCTTTGGCTGGGTCATGGGTGTCGCTCTATTCATTCCTCCACGTTTCTGCATACTTCTGAAAGCTGGCCCTCTGTAATTACAGTGACGGTCACAGTGACCCACTGTCTGTTTTTTTTTTTCCCCTGCCCTTCTGTTAGAAAGGGGAGTCTGCCCGCCATTCCACCTCCGCTTGTCCAGCAGTCTCTGTCTTTCTAGTTCTCTGTTTTCCAGCGTGGACACCTCTCTGTCTCTTTGTCCCCCTTTGCTCCTATTCCCAGCACCTCTCTGCCCTGAGAGCACCCTGTCTGTTGTTGTGCTGTGTTTTGATATATCTGTGTATTTGGCAGCGGCGTGCTCAGCGGGGAGCCGGACTGACCGGGCCGGTCTAAACAAAGAGAGGAAACTTGGCAAAGGAAACGCATGCACACACACACACACAAATCCTGGAAAACACAGCTTCACCGCAGCGGCCAAACTCTGACTGCCCCGTGCTGCAGACAAGCACATACAGAATCTCCTTGCATGTCTGGACTTGGCCTGCGATAGCTACAGTACACAACAATCTAGTTCCCCGTTTTTCTTTCCTGATTAAATCTAGTTCTCTAAATCCTTTCCTGCACAGGCGTCTTTGCACTGCCACTGAATGTAAATGGATAAAAGATGTAGATCTGTGCAAGTATGCTGTGCAGGGAGGTCAGAGGTCACTGTCCTCTCCAGAACAACAGGCCCCTGGAGCTGCTAGGCTTTCAGTATTTTGCTCACAAACATTTCACGGACAGAATGCATGACTTCATGTCTGGACTGACATTAGTGCTGTGCCAAAATTCTGGTAAAACGTCATAATTCTACTGTTTACCTTGCAAGGGAATGGAAAACAAAAATGACAGTCACCATGATAACCTTTCCACAGCTGTGCTGTGTTGAGCTGTCTGATAAACTCCCTGCTCTTACTGGTACCTGTTTAACACACTATTGTTGGCCTTACTCCTGCTCCAGCAGCCTTCCATTTGACTCAGTATGCTGCACCAAGCCGAACTGCTCTTTCTCACGTCGACACCTCCCACCGTTGATGTGGTATCTTCACAGCGTTGTGAACTTGATAGCATGCAACAAGTGGTGTGCTGCTGTGACTTAGATAGCGCACCCAAGAGCGGTGTGCTGTTTGTAGTGCAGTCCAGCAGTAAATCATGTTTCGGCAGTGCGCTGGGGATGCTGCCCCTGGCAGCTCCCAGACGGCCTTTGGCTCTGGCTCCCTTCTCTTAGCGCCACTCTCTAATTTCAGAGCCGGGACCCTGCCTACTACTACTGTGTCTTTACCGCATTCCCACAAACCAGAGACGGACAGTCTGCCTGCATGTCTGGCTGCTTGCTCTCCATCTTGCAGTCTCTCTCCCTTTCTATCTCTCTCTGCCGTTGGGTCTCTCTCTATTGCTCTCACTCCCTGTTTTGTTTTTTTTTGCCTACTGAGCTTGTCCTTTCTTCTTTCCTCCGTCTCTGTCTGGTTCTGTGCCTTCAGGATTATAGGTCTGCAATCTCACTCACAGCATCTAAATCATGTTGTGCACTACCACTGTCTCTCGTCAGCTCTCCCCCCCCCTCTCTCTCTCTCTGCATCTGGGTAGCACCGACTGTGGGCTCGCTCGTTGGCTGTAAATACCCATGGTACATTTCCATTTTAATTGCCCAAGTTTCACAGGGCCCTGGGATATATTTTTGACACATATATTTTATTGACTTGGCCAAATGCCCTCACTACTTTCGGGCTGGACCTTACCACTAATATACTCCTGCATGGACCAGTTCATTATCAGCAGGGAGGTGTGAGCTTATTTAAGAAGGTTATGACGAGGTCAGCAATACAGTTCATGAAGAAGGAGTCTGTGTTTTATTGGGAAATGTAGTCTTACTAGTACGCAGTGTTAAGTAGCCCTGGTGCCACCTCATTTTTGAGTGCTATTAAATCAGTCTATATTACATGGAACAGTAAACCAGCTGTGAATAATGCCAAGCTGTGTACATGACTCCAGAGACTATGAGTGTAAATGTCACTGCTATTAAGTCAAGCTGGTACCTGGGCAACCTAATGGGGGATATGTTATATATATATATATATATATATAATACTGTATTTATGTGTGTGTGTGTGTTATGCGTCGGTGTATATCTGCTATTCAACCAACATGCACTCATAAAACTCCATAAATCTGTGAACGCGTTAGTAGCTAAGTGAACATTTCATTTGGCTTATCAGCTGTGATTTCTTCCCCTGAATCCTGTAATTGGTCTTGAACTTTGGCTATTTTCTCATCATGCCAAATGCCTGACTCTGGAGCTGAAGACTTAGCGATACCGAGGGCTGTCTATTAAATCTCAGTACTTGTGTACTGGTTCAACTGTGTCTGTAGAAATGTTTATGCAGATTCTTATTTTTTTAAGTTTATTTAGGAAATGTTCTTGTTTGGCTCATTAACACGTTAACGGATAAACTGGATGTGTAGGAAAAACATGTTCATATTCTTCAAAGTAAGATCTGGAAAAGTGTAATCTTATGTTAAGTACAATTGGCATTATAATGGTTACCATCTTACTTTAGCGTGTTAGCATGCTAACATTAGCACTGAACACAGTCAAATTGAGGTTTATAGGGATGTTTTTTGCAGGCATTTGTTCATAAACCAAAGTATGTGGCACATTTTGACTAGATGATTGAGCTAGATGAAAAGTAAAGGGATCACTAAAGTCATTTCAGTTTTCCCTCTGGGCCCCATAAAGATCTGTATTATATTTAATGGTAATCCAATAGTTGTAAGGGCGATGGGATTCGTCCTCTGGGGACATACATTTAAATCCATCCATTAGTTGCTGAGATGTTTCAGTCTAGCCCAAAGTGGTGCACCAACCAACACAGACCGACACTGCCTTTCCATTATACGGTAGCAGATTCAAAATAGAATAAGGTACATTTTTATTATAGCAGCAGGGTGTTGTGCCATAGCAGGCTAGCGCCTTAGTTCATGGAATGATTTTAACTAGCTGTTGCTAATGCCGGCGTGTTTATGACTGTGTAAAGATTTGACTGGGCCACTTGTGGTTCAGACATTGGCCCTATGGTACTCTGTGCCCAGACACATCCATCAGGCAACAGTGGGGTTGCTATTGCCCACAGTAAAAAGTGGCATGTGTGTGTGCATGTGCACACCTATGTGTTTGCCCAACTTGCTCCAGCCACTCTCTGCAACAACACTTTACAAGCTTGTCTGTATTCCATAGTGAGTTTTAGGTAAATGACTAATGATTTTACGGGAGTATAATGGTGGGTGTTTTTCTATACCTCTATGCCTCTGGGCCCTGTGTTTCCCTGTAGAAGAATTAAAGTGACACACCTTTCAATTGTGTGCAATTAACTTTGTATTCCACACAGGATACAGGCCTCGCCTAGTCTCTTACGGTACAATGGATTAAGTCTGGACGCTGGTATTTGAGGTTGAATCAGTAAATGGGGCTGTGAATGCAAACTGCTTATTCGCAACTCAGATACAGGGTGGGTCCCCCACCCTGTATCTGTTATGCAGCCATCGTCCGATAGTACGGCCGCAGGCGGTGCAGCTTATTCTGTCTCAAATTTTGAAAATAGAATTAAACAGTTATATCACAATTCAAATGCCTTCCAAGTCTCACATTTTACCTGAAACTAAAGTTGTATTTTCTTTGCTGGCATCTTACAGCCAGAATATGAAAATTGTGTAACTCAATGATACAAGGTTGATGCAATGCAGAGAGCTCTTCCAGAAGTTCAGTTGCTCTGCTCTCCAGTGATCTCACTGGCATTAAGTACAAGGAGCCCCAGTAATGAGGAGTAATTTATATTGCCTGCTGTAGTTCAAGAGTGTTATTACTGGCCTTGATCACATCCAAGTGTAACAGATAAGCCCCTTTGTTGTGCCAGAGTAGATTTTCTGTGTATCACTCTTGCTGAGGACCTTTCTTCCAGGAATCTTTCAACATTGGTGAAGTGGGAACAAAAGCAACAACATTCACAGTTAAGAAACACAAAGAAATGATGATCAGAATCACAAGCATTGCTTAATATAAGCAGAATTGGCATGTGAGAACAAATAACATGAAAGACAAACAGCCCTTTCCATTCTCAATTCTACTTTTCTTTTATGTGGACATGACAACAATCACAGATTGATCAATGCAAGTCTAACAATCCCTTTCCTTTTTTTGTTTTTGGTCATTACACACTCTAGTTGTTGTCCTCTTTCTCCGAAGAGCTGCCTGCTGCAGCTGAAAATTATAGTGATGATCTAAAGACACTGAAACGCTCCCTACGGCTGAGAGGAGCTGCAGACTGTGGGTTTATCATCACGGGGTGCTGTTTCACATGAGTCGTCATGTGATCCATTGCCCATGTAAAAAATAAGCGAGGGAAAGACAACAAAATGGGAGTATTCTCAAACACTTTCATCAACATATAAACGAGGTGACGCATATACAGTTCAGCTGATGGTCTGTACGCACAGCAGACAGCTCAATGCATCTGTTCACTCTTATTCCAGGGGTGCTAAGGAATCGAGACAGACGCAGAGATAGAGCCAGACGAGTAGAGAGAGATACAGCGAGAGACAGACGTTAGTCTACCGGTCTCGATACTGTACGTCTCCTTTGTGACATACTGCTGAGGAAGAGGGAGGCCGGGAGCGTCTGAGCTGAAGTCGGCCTGATAAGCAGAGCAGATAAAGGGTTGCACTGAACCCGCAGACGGAGACAAGAATGAAACAGAAGGGCAAGCTGACAGGGATATGTCTCTCCCTTCACACACAAGGAGGAGTCTTTTGAAAAGACCAGCCAAGACTGCAGCAACTGGACCAAAGTCAGAGTGATAAGGAATAGATGAGATATTCTTCTGTGTCTTATGTTCTTACAGATGCCGGACAGAAGGAGTGTGATCAAGTAGTCGTGTTAACTCACGAACCAGCATAGAACTCTAAAAATGTTGGACGGCAGAATGACTTATGCTTTTGATTTATCTTGCGTATTTTGCATTATTCAAAACTCCCCATGTTTCATGAGTCAAACTGTAGCATCTGCACGCTAAGCCACTGCGCATGCACTTGTGAAGCTCAGCAGGCTCTCGAAACACACACATATACACATCAAGTGCGCTCGGAGGCAGCTTGTGGTGAGAAGTGAACATCGAAAGGTCAGCGTCGACCAAGGGGGTCATTCCCACCAGTCCACCACTGGCCAAACAGCCTGTGTCTTGGGGTCAAAGGACATTTCAGCAGGCCTGGTAATTAAAGGCACAATGGGAGTCCATTCTGGCAGTCTGCGCAACAGTGTGTCTTGTCCTGTCAGTTTGCCTTAGCTGACAGGAGGTTGTGCACGACGAGAGAGAGAGAGAGAGAGAGAGAGAGAGAGAGAGAGAGAGAGAGAGAGAGAGAGAGAGAGAGAGAGAGAGAGAGAGAGAGAGAGAGAGAGAGAGAGAGAGAGAGAGAGAGAGAGAGAGAGAGAGAGAGAGAGAGAGAGAGAGAGAGAGAGAGAGAGAGGGAAGTTACAGGAGTTTCCCCAGGAGGGAAGAGGTTGAGAAGGCACTTGAGAGCAGAGAGATTGTGTGTTTGCATGCATCTGCTGAGTGCACGTGAAATTTTGTTCACTGTTGAATTTTGCAGGAAGGCAATTGAGAAGTGTGTTTTTGCAATGAGGCTATTTTTGACTTTAAATTGAGAGTAAGCCTGTGTGTGTGTGTGTGTGTGTGTGCGTGTGTGTTTGGAGCTCCCCGCACAGCTCACTCAGCACCTTGACATTGGCACTGGGCCTCTGTGGAGATCTGCTGTCTCAGCTGGATTCCTCCCCTCCCTTTTACTCTAACCCGTCTCCCCCTCTATCACTCACTCCCCCCCAACTCCTGCTCTACTCCCACCTCTACTCCGGGCCCTTCTAGCTTCCCTCATCCAAGGGAGAAGAGCTTAAATCACTCCCTTCTCTCTCTGTCTCTCCAAGGGTCTCCTCCCCCCCTACACACACTCACCCCGTCCCCCCTTCACGGATAGTGTCGAAGAGGGGGATGATCTGTGATTGTTGACTCGGACTACTGTGGGAATGCAGGTGCTGTGTGTGTGTGTGTGTGTGTGTGTGTGTGTGTGTGTGTGTGTGTGTGTGTGTGTGTGTGTGTGTGTGTGTGTGCGTGCTTTGGTAGCCCCTCCCTGGGCTCGCTGGGCAGCTCTGTGTCTGTCGTCTGTCACAGCAGTCGTTCAGACTGTGCTGTCATTAGCATGACAGCATGCTTTGGCAGATGGCTGCCAAAATATCAAAACAATCTCTTCTTAGCACTCACGCAACTATGGTTTTAGTAGGTGGTAATTAGGTTCTAGTAATTGTATCGAATTAGGTGTTAAACTGAGGATTATATTTGATTGGTTAATTGATTGTTTATCGTTTAGTTGTTACTTCTTTAGTCCAAAACCCAAAGATAGCACCAAATTCTCGCATTTTGAATTTTGGGGCATTTTTGCTCGATAAATGACTTAAATGATAAATCGATTATCAAAAATTGTTGTCGTTTAATTTTCTAATGATTGACAAGTGGATTACTTGGTTAACAAACAAATTGCTTCAGCACTGTTATTCACACTTGTACATCCTTTGATACTTTGTCAGACTGTTTGGATGCTTTGTTCTGAAGGCTATGGATGCATTAAGACAGAATTGTATTTCCACTATTAACAAATTCCATGAAATTCAAACAAAAATGTACATGTCTACTGTAACTCAAATTACAAAGAAAGCTTGTGCTTTGAAATATGAGTGTACTGTTCCTTTAAATCAGCGTATTTACCAGTGAAGGCATTTGACAATGACAGCCTTGACAGTCTTTATAATCTTATCTCCCCAGCTCAACAATGACAGATGGTATCTGTTGCAAGTCGCAAGCCGTCATGTGCACAACAACTTCTCCTTCCCCATTCCACGTTCCCTCTATGACTGTAAACACGATGCACAGCAGACATAGTGTCACACCAACGGTTTTCCACAAGTTTCTTGGCACCAACCCACCCAACCCCTTTTAAGCTTCTCCTCCTTTGTTTTTCTCCTCTCTTTTTTTCACTTTTCTTATTCTTTTTCATTGCTTCTTTTGTTTTGTCTCTCTTTCTCTTCTTCCCTACTGCTCCCTCTCTTCTCTTGGCCTTTGAGGTTAACCACCACTTGTGTTACACTGCATTACAACTCATCAACAATATGCCGGGCAGAAAGAAAAACAACCCACACTTGTTGTCCTCTCTCTTTCTCTCGCCCTTTTTCCCTCTCACTCTTTTATTCTCTTTTCAGCTAAATCACAAAACAAGCGGGCCA
Source organism: Anarrhichthys ocellatus (assembly GCF_004355925.1). Taxonomy (NCBI): domain Eukaryota; kingdom Metazoa; phylum Chordata; class Actinopteri; order Perciformes; family Anarhichadidae; genus Anarrhichthys; species Anarrhichthys ocellatus. The sequence continues at coordinate 5,363,749 of NW_022280032.1, read as the reverse complement.
AAAACAGTGAATTGCCTAGAAACCCAATATGGACTCCACCCTGGAGATTACACAGTCAACTCAGCCAGCCTGCACTAGAATAACAGCCTGGCCTGCTCCCACTGTCCCATGCCCCGTGTGTGTGTGTGCGTGTGTGTGTGTGTGTGGCTGTGTTTGCAGGCATCTCTGAGTACCTTACGCTCTCTGCGACTGTCTCAACACTCATGATTGCTTGCATGCATACAGGTATTTTGTAAATTTTAGCATACCTTTCAATAAACATCAAAAGTCACGTTCTGTGCAGTTGAGTAGGTTTGTGTATTTGCTCGTGCATGCTTGAGTTTCAGAGATGAGCCATTCCTCATCAGCTGTTGGACAAGAATGTGTTGTAGTACAACTGTACAAAGCGTATGTTCTGTTGTCTGACACCATCTACACCGCATCATTTCACACCTGCTAACAACAATCATGTCACTCAGCAAATGCAGCTGTGTCTTTGACTGACCATTTCTTTTTCTTGTGTAAAATTGATTTGTAGTTTTTTTTTTTTTTTGTTTGTTTTTTAAACAGGAAGAAATAATACGGTGATTCACTCAGGATTTTCTGAGACCTCGGACCCTCATGGTCCGCGTAAGAAAATGTTGTGTACTTTGTAGTTCAATGCATCGACCTGATTTTAGAGGCTGGACCCATGAAGAACTTTGTGGTCCTCTAAACAATTAAATAATAAACGCATTGGTGGTATAGATATGAATGGAGATGGTGGTGACAAAAAAAGTCAGAACAAGACAGGAAAAACACATTTTTGTTAATTAATAAAACAACATTGCGTAACCTTGGTACCACTTCATAAGGGGAGCGTCATGTGAATTTATCTTATCGTTGTTTTGTCACCGAGAGGTTGCATTTATAATGGATTTGGTGTTTGAATTTGATTGTGAGATCACAGTAAATCAGTCCCATATTAACTTCTGGACACAGTCACAGATTGGTCATTTCTGCCAGTAAGTGGTTTAGACAAAAGCCTGATACTAAATTCTTCTCATAACCAAGAGGTATGATAGTCAGACACAGAGTTTCGGTCACAAGATCACAAGATCAGTCTGTAAGACAGTAACAGTCAAAATATTGGGATTTCTAGTCAATTGCCGACACACAACTTTTACCGATATCTTTTATGACATAGCGATAGATTTTGAACAAGGCACTAGCCTTTGCATTTTACTTAAAAACGTTTGACAGGTTGTGGCGTATTTAGACTCCACCACGAAGTGCATGTTATTCAAGTTAGACATTACCATACGAATTAAGCCTTCTATAAAATGCATGAGAAACCTGATACATACTGTATATCTACAACTGTTTGAGCATTACTGTGCACTTTATGCACCCATACTTTAATAATATCCATAAATCATATTAATAATAATCTCTTAATGGTGATTGGCCTCCCTTTTTCCAACTGTATCAAACCTGAACTTTAAAGTCAAATGTTGACAATACATGGCTATCAATAAATTGTATGTCTAGGCATCCAGCATGTATGGATGAAATAGGGAAAAAAGGCTATTTTGATTTGGGTTTCTGAGATTGTGCTACCCAAAGTTTGGAAAGCTGGATCCAATCTGAGGCCAGTCAGGCTGTGGTGATGGAGGCTTATCTAATGCTAGGTCTGTAGCTTTGCAATGCCTGACTCTGGCCTACAACTGGGGCAGAGTGGCTGATTGTTTCCAGCCATGATGGAGGTAATGAGGGGGTGGTGGTCATCATGATACACACTTACACAGAGACACGCACACGCACAAACTGACCTATAAGTGAATATTCATACATGCATGTGCGTGTGTGCGTGTTTTCAGCCACAGCACATTGGCTCTCTCCACAGACCACAGGGTCACTCTCCTACAGTCGCTCATTAGTGGTCACCTCTGCTGGAGGACACACACACATGCTCGCACGCACACACACACATATACAAACACTCACCACCGGCTTTGCACGTGGAGATTTACCGCGCACACCTAAACGTAAATCCACTCATCCACTTCACAGTATTGTGTTTGATGCACGCCATGTTAGGAGCCCTAAAGTGAAACCACATGCTGCTCAGTTCAAGCAGATCTGCTAAATCTCTGTCAAAAGGTGGCCGAGTCATGCCTGTATTGGGCGTGCAATCACGCATATGTGGATGCTGTATCACAAGATGCAGTGTGACAGGCCTGGGGGAAAACAGCTGACAAAAACGGACACGAACATCCACCCCAATACACACGCTCACACGAACACACTTGAATACACAATAGTCTGGAAGCAGAAGCATTTGGGGAAGTAAACCTCTTTAATAAAGAACAGCACATCTAAAGGAACTCTTACAGTAAACCAAAGACTTTCATAAGATGAAATGACTAATACCAAAGAAATTGTAAGAGGCATTTTACATGAAGTCACGTTGCATCGATTAGGGAAGTAGGTTCACTGGTCTCTTAATAAGGACTCTTCAAGTGCCTTAATCAACTTAAAATAATTACTGTGTGAACGTATGCGGCCCAATATACTACACATTTACACCACTACTCCCCAGTTTGTTCCACAAGCAGCTCTCCAACTTTCTTTCAGGCTACATTCTTCCATGTTAAATCTTTAATTATAGACCTTAAGTTATCAGTAAGGCTCTATCACACTTTGTGACACTTTAAAGCACTGCCATGAAATTGAGGGTGAATGGTGTGGTAACATAGGATTGCATTTTCCCACGCTTAACACTTGTGTGTTAAGGTTTTCCCATAGTTCAGCCCATCCTTTCCCAGCCAAATGTCCCAAATCTAGTGTGGCAGGAAAAGCTTCAGCTCTGTATGGCTACTGAAGGCACTAAAGCACCAAGCGCACAGTTGCCTGTCCAGTTGAGCATTGGTGGCTGACTATTGTCCATTGTTTCGACAGTGCGTTTTGCACCATTGCCGCTAGTCGGTCCTTTTTCAGCGTTTACTGCGATTTAGCTTGCATACTTTTTAGGCATTTCTGGGTGTATTTGTATAGCTAGCAGGGAGTAAAGCTGCTTTCAGATGAACTTTAATTCTCCCTGAAACAACAGCACCCGTAGGGTCGTCCTAAAAACAATACAACGTAATTACGCAAGAATCTCATTGTTAGTCAATCAAATATGTGCAACAACACATTTCTGGTAGGTTATGTTGTAGTATTTCTACTGTTTACCACTCAATCGTTGCAACAAAAGATAAAATGATTGTTAATGCTGGAACACATCCGCATCGACCTAGCCCCTTGTGTTTTTTTGTCTGAATTCCCACAAGAGATGTGGGAAGAGAGAGAGGATAACATACGATAAAGATCCCTAGCTGGATGTTGAATTTGCTTGTGTCTAGGCACCAGAGCACCTCACACCTAGTGATGTCACCCACTTATTTGCTGTCTATAGTCTAGGCTTATTGTCTTTCCTAACCAAATACTGAGCTGACAATGCAAATCAAAGCCACCAGTAATTTCCTTTTATTCATCATAGACCATACATTTGTCAGCTGGCCATCGGCTCTACTCATTACTGTGTGTTCAAGTGCTACCTCTTTGCATAGGATGTCCATTGACAAAAAGTCTTTGATCAGTCAGCTTTTGTCTGCGCTAGTACTTTGAGGTTGGCTTGGTGCGCCAGGGCCATCAAAGAGAAGGTCTGAACACAACTGCCAAAGCAGGTTATCCTTTCCCTACAGCACTAGCCGAACAGGTTACACATTAACCAGCCACGCCAGCGATTGGCCCACAACACCAGCTCCTGCTCCCTTGCTGTCGTGAGCAACATTTATTGCAGAATAATAACCCACTTCAGTGTGAGATGGCAGTGGGGAAAAGCTTAAAATATCATCTAGTTTTAGTGCCACAGGTAACATATTGAGCAGCAAAGGGCACTGAAACCGTTCAATAGAGCTGCAAGTTATATAGTAGTTAATCTAGTCATTGAAACTAGGAAGTCATGTCTGTGAGTATAACAAAGATTTTAGGAAAAACTCAATACTTAACAGAAGCAAAGACAAATAAAATGTGGCCCCTTGAAGCAGAAACACACTAGTATCTGTTGTCTATGGTCATATGGCTTTCAGGCTGGATGAGTGACAGATTAAGGCTTTTATTGTGTTTTAACAATTGTTATTCATTGACTTGTGCTAGACGTTTCTCAGTCCATAAAGTACGCAACAGCAGCCTAAAGAAAATGTTGCGTAGGCTAATTATTTAAAACACACTACTCAAAACAAACAGATATGAAATAGACTTGTTTTGGGTATTGGAAATAATTGGGGAATAGTTCAAGGCATTCTTGGAAGTATAAAAGAAGGGAACATGATGATCCTACTGAAGACAAAAGTCTGTTGGTGACCAGATCAAATAGAAAACCATTTTTCGTACGCACTCCTTGACAAAAATGAAACAAATGTAATAATATAAAGTATGATAACTGACTTTAGTCTTTGAGAAACAAGATTACAAGGTTACATCCAATCTGTGTGGAGCGATGGGGAGAAATCTGACGTAATCTTTGTTTCTTCAGCGGAGCAGAAGCTTCAGTGGTCGTTGAGGATGCTTTATGTACGTCATCATGTATTCGCTAGATCCTTTTCCATTGCACTGTGATGAATTTTTCTTTTATCGATACAGCAACTTTCCCACCTCAGCCAAGCGTAAAATCCTTTTTGCAATATAGCAAGATTTTCTCTAAATTTTTGCGATACTACTCAGGGTTTGTTTCTGCGCAAATTGAAAATGTGCATAATAACCATTGGATGGAAATGCACCTTGTGTGATCAGAGCCCTGATCGCCTAATTTTAAATGGTGAACTATCTCGTAGTTCATTTTCCTTTAAATTGTCCCTACTTTCCATTTTCTATTGGAGGCATGCAGTAAAAAACAGAATAATGGGAGAGAACCCTAATAAAGCTTTGGCCTTGTGCCCCAAAAAAAACCCTAATGACTTGATTTGACTAACCTTAGCCTAACCAGCTATCAGCCCTTTTACCCGGGATGGAAAGCTCATTTGGGCCTTTTCGGAATGGCTGAAATGGGCAGTCCCACTGTGGTTGTGAGGGGAGAAGAGTTTGGAGCACCGGGATAAGATGCCTTTCTGATATGTCAGCATTACGTAGCCCCAGGGTGTAGTTTATAAGTACATGACTGTGGCTGCTGCTCAAAGTCTGTAGTATATATGGGTAAATCATTGGCATATTTTGTTGGTGGTGTAACGTCTTTGGTATTACGTGGAGGTTTTGAAGGAGGGAGGATGCTTAAGAGTGACATTAGTGACAAATATCCAGCAGGTTATAAAATATTTCCTACTCCCTGGAATATGTTTGCAGTCTCAACTGAAAACAACCCTACAAAAAATGTGTAAGCCACGCACAGACATTTGCATTAAGCCTTATTTGACAGTCTCAGTCTGTATTTGCTTGGGATCTGCAGTGTTTTTGTCAGTTCCTATTTATTTACACTTCATGTATGTTTGCATACCAACGCTAATATGCTTTACATATCAATAGATAGCTTGCATCTGCTAATTGTTCCCAGAAAGCACCTAGCAGCGCTAGCCGAGGAGGGCCCTGTGTATGAATAGCCCGTAATTGCAGCTCGATGGAAAACACTAATGCAGCTCGTAAAAAACAGGACAGGGCACTTAAGACTGGTACAATTACTCTTTCCAACAGACAAACAAAGCCAATAAAACACACCATGCAGCACACTCTTCAAGTCATCAGGCTTCTGACCTACAAACAAGAGGCAATCAATCCAAACTACTGTTCCCAAAACTTTTCTCCATTGTATTCAAATGAATTTAAAAAGCCCCCACAAAAGGAAGAATTGTTCATAACTATAAATCTGTTCAACATGATGACAGAGTGGGGGTTGCATTATTAATAGTATTGCATTTGGAAGCTTGGACCCATAAAAATATGAATTTGGCAGTAAGTCATCAAGACTGTGAAGAGGCAGAGAGAGAGAGAGAGAGAGAGAGAGCCTCTGGGTATTTTGTCAGACCCATGCAAAGCAATCAACTGAGCGTGCTGCAGTCGTAGCAGATAAGGTCGTGCTGCAGGCTCTGCAAGCCATTAACCATTTGATGGTCATTAAATCATTAATCTCTGTACAGTAGTTTTCCTGGCACAGTGGTCCCCACTTCGAGAAATGTCCAATGTAACTGCTGAATTGAATCATGGGGTCACAACAGACCCAAAACTGCGTGCAATTTTTCAGTGCGCTTTCAACATGCTTTGTTTGTTGAAGAGTAAACTTAACCAATGTCATTGCAACTGGAGAAGTTTGCAGAGAGACGTCTGGCTGAATCACATCAAGCTAAATAGAACAGAACATGGAAAACAATGCTGGTGGCTGCATTTAGAGGACTTTTGCGTGGTAGTGATTTTTGGGCTGCTGTAAACAAGTGTGTGTGTCTGTGTTTGAATGTACTGTGTGGAGGGAGCGATGTGTGTGCATGTGCACAGGTGTGTTATGTGGTCATTGCAAATCAGTATGTGTGGTTATATTTCTGTGTGTGTGTACTCGGCCAGTCATTCCCACCAATTTCTGAAACATTCCTTCTGCTGTCCCTGACTCACAGTTCCCATGGGCTTCATTCTGCTGACTCGCCTTCCCGCCACTTTTGCTCCCCTTCTTCCTTTCACCGTCGTGTCCTCCCCCCAGTCTTTGTTTTGAACGAGGCAACATTATTTTTGAACCTCTTGTTCTAATTATCTTCTGCGATGATGGTAATGAGTGTACGTGACTTCGGGCAATGCTTTGCAGGTTTTCCCACACTCTCTCTCTGGTGTTGTTTGTGTTTCTTACTGTGGTTTGTCCTCAAAGCAATTTGCGGGTGCAAAAAACAAAGGGGAGCTTGTTAGGAGCTCACAATCAATAGATTATAACTCCGTTGACTGATTGAGAAAGAACGTGGTAGAGCGAGAGTGTATGTCTGTGTGGTTTGTCGTCTCGTATTTCTGTGCATGAATGGGTATTTGTGTCGTGTGTGTGTGTGTGTGGGGACAGTTTGTCGGCCTGTCTACCTTCTTGTGAAAGGGTTTTGGTGTACCTTGTAATTAATTACACTGAGTTTTAATCAAAATGAATTTAATTGGTCAGTCAACTTTGCACAAACTGTTCCAGGACTCAGGCTTAGGGTGCGTAAGAAAAACTAATTTACATCAATATATTTTATATACATTTATATATAAAGATATTAAATCAGAACTTTAAGCGCGGCAACTAACAAGATCAGTGATATTGATTAATGTGCCGATGATTTTCTCAATTCGTAATGTAGTAATAGTTAAAATGTCATACAATAGCAAAAAAAAGATATTCATCAATATATATATGTTTGTGTTATTGTGCTTATTTATGTATTTGATTGCCTACTTAATGTAATTTACTCAAATAAAAAACAAATGACAAAAACATTTGTTTATTTATTTATCAAAAGGTACATTTACAAATGTATTAATTAGGTTATTGTCTAATTTGTTAATGTAATTATGCCCCTCTAGTCTTCAGAGAATACTATAATGTTTAAGAAGCTGCTGAAATGTCTACTGCATGTAGCACTTTAGTCCCATTGATGGTCGGTCTGTCAGTGCACTAGTTAGTCAGTTCCCCATTCAACACTTTTTCCAAATGTAGCATATAAAATTAATTGATGCTGAGTTCAATGTCTTTGGTGTGTCATTGCCCTTGATTCCTCATCCAAAGAGACAATCACTCTCGCTATAGGTCATGAGGGAATGCTTCCTTACATTTATTACACAAGGATTGTGGGTCTGGATATTTTCCTGCCACATCTATTGTGACAGCTACAAGACCACAGAACCTGACAAGAGAAGAAATCAAGAGATGTGTCCAAGAGGAAGTGAAAAAGAAATGTCTGCTTTTGTATGGGGAGTGATGCTGGAAATGATTACAGTGGTGTAAACTGTGTCTACCTGCGTTGCCATATGGCTCACTGCTGCTGCTGGGTGTTTATAATAAAGATAAAAAGCCAGCGGTCCTGAGGCACATCATATGGTGCCAGTGTATTTTGGACAGATTGCTGAAAATAGTGAAATAGTGACAATGGCTAGACTTCCATGAAATTCATTGTGTATGTTTATAATCCTCAGAGGATGGATTTGTTTGCTTTGGACGACCCCCTGACCTTTTGTCTAGTGCCAACGTCAAGCCTCATATGTAATATTGATTTAATAAGACAGATTGCCATGACATTTGTGAAGCCATACGGGCACATGGGGATAAACTTCGGAGCTTATAGCCAGAATGGCACCATTTTAAGAATGTTGTCTTTTTCATTCAATAGTTTTGAATGATTTTAAGACGTAATGAACATTGCAGCCTCTAGGGGGGCTCCAGGCTTTGAGTCTTGTTGGACCACTTCTGCAAACAAAGAGCAGCATGATTGAGATGAGATTTCCTCTGTTTATTTGAATCTGTTTTAGACCTATCCCTGCAGTCATAACTTTATGGTTTTGTCCTATCCAATCAAATAGTACAGAAAGTAAAATGGAGAAACCCTAAGCTTTGTAAAATGTGTAACATGTGAAATGGTGTAAACCAACTGTGAACTTTCCTGTCCTACCTTACATTGATACTATCCTCAGGCAGCCAGCCGCCACATGCACCGTTTCTTCACTCCTATCCCCTGCAGCCCTACTACAATTCAGCCCCGTATCACATTCCCGCTGTCCATCACTGGCACAAGGCCCCCGCTTAGCAGCAGAGAAAGTCCTCGGGGTCAGCTCATAATGGACCTAAATGCAGCTCATTATCCTGATAAGGCAGGGGCGGTGGCCGGGCAATGGCTGCCTGACTGGCTGGATGACAGCCACACAGCTTTGACAGGTAGACAGAGCTAGACACAGCCTTGGCGGCTATCTGATGGACCCGGCTGACAGATCCAGTTGCAACGGCCTGCTGCTCTGCAATGGAAAGGACTGGAAACTGGACGCCGCCGAGCAACACAATGATATCTCCAGTCCTGGCCCTCTGCTGTGTGATGGAGTGTTGTGAATATGACTCTGTCTTCCCTCCCGATGTGAGCCCTGCAAAACATGTTAAGATTAATAAGTCAATTTACTGCGTTATAGGTGTGGGACATATAAAGTCAGTGGGTGTTTATGTAAATTATGTATTGCATTAGTAGGATTTTTTTATCTTACAAAGATCAAGGAGGGAGATTTTTGCTCGTTTTGTTCCAGTTTGCAATGAGAGTATATATTAAGGTTTTAAGATCTTGCTAAATTACAACAAATTCACCATTTACTTACCCAGAATCTTTAACGGGAGGATGTCCATTTTTAAAATGACCACATTGAAAGAAAAGACCAGAGTCTAATTAACACATATTCATATTACACGCATATTGATCATAACACATGTTCACAATCCATGTTATCCATCGTTTCGTTGTACTACCAGCTTGAGAAGACCATTCCACATTATGCTAACATCCTATAGAAAGGTCAATGGGTGGTCAAAGGTTAAAGATTTCTTGAGGCAGGTGTAATTCACCTGATGTTAATGGAGTGATATTCCTTGTCCTGTAAGATGTGTCCAGCTCTTGAGGAAAATTAATCCTCATTTTGGAGCAACAGTTAAGCTCATTGTATAAGGACCTTTTCACAGTATGCATGCATGATTTTCTCTCTGACTGTGGTTCAGACACAGTTGGAGGGAGGCCACGTTGCCCCGTCGCTATCAGGCCTTGCCATCAGGCAGGAGGAGGCGTGGGTGGGGGGTGGGGGGTGGGGGGGAACTGTCAACAGCCCCAGGCCCCCGGGCATCTAAGTAGCCACAGATTCTCTTACAGCCAGATGTCAGCCATAACACCACCACACACTCTCACTCACTGATCAACTTCTCTGTGTCTCGCTCATCCATAACAATATCCTCTCTGCCCTTAGGTGTGTGTGTGTGTGTGTGTGTGTGTGTGTGTGTGTGTGTGTAAACTGTAAACAACAAGTGTGCTGAACAACAGCGTAGTAGTAACACGTCAGCAGCCACTGCCCTCAGAGCAGGGACGGGAAGGGGCAGGTCTGTGTGTGTGTGTGCGCGCGTGTGTGCGTGCGTGCGTGTGTGTGTGTGCCTTGAGTTTCTCTTTATCAACACTGCCTGTGTGTGTGTCTCTGTGGTTGTACATGCGAGGGTGTGTGTCGGCCCGCGTTGATGTGCCCGGTGGAGGCATGTTGGGCAGATGCCGACTTTCCGACAGTGGGCGTTTGGCAGCCATGGAAGAGGGGGGTTACGAGGGCACGACTGTCATTTAATGTACAAATCGTACTCCTTCCTCCCTCTTGCCTTTGGCACACACTGCTCTCGTATAGGGTGACGAGGTAAGAGATAGCTGCAACTGGTATGCTTTGGGCACTACGCACACAAAAAACACACTCTACTGTTCAGAGACATACAGCGCACACAAGCATCAAGAAAAGAAACCCCGCACAAGCTAAATGCACCAATAGAAAAACATTGTACACACACACACATACTGATACCTGCTCATGTTACATGGTTTTATACCTTACAGTATATATTGTACTAAGCTTTCAAAAGGGGAGGTATTTTGAGGTTAAAGAGGTATGTGACTTGATCAAATAATGGTTGCTGAATAGGTATCATGCTGCTCAGCATATTCTACCGCAATCGCTCAGAGCCATCGTTTTGAAAAAGCATTCCTTGTGAAGTTAGCAATTTGCCATCTCCAGTGTAAGTCCACATTATCCAGGTGCATATAGGCTACCCGCACGCCTCTTTTTTCCCCCAACAGGCTTACAATGTGCCTAAACAGATTAAGAAATGTTTTTTCCTCTTAGATGGTGATCTTGCGGGCCTTTTCATTGTCTGCTGCAGACTCGCTCCCCTCCACACCTTCATAAGATGCAAAATACTTAATTACAGCTCTCTCACAGACGTACAATTACAGCTGACTGCTTTTGGTCTTTTTGCACACACCAACAAAGGCATGGAATATCACATAAAGTCTCATCTGTCATTTGAACTTGAATGCAAGCCAAGCCACCAGCGATATTAACGTCTGCTATTTCAACTCGGCATTATTTAAATGAAGTCTAGCTGGGAGGACAGATGTCGGAAGTTGCATAGTGTTCCGATGTGACAAAAGTGACCGACACTCTCTACTTCTCACACACACGTATACATACACACACAGCACCCACCTCTGTTTCTCACATCACTCTGAAGTAGCTCCTTGTTCACCTCTGATGGGAGAGGTGGGGGAGGAAGCGAGAAATGGCAAAAAAGAGACAGAAATGCGAGAAAGGGTGGGAGTTGACCTTTAGGTCCTGCTGAAGCAAGCTCTGTAAGTGAGGGGGCGGGTTGGCTGAACTAAGTGGCTGATTCATTTCCCCAGAGACCCCTTCCCCCAAGCCCGTGCAGACACAAACACACACCCGCTCCCCTGTGGATGGATCCAGTGATCCAGGTGCTGGCCTCTGCAGAGATGGCAACAGGACCTCTGTTGACCCCGAGGGAGCCCAGCTGGGGTGGAAGGTCAAGGCAGAATCCTCCCACTGTCTGTCCGTGTGTGTTTTTGGCTGTGAAGACCACAGGCGGAGCCTCAGGAAATATGGCTGCCCCTGGGCCCCGCCTGACCTCTTGTCATCTTTTAACAACAGAGAAGACCAGGAGAAAGGAGAAACTGAAGTCTCAACGTTCAGCTGAGTTCAGAAGTTTAGGTGTAAATGCGCCTGTAGGGCTGGAAGAATCCAGCAGCAGTTAAAATGGAGTTAATGTCTCAGTGCCAGTGGAACCAGAGGTTATATAAGTTCTAATAAAGTTGTTAAGTCAGAGATAGTTTGAATATACTGTCGATTAATGATATAGTCTTTTTGTGGTTTTGAATGTACCCCTTGTCATTGGCTATACCTGCCAACCAGGCAACATTTCCATTTGTCCCACTCTATGTCTAAATACACTTTTCTATCAACCCTGTGTTTGTTCAAGACGAGGGCCTTCAACATTCAGCATCACGCATATGAACTTGGCACGCAAATGAACTTGTTCTCCTCCCCCACCCGTCTTTTCCTTCCCCCCTTCCTCCCTCCTCCGTCTCCATCCCTGCCTGATCGGTGTTTCCTTTCAGCTTGATGCTAAGGCAAGCAGCTGTCTTGTTTTGGGTTACGGTGAGTGACGCTCAGGTAACAAAAGCTCAACGCTGCCCCGTCAGCACTCTGCCCTCTGTCAGCAGTGTGCTGTAGCAGATGCTAGCTGAGGTAGTGACGCGATGCCTGGAACAGACAGCGCTGAGGGCTTCATAAATTAGAAATGATCACTTTGTGAATAGGATAATGGCCATACATTAGAAATGCTTGGTGGGGGAAGAACAAATAGCATCAGGAAGTTATTCCATCGTCACAAACAAGTTGAGATGCACCTGTGACAGAAATTGTGAAGATGGTTTCTAGCTTTTACACTGAGTTTTCCATATAACAGTGGTCAACCAGCCATTTGAATTGTGCTGATCAGAGGCACAGCTATTTTTCGTTACTGCTTGGGAGCCATTCATGGGCAGAGGCAGAGTTATAGGTCAAAGGTTACAATGTTCTTTTGTCCAGCTAAATGACCTGCGGTTGACAACATAAACTGAAGAGCAAGGCAAAGTTAGTTTTAATGATAAGTGGAAAACCCATTCGTAAAGGGCTCTATGTTGGATTTACGTTAGAGAGACTTCAATAATCAAATGGAAATGTGGAGAAGAGACATGCATTATACTGTTATGTGGTTTATAAGTAGCGTTATCTGAGAGGGGGTGCTGGCGCCAAATAAACAAGTAGCATGGAAAATGGAGCAAGTGAATTCCCCATCGCTTTAACGTAATGGGCCTGCTGAGTGAAGACCGCCTGTATGGATGTGGCACAGTGTCGTGAAAGTTGCACGTACATGATATAGACGGGGTTGCAAGCAGGCAACAGACGATAGCAAACACGAAGCATCTGCAGACTGAATAATTACAGACGCAACAGAAACAAAGATGGTAAAGACGCTTGACCGCACACACACACACATACACACACACACAAGTTGTGCAGTGAGGACACAGCGGGGTTTTAAAGATAAAAATGGATAGACTTTACACACTCAAGCTCACCCCCCCTCCACTTTGTGTCGGTTCCAAACAGAGACCCAAAAGATACTCCTCACAAAGATGCTGAGTGGCAGGAAGAAAGGGAGAAAAGGGGCTCAAAGAGAAAGACGGAGTGGCACCTAGTAAAGGAAGAGACAGCGTGTCTTTACTACTTCCTGCTGCCTGGCAGCTGAAGCTGAGAGGAAGATCCTCGTCTCCTTTTGCCTCCTTTTAATTATGGCCAATTACAAGGCTAGCACGCCAGGACGTATTACACGGCAACCAAAGAGCCCCCCTCGAGTATGTTTGTGGGACTGAGGCGCATGTTATGGTGGTTTAGCGCAGCAACGTTTCCAAGGCCCGGGCTCCGAGGGGTCTTTGCAGTTCTCTTTTTGTGGTTTTAATGAGAACTGAAAGCATGAAAATGCAGCAGTAGAAATAGGCCCCCTACTATAAATGAGCAGCACTCTTCCCTATAGTTCACCAGAGGCCAGCTTTCGAGGTAGCAGGGAGACAATGCTCCTACACATGTGTCACTCCTCGAGCTACGTTATTGTAGCTGGTAATGTCTTCATCATAATTGTGCATGATGGAGAGGTAAAGGGGCAACGAGACAAAAGGGCTGAAATGGTGGTCCTCGAGATGTTGCATAATAGGAAGAGAATGAGCTGAATAAGGTCTCCTGTTATATCCCAATACGTCCTGATATGTTGGAGGGGCAGCATGGTATGTGTGTTCTTAGTGTATCAATCCATTACGCGTGTAGATCTAGGGATGAAACTATATATGTTCTATATAGTTATTTTATATTAGTTATTATAAAGCTATAGATATAGCTATTTGTATATTATGTGATATTTAAATTTTATGGGACTTGCAGAAATTGATCAGGTTGAAGTTGCTGTCTTGTCTTGTGTGAGCAACTTAAACAGACAGCATGATAGTTGGGAGGGATGGGATCTTTAACCTTAAAGATTAATGAGACCTGTGTTGTGGCAACATGCACAACATCTCGTGTTTGAGCGAGACTGGGGGCTTTATCTCATGCCATCTTCTCCATCTTCCCAAAATATAATAATTGTTTGTTTTTGTTGACTACCAGTTTCCATTTTCCATTTCCAACTGGCATGGAAAAAACTTTGTGACATGTATACTAAAGAGTTTTATACTCTTCTTTAGAAACATACAAGTCTATTTCTTGGCACACATTGTGTGTTACATCCCTCCTCCGGTTGGCCGGTGTTAATAGCGCTGTTTGAGGCCTCTCTTGGCTCTTTTGTAGCTTTGAGTGTTCAGACACCTCCTTAGCATGAGGTGTGAGGGCACGGCGGCTGAGGAGGGCCAAGTTTGTGTGTTGCAGACACGGATTCAACAGAGCTTGTCGTGTGACAATGCAGCGTGATGTGAGGTGGGTGGTCACTCCATTAGGCCGCGTCATTCCCTCCACTCTGTAAATTTATAGCACCTGATGATGTGGTGACTTCACATCATCCATAAACACTATCCTAACTCACAGAGTAGAGTTTCCCCTCCTTGTTGTGCCTTTAATGTCAAGCACATGTGGATGTCTCATTGATGCCCCTTTGACTCAAAAAATAAAAATCCTCATGAATTCATACAACTGATAGATTAGTATGTATTAGCAATAAAGAAAAGGAGTTGAACTGAATTAGATCAAGAATAGTAAAATGCAATATGAACTGTTGGTTTGCCCACAGTGGGCCTGATCGTACATTTCCATGACACTCTCCTTTCCTTCCTTTCCTCCCTCTTCCAGCTGCAGGCTTGACTTAGCATTAGCTTTTAGTGGTGCACGGAGATGTCTGTGGCACAGGATGCTAAGACAAAGCACCCTCTGATATCAAATCACCTCATTTCCAGCTCACTGGGCCAGTTTTGGGGAGGAGGGGTTCCTAGACTTTGGAGGGCATTGCGGGCCTCTGATTTACACCCTGGTGCTGCAAAAAAAACAGATGAATGCCTCACAATAAGAGGAACATTGTTAAATCCCCAGCAAAGGAGGAGAGAGGAAGGAGAAAGATAGAGAGCAGGAAATAAAACGGGTTAAGGAGACCTGTGGAGATACCCAGTGGAGTGATGCCAGAGCTGTTACACTTTTAGTGGGTTTAAGCTTATTTATGTGATAATAAGCAGGATTTGAACTGCATTTGAACCACAGAGATCACAATAAAAACGTGAATCAAATCCCCAAATCGCCATCTGCCTTCTATCTCAAAACACATATTTCCTTTTTCTCTTCCACAATATTTTATTTAAAATCATAAACACGAGTTGCCTCTGTGGTGACCTTGGGTGTTTTTTTTGGTGCGAGAGCAGGAGCCCCCACTTTTCTAAGTGGCCGATTAGGCTCCGCCCTCCCCGTAGTGTGGAAACCGCTCCGACAGGAAGCTCACACCAAACATTAACGGAGCTCTGACGTCAGTTATCCATTACACAATCCCGTCTGTCACCAAACTTCAGTCACCTCCGCTTGTTCTCTATTTGTCCGCTGCCACCTGCATTCTAATCCAGCATCTGAATTTGAACTTTTTCTTTTAAATTTGTCATTTTTCGGCTTTCTCTCTTCCACCTATTTGTCTCTCTCTCTCTCTCTCTCTCTCCCTTCTTCCCTGTCGCCCTCTCTATCACGTAAACACACACGCTTTCCCCAGACTGAGCTCATCTAATCGGCATCTTATCAGCCATCTTGTGAGCGTGCCATTGTTATGACTAGAGTTGTTTCTATTCCCAGAACAGGGCTGACACTGAAATAGAACATTCCCATAAAGCCTCTCTGTGTAGTTGGTCAAACATTCCTCCAAATACCAGTTTCAGTAAGTCATCATCATCTTCCGCTCATCCCTGAGCTCATCCCTCCTACGATGTTTTTTGCATCAAAAGCCGTGAGATGTTTGTGTATTAAAAGAACAGATGAGCTGTGCCAAGATGAGATTGCTATTAGGCAGAGAAACAATGCATTCCTCTGACTTGTGTCACTTGAGTCAATGTTGCAGTGGGATCTGTAAATGTTTAGCTTAATGTAAATGCAGATGTTTTCAAATGCTTGCAAGTATTTATTACGTGCTCTAGCCGAGGCATGACAATGAGCAGTCTGATAACTGTCAAGGGGGTTTGTGTAACTGACCTGTGTCATTATTCAGTTCAGTAAAAGGACGAAATACGACTCGCAGGACGGATGTGATTGGTGTTTTTTTCACCAGGAGTGCCTAAAAAGAGAATCAGTTAGAGCCTGCAGGCCATCCATTTATGTGTCAACCTTGCTCCTCAGTGTACGTCACATTCTCTATTTCATTGTCAATTACCACAAAGGCACATTTTCATTACAGTTCCTACTGAACTTTTCTGTCCAACATCAGCTCACAGTTCGGTTTCCCTATCCCTTATCTTCTCCTCTTTTAATTCCACCTTTAACATGTGGCCTCTCACACACTAATGCTCCGAGCTACTAGCGCGAGAGAAAAACAATGAGCCGGAGGTCCGACTGTGTTCGCCTCTCCGCCCGGTGGAGCCTTTGATGGGGCCAGGGGTAGCCAGTGAGTGTGGAGCCTGGAGAGTCAAGGGGGGCTCGGGGGCAAGCAAGCAGCCGTTCCACCCCTAAACCCCTGTAACTCCATCTTGGGTCATGAGCTAGGGGAGAGGCAGGCACGTGCCACAGGAGCGCCGGAGGCCCCCCCGGCCCCGCTGTTGCTTTTGGACGATGCGGCGGTGCTAGCCTGCTATTGAGCCGGACCCGGTGTCGAGTTCTTCATGGGGCCTCCGAGATGAGACGATGAGATTTTGTACAGGTGCTGCTGCCTAAATGAACACACACACACACACACACACACACGCATGATCCTCAGGAAGATTTGCACAGCTGCGTGAAGGAGACCGCTCCCTTGCCAAACGTAGCAGCGGCCCTCTGTGAAGTGCACTCCAACACACACAGATGAAGAGCGGCTGCTCCTCCTGCACCGGCACACAGCGCTCACCAGGCAGCACAGGAAAAATAAAGTTCAAGGGCCTGGCCCTGCACTCCTATTACATTAATTACTTTTATGTGTTTATTCAACTCACACTAAAAAGGAGTCTCCAGATACATCGTGCTCATTTCTGTCTTGTTAGTTTCCTTTTCTTTTATGGTTTTTGATGACTATTGGGTACTTCTGTGTACACGCACTATGTGATCAAAAGTGCGTGTTTGTATTTGTGTCAATATTTCTATATCCATGCACATACCACTTTACCTATGAGGTGTGTATGAGGATGCAAAGGATCAATGCTGTTGGTGTTGAGGCAGCGTTAAGAGTCTCCTTTGCGCAGACAGGTAATCAGCTCACGACACATGAAGTGGAAAGTTCCTGCCCGTTTTTAAACGGATCTCTGGGAAATGATTCGTCATCACGTGCTGCAGCTGTACGCCTCACTGCCGCTCAGTGGGCAGAGCGGCAGCACTGGAACATCTGTCTCTCTGTTTCTGTCTGTCTCTCTCTCCCTCGCACTCCCGGCCCTCTCTCTCTTTTCTCTGCTTCTTCATCTGTTTCATCAGATGTCTCTCACGCTTTTTTCCATTTTCTCTCTGTCTTCAGTATTTGCGCCGTTCATTCTCTACCCCTCTCACATTCCTTTGTTGTTTTTTTTTCTTCGTTCAAATATATCATTGAAATGGCAAAATCCTCAATCCACAAACCTCATTCATTTTTCATATTTAATTAATGTCAATGGTGCATCATACCTCAGGGAGATTTGTATCGTGTGCTCATCCATATACATGCGATGAGTGGCATGAAATGTCATGCCTCCAGGACCATAGTAACAGCTGAAAATAGCAAAACAGGAGCATGGATTACATAAAGTACAGAATGTGCAACAGCACAAAACAAACAATAAGTAAGTGCATTGCGATATACTTGTATGTACATACATAAGGCACGTGCTCTTCTTTAAGCACTTAAAGCATTTTTTTGCACAAGCTTTAATGCATTTAAAGCAGTGAATTAATATCATCCACCAAAAAAAGTCAAATAATAACAGAAAACATTAGCGGTCTTTCTGTCTTCACCCTTCACACATACACAAGCGCCCTCTCATCCACAAAAATGAAGAGATCAAAACCACAGCACACATATCATGCCGCCCTCTACACACAGACACACACACTCTGTCTTTGAGTTTTAGCCATTCACCACTCTGCACGCCCTCCCCTTCCTCCTGTCAGCCCACTCCAGATGTGCGAGGACAGAGGGAGCCCAGTCGTATTCAGTCAGTCACTTTCTCCCCAGAGTGAGAGTGAAACACCACCTGTGTGTCTGTCTGCATACATTTAAATAAGCCAGAGCCATAACCCTCTAGCTCACCGCAGGCCAGCAAGAAAGCCTCGCTGATGGCTTCCCAAGCTGGAGGACAGTGAGGAGAGTTTTTTTGTTTATCATTGAGTTTCAAAAATCTTATTTCGTTAAAACAAATGAAACAAATTTTTGCAGAAAGGACTTTTTATCCACACAAACAGTTTTTGTGACGCTTCGACAGTCCTTTGTTTTTAATAAGACAAGATAATGTATGAAAAGATATTTTACAATTTGCTTTGGAAATATTGTAATTCATTGAATTTGAAAATGTAAACTTGATTCATATTGAACAACACATCCTAATACCTATGAATACCTCTGTAAACGACTCCCAAAATTGCATATATGACCAGCAACAGGCAGTTTTAAACATGTGGTTGATGTGAACTGAAACTGAAACACTACTTTGTTAGGTTTAGACAACAAAACTACCTAGTTAAGGTAAAGATAACGGTTTGGGTTAAAATAACATCATTTAGGTTTCAGAAAGACAAAGGGTTTTAAACCAAAAAATAATAAATAAGGGTCAAGAGAAAAAGGAGTTTGCTTACAAACACAGAGGTGAGAAGGAAGTAGAGGGGAAAAGAACAACACAGTCCTGCTGCAGTCCCTCTGAGTATTCCTCCCTCTCCCCTCGATGCTCAGCCATTGCAGGCCCCAGCAGAGTGGTGATCCAACACCATGCTTGATAGCCCAGAGGGACCAGGCCTAAATCCGATACTGGGCCTCTTAACACACGCATAAAATCAGCACATCCCTCCGCCCGGTGAAAACGCTCCATATTCTTTCACCTTTACGACAATACTGACTTCATTCGTGTGCCATTTGGATGAGGCTATCCCCGAGTCTGTTACTCAGAGTATTTATCGAATGTGAAGAATATTTTAATAAGTCAGATGTAACCAAGAAAGTTGATGATGTAGAGTACAGTGCTTCGTGAGGAGAGAAGGAGCTGCCCAGTCCTATTCACTCCAGTACTTCATCAATTATGTGCATTCACTTACACCATTCAACAGCTCAACAAGCTGTATGTAATTCTGCTGTTTTATTTTAGTCATAAAGTTAAATGTGTACCAGGATGAACAAACATATTTTGGTCATGAACGGATAAAAGGGTTTAGTCAGGTTTGCTACATAGTAAAGTGGAATGTTTGAACTTATTCTTCCCCTGGAAACGCTGAAGATGATCTTGACCTTGACAAGAGTGATAGCCTTAAAATGTATTTGTCATGCCAGAATAATCCCCATGCTTTGGATGAGTGACATAAAGTAACCGGTTTTCCTGTTATCACGGGCTTGAGTTACTTCTCACAATTGCTCAGTGTTATGTGAGGGTGAGTGCCGCAGTCGGCATGCTTTCTCCTACTTGTTGCAACTGTTTGATGTACTGCTTCACTCCACGCTCCAAGTATCATCCCTCTGGAAGCACTCTTTTGTGGCTGCTTCCAAACAGCGGAGTATCGCAGGCAGAGGAAGACGTTGTTAGAAAGCGATCGTGGATATGATCCTAATAAGTAACCACAACGGGCTGCAGGGTTAAAGCGTGTCATCGACCATCGCTGCTCTCTGCTAACTGCTGAGCTAACTTACTAAACTCCACAACAAATCTCAGAGTTTGCCGCCACAAAGCCCAGGTCAAGAGGCCAGTGAGACAAACAAACCCTTGTCTGCCTTTCTGTTTGGACAAGGATTTGTTCCGGAAAAGCCTTCACTCTGTCTTCCTTCCTGAGGTGTTTATTTGCACTTGGGTTCCCACCGGCACCTCAGCTGTTTACAGTGTTTGTTTGAATCGTTTCTATTTTATTTTCAAAAAAGAAAACAAAATTATTTTGGACAATGCTGGTTTGTTTCTTGACCTATAAATATTTCCAGACGGGCAACCGGATAGACATCCTTCCCATCATTGGAGGTCAACCAATTAGCTGAAGGAAGCCATTGGTCGTTGGTTTCTTTAATAGCTGTGGTTTCATGTGTGACCTCACTGAGCAAGTGTAAAAATATCAAAGCCACATCCATGAAATACACTAGTCTACATTCATGCTTCTTCTGTTCTACTTCTTGTAAGTAAGGTGAGTTTGAATTAAGAATTATTTTTGAGCCTTCAGACAATTGAGAAAACTGCTGTGAGTTTCCCCCTGTATTTATACTCTTGCATGTTGATTTAATTCAATGACTTCCACAGTTTTTATTTCTACAGTTTATTTTCCCAACACTTTAACACAACTGACACTTACAATGTTTTCATTATTGAGTAATCTGTTAATCATTTTACTGTTTATTCATGTATTCCTTCTAAATGGGAAAGAGGTTGGAAATATCCAAGTTCTCAATGCCCAAGTTGGCGCCATCATCATATAGCTTATTACGTCTGACTGACAGATCCCAATGAGAACAGAGAAAGGCAGTAAATCCTCCAATGATCTTTGAATGATGTGTTTTTTATCCAGGCTTTTAAGGAGTTTTGCTGATCATTATAGTTCCCTGGATAAGAGCTGGTGTAATTCCCTAAAATGAAAATGCAATTAGTGTGAGACGGGGGAGATTACTTCCCACTAATTGGAACGACTCATCTCTGCCTGATTCAGCCTGATGCAGTTGAGCTCCTAAAATCTATGGGAGTATCACTGTCGGCTGCGTTTTGTTCTCCTGTCGACTCCAACCCATTTTCAGCATTGGGGAGCACAGAGACATTACACGATCATCGAGCAGTTTTTCCTTCATTCTTAACCATTCTTTCATTGATTCAAACGTTGACTGAAAGCGCCCTTGTCTTCTGTGTGCACATCCACCACCACCACCGATCTTGGAGCACATCATCCCAGGTATTTGATTCAGTAGTGTGCTGTCATAAGGGGTCCGGATGTTAGGGGTTGGCTACAGAGAGGTTAATCAGGATCAGAGCTCAGACCCACCGGCCTTGTTCAGAACCAGCAAAGCATACAGCTCACTGTTTTCACAATACACCCTTAGCTGCCATTAGTGCTGTGTCACCAGACAGGGCCTTGTGTGTGACAGTGTGCGTGTCTGTCAGAAAAAGAGATATGAGTTTCTGGAATCAGGAACCTCCACACACACACCTACGTATTCAGTCACATGAATTCACCCACACACACGTTTAAGGGGGATGAGTCTCATTAGCCACCTCCTGTTTCAAGTTTTATTTTGAGGAAGTAGAGGCCAGTGGAACCCTGCTTACTCATGACAAAACATAACTGGCCTACTCAAATTTACACTAAAAGGCCATTATGTGACTTGTATTGTCCAGCAAATTCACTTGCTTCCCCTATTGTGACTTTTGGCCCTTAGGTTACCTCGAGTTAATATTCCACAGACACTTTCATCTCATATAACGTGAAACTACAGAGATTTTACTGTGCAGTTTGAACCCAGGTTGTAATTTATTTAATATCTCTGTTTTATTCAATGAGCAGGATTTCTTTATGGCAACATTTAATTAACTGGACATAGGAAGACGCTCTCAAATGCGGTTCTACACTCAGGGCTTTCGCTTCCTGCTGCTCCCGTTTTGCATTTAAATCTGTCAATTGACAAACCACATGGATGCTTTTATTTTGAAGCAGCTACTTTCAATTTCAGTCTATCAGTTTTTAATATTGCAGGGAGGAATGGTAAAGGAAGAAACAACCATAATCAGGAGTTTAGATGAAAAGCTGCAGGCAACAGGATAAACCAGTATACCTCCAACATGTGATTCAAGTAAACCGTGGCTCTTACTGTGCCGTGCTGTTGGATGGAAAATCACTCATTCTGTCCGTGCATCACAAAATCTGATAGTGGTTCCTCATGGCATTGCACACTGTGGGTGTCCCAACCCTATGGAAAAATACTATTATTACCTCTTACCAGAGATTTTATGTATTGTCAAGATGCACATTTGAAGGTGTGTCCTCTAGTCTGGTTTAGGGAGGTGTGTTTCATTTTGTTCTGTGTTTATAAGTTTCGAGTCCATTTTTTTGACAAATATACTGCAGTAAAAAATATAAAAAGAAAGATGAATTGGGGCTTTTTACTTTTTATATGTTTGAGTGTTAGATCTTGGCTAACATTTAATCCCAAGTTTGCAGAAAAGCATTGGAGGTCTCAACAAAAGCATGGCGAGGTGTGGTCTGATCTAGCAAAGATCACAGTGAAATACACATCGTACTGCTGGCTCTGTCTGAGTCATGATGCCTGGTGCAGCATGATAATGTGACCTCAAGTGGCGTGATGTGTGACACTGAGCTATTCCCTCTATTATAAACCACAATCTGCAAAGAGAAGTGGCATTCAGCCACCATTGCCCAACTTGGCTGGCTTCCCCTTCCTTCTCATTGTATGTGCACACCCGGGACAAAATTGCACAACATCAACCCAGTGGTTTTTTTTTCCACTCTAAGTGATGAACGCTCAGTCATAGATGTGGAAGTTGAATTTTCCTCTTACTCTTTTCCACGCATTTACTCACAAACCTTTTTTTTTCTCCATTAACTAAACCCAAAATAGACTCAGTTGGGGGCAAAAGACGTATTACACATGGCACACACACTGTATATTTCCAGCATGTCCTGTAGAACCGCGGCAGCAGCAGAACATGTGCCTTTATGTCTCTCACTCTCTCTGGCAGACCAGTGGTCACAGTGTGCCACGGTGGTGCGGTTGTTAAAAATAGAAAGAGTTAATTCAGCAAAGCACTTGTAAAGCTTTACCTGCAGACACTTCCTGGACAGGGCCACATTTCCTCCCCGCTTCTAGCTCAACACTCATCTAATTGGGGACTGTGATCTGTCCTGACTGCCTCCTTTGACGGGGGAAGGATAGTGACGGAGGAGATCGTGTGAGATGGAGAAGCAGAAAAAAACAGAGAGCAAGAGCGAGGGGCAGGGGGTTGTGTTAGATGAAAGCCTGCCTCTCTGTTTACTACAAGCTAAAAATACTATCCATTCTGGTTTGCTGCTGGCATGAGGAGGGGTGGGGGGCTGGCTGTGTACATATGTGTGTCTGTCGTGGGGTGGGGGGGGGTTTAGTCTGTGTCTGTCGCCCGAAACCCAGCAGCTGGAGGCTTGAGGGCTGAGGAAGGGTTCCACATCGCTGCGGGGGGACAACAGGTGGACGAGAAGGCGTGTGGTTCAGTGTTTGTACTGCACATACAGTAGGTCTGTGTGTGTGCTTAAGGGTGTGTGTGTGTGTGTGTGTGTGTGTGTGTGTGTGTTTGTGTGTGTGTGTGTGTGTGTGTGAGTGAGTGGGCTTGTGGGCAAGCGTGTGCAGAAATGTCTGCTTTCAAGTTCATTCATGTACACAAGCTTTACATACCAGTCCCCTTTGTAAAAAAAAAAAATAGTTTCACATAGAGCCTGTGTCTCTGGTGAAAGCCAAGCCTGAATTGTCTTATTCATGCTTTCGAATCTATTTAAATCCCAACTGAGGCAGTGCTATGAATCAAAATTAATGACTGTGCTGTTGATGCTGATGTTAAAGCTCTGGTATGAGCTATGTATTGGCCATTCACGGCAGCCGCTCACTACGCCTCTATTTTTACGTGTGTGTGTGTGTGTGTGTGTGTGTGTGTGTGTGTGTGTGTGTGTGTGTGTGTGTATATAGGGGGGCTAACATGTGTGTCTTTCCCCACTACTCGCTTTTACCCTGATGACAAGAGGCAATTGGCCTTCTCGAATGACAGTGACTAGGTACTGTGAGGGCAATTGTACCCGGGCAGCTGTGCATCTCTCTCTCTCTCTTTTTCTCTTTTTCTCTCTCTCTCTCTCTCTCTCTCTCTCTCTCTCTTCTCTCAGTCCCCCTCCATTAAGCTAAAATGAAAGTAGTTACTGATTCTGTGATTAAATTCCTTCCTCTTTGTGCAGGGGTGATCAGATAAGAGTTACCACATACGGAATGCGAGAGCTAAAAACAAGGTGAAGCTGGCGGCCAACACACTTCCCTGGGTCATTATTGGCATACCTGAGATGCTGGAAACACACCAGATGGCTGCACTGACATACAAAATGTTATGTGGACTTTTCTTATTGTTTACATGTTATTTTATGGTTGGTAAGTTTCCGCAACGCACCATTGTGATCACACTTAAATGTTCCCTGTAGATGTTTTTTTTTTTTGGGGGGGGGGTTACCTATAGTAGGCGCTATGGAGCTGTTTGTCCATAAGATAAAGAAGTCCAGCCAATGGTTTCATACTGTAAAGGAAGGGACGAAGAACACTAGTAGCAAGTAAAACTGCATTCTGCACAATGTGTTTTAGCAGTACCTCCAATGTCCGTTGTGGACGCCTGAGATCTTGCCTCATAATTATCAACTTTAGACTTTTTCTTTAATTGCAACAATAATTCAGTGATTGCTCCATACACATCAAGTGCAAACAGGAACCACCGCTAGTTAATGCACCATGACTTTTCATGTTGCAGACTTGTGAAGAAGGAAGGGAACACAGGCTGAAAAATATTGCAAAGTTAACTAGGTTCATTGTCATTATGACCCAAGAGACATTTATGCAATTCGATTTTTTTATTGTTTCAATCTTAATTCAATCCTTATTTTAACCAATTGCAGTACACCAGCACACACTCAAATACAGTAGCAGCTTCAAGGCAGAGGTACTGAGCAGAGGAGGCAGGCTGCAGTGACTGGCCAAATGAGTGGAATAGTTTCATCTGGCCTTATCAGTTTCAAGTCTTGTTTTGTCTGCCGAGCCTGGCAGGCCCAGTGTTGGACTACAGGAAAGAATGTTGGGTCATCAAGCAGAGCTGATGGAGTCCTGATGAAATTTGGCTCTGGAATAACACCAGACATCCCTGTCCACTGTAAATGGGAAACAGTCAGTCCAGCTCTCATTCCAGCTGCATTTGGTAATGCCACAAGGAAGCTGTTTCATTCAGATTTTCTAACATTCTGCTCTTTATAATTCATCATTAAATGAGCCAATTCCTGAGAGCTCCCTCGACCCACTGACCTCTCCGCAGTTTCTCCCCGGACACTCTGACCAATCGTGTGTCTCTAAACACTGTCACCGGCCCACCAGACGTCTCCGGTCTGCTCAACCGTCCTCCTCAGCTTCCCACCGACATTTGCAGACGCCATCAAAACATCACTCCTCTAAAAGCCAAACAAACTGTCTGTACGGCGCGAGGCTCCCAACCAACACTTCTCATGTCCACATCTTTGATGAGGAAAAACGGCACCATAACAAAAACAAGAGGCGAAGAGGGGAAAGATGCTAAATTTGGAAACAGACAAGTGGGCGACAAGCTGTCTCCTCTTGCTCTTCTGTCTCTCGCTGCTTTACCATGCTGTCTGTGTGAGGCCAGCTGTGGTCATACAGTATAATAAGCTTTCTATCTGAAATAATGGCTTTAATGCTGGTTAAATGGGGCAAGGGGGTTGGTTGGGGTCACGCTGACTCCTGCGACCAAGGATCAGCTGGCACAGCGTCGGGGCCGTGGCACCAGGCACAGGGCCACTGTCTGGGCAGTGCAGACAGCTGGTGGGGGGGGTGGGGCATTGTGGATACTGTCTCTGTCTGAGACACACATGCACATCATCTTCAACTCCCTCCACTGTACCCAGACAACTCTTGTTTACATCGTGTGTGTAGTATCGTGTCTCCCTCGTGTCTGAACTGGTTTACAGTTTGGATGAAGTAATACCTGAGGGGATGTTTGCCAAAGACACTATTAATACTGCATGTGTTGTCTATTAGCACTGCTCCTCAACATAGAGCTCAAACATAAATCATTTGTTATTGCAGTTTAAACATATTTAGATTTTAAGCTGATATATTTAGAAAATATTGGGAATTTAACTTATTTTTACTGTTGGTAAAATGATTGATTGCAATGAAAAAAGCAACTAACAAATAAAATTACAAATTGATCATCATCCTTAGCAAACAATCACTTTTAGCTTAATTTTTTGTATAATTGTAAATTGAAAATACTTTTAGGCGCACAAGCAATTTAAAGACCTCAGTTTAAGTCCCCAAAAAAAATCTGATTCATCTTTAATGAAAATTATTATTGTCTGCAGCGCTACTAGGCTTATGAATACAATATGTAGGTGTCATGGTTCCTCAGCAAACAGCACCATCTTTGTTGAGGAGAAAGCATTTTCTGTGCATAAGCCATGATGCCATTAGTATCCATTTCAATACCTAGACCAAAGTGCTGGCACACCCCTTGTCATTTATAATATCAGGCTGACTGGCCTATTGATGACGAGAACAAAGCCACAGTGTGGCCGACCTACAGCAGTGGCCGTAGTAACATGGCACCTCCCCGGTGACTGACGATGCCACGCTGGCTGCCACCACAGCCTGGCACGGGAGGGGGGGTGCATGGATGTGTGTGTGAGGGTTTGGGGGGCATTTGGTGGTTGTGGCAGCTGGCAGTGAGAAAACAGGGGGAGGGGGGCTTTCTTATTTTATAAAGACTCCCCTGTGTGAATGCGAGGCCACACCCTGGACGCAATATCTCTTGCCGAAGTGCACGTACACATGCTCACACACACAAATATGCAGTAGTGTGGACAAAGCGACTGACAGATTGCCTTTAAACACAGAAACCCTGCTCTGGTGCTCCATGTGTCCTGGTGCATATCAGTATTTGTGTGTTTTTTTTTTCTTCTTTTCAGTGGATGAGTTTGAGAGATTCAAAAGCAGAGCAGTCCACAGTTTTGTCCTGTTTAGTCATTGCCGCTTGCTAACTTTCCTGTCCAGTTTATTAGCTCTTAGGAGACAGGGGAATGTAATCAGACTGTCCTGATTGAGTCATGTGACGGCCATTCATCCTCCCACATTAGAGCGCAGGATGAAAAACTATTAGTGTTTGGCCTCATTGACTTTGTTGAAATAGTTCCTAGAAGAGGAGAGGCCTTAAATAACCAGAAATACATGTGTATGCGTGTGTTTCTTTGAGACGTTTACCGTTCCTGTTCTACTTTTTTTTTATGTGAACATAAAAAAAGCGGGGTACAATGTGTGGGACACCGTGTACTGTCCTCATGGGGGCCACCACACTGGGGACCAGTTAGGAGCAGATCATGTCCAGCTGTCTCTGAGGACAAATGGTCCATCAGGCAACTGCTTATTCCCTCCACCATATTCCCCCCCCCCTCCTAGTGTGTTTCAACTTTTTAAAACTTTGACCCTTCTTAAGGTAATATTTGACAAATTCTGTAGGAGCATTGAATTTATTAAATAATGGGACACAATCATACATCAGTATAATCATTACACTTTGATTTATGTGATATTTCATTTTTTTTTTCTATCCAGGTTTTTAGCAAATGTAATAAGGTTTTCTGTTCCAGGCAATATAAATGCTCATGTTTGATATTTACGAATAATATTTTCATCATGTTTTAAATGTAACTGCCAACATATTCTTATGGTACTTACAAACATTCTTGTGCTATTCACGAGGGAAGGGAGCCTAAAAGCATTCCCTCACCCCCGTAGTCGTCTGAGCTGACAGCGGCTTCATCTCTAGGCAGCCTTCTCGTAATTCATCTCTTTTGGCTTGTTTATGCTGCACATTTATTTTGTTTGCGGTAACATTTACCCTGCCCTCACATCTCTCAACGTGAAAAACGCTAATGCGCCTCCAACACAACATCAAAGCCTCTCCCGCGCCCAACTCTGGCTGTTTCGATTTATGGCTCTTTTTTTTTTTTTTTTTTTTTTTTACCTCCTTACAACATGAAAGACCATCAGTGTTTTCCAAAACGTACGTATGCGCATGGACACACACAGGCATGCATTACCACATGGGGATGCACACACACTTTCTCACTCTCTCTCTCTCTCTCTCTCTCTCTCTCTCTCTCTCTCTCTCTCTCTCACAGCCATGTCCAAACAGAATGATCGGTAAATCAAATAAAACACCCACAGTGTTTCGGAGAGAGGGAGTGCGCTCTGAACAACGGAGAGATAAAAAGCCAGAAAAAAAGAGAAGTGGAGAAGGAGGAGGCGAGGAGTGGACGCGGGGGATTGTACGTCCTCATGAAAGTAGCCTTCAGAAACAAAAGCAGCTTTGAGTGCGCCCCCACTCAGAAGAGAGATTAGCCGGTACACACACCCCTCAACACACCACCACCATCACCGCCGCCACCCCTGCAGAAAAGAGCTTTGGCTGCAGTTAAGCGGCACGTGGCGCAGCCCTTGATACTTATCATGTGCGTCAGGTGCTCTTGCTCGGTTTCCTGTTCTTTAAAACATAACCACCATTTCCCTCTTTTACTCCCTCCTCCTTCTCTTCCTCTCAGTCCAGAACCAATCTATCCGCACCGGCATCCAGCCTTACCTTTCATTTCTTCTCTCTCTTTCCCTCTCCCCCCCTCTCTCTCTGTCCATCTCTTTCTCCTGCTTTTACAAATACAAAGAACATATTGTATCTGCCAGCGTTAAAGTGAATCCATTCTCCTTGGCAGCGGCCCGGCCCGTGGTGAATCCGAGCCGGGCTAGCTCTGTTTTCCAGCTGGCACAGAGGCCGCTGGTGGAGCGGGTCGGTTGCTCGTCGGGCTGGTGAATTTGAGTCGAGCTGACGCGTTTGGTTTAGGACTTATTCACGCAGTCTGTCGTTCTCGCTCGCCCTCTTTCTCGTTCTTACTCAACTTGCGAGGCATGACCCCAGTTCACCTCATGCGAATGTACACTTTGAGGATGCTGGTTTACGGCTTAATTTGCACAAAGTATTACTACACACACAGGGATCTGTGTGAGCTCCTGAGAGGTGCACTCAAGAAAAGAAAATTCAAGGATATGACATTAATAAATTCTCTGGAAAGGTTTTGCAAACGGGTCACATGAATATACCAGACTGACATTTTCACACATTCATTGCATTAGCTGGTGGTTTTCAGCTGCTCTTATGGAAACCAGTGTTTAGCCCTTTAGAAACCAAAGAGGAAGAACAGTTAAGGTCATGGTAGTGCTCCTATTTAGTTGTCTTGGAAAAGTCAAGGAATTTGACATCAGGGCTACAGCAGGAAGCCTGAACTCAGACACACACTGCACACACAAACTCTGAACTATACAAACTCACAACTAATAATTCCTGTCACCCCTTCAAATTCATGCAGTCTCACACACAGGACCCGACATGCATTACCCACACTCTTTCATGAAAGCCGCACTCAGTGACACAAACGCATCATTAATGCGACGCTATCCCATTTCCTAATCGTGGTCCAGGCCCAGAAACTGAACACAAACTCCTCTCCTCCCCTCATGAGCCCAGAAGATGAGCCAGCGCACTCACAAGGCAGCGAAAACAAACTGTTAGTAATATGGTCACCAGCGTCATAAGACGATCTCACACTTCTGCACTTCTGTTTGTGTTTCTTTCACGTTATATATTTCATTTTTAGAATGTTTCTTTGGTCATCTGGAGCTGTTTTTAAAGCCTGTGAGAGGAGGAACGGAGCAAGAATTGGGGTCAGTTTGTGTCCTGTGCAGTCATTACATACAGTACAGTGCATCTGTATCCCCACCTCCATCTGAACAACAATGGTGGTCTGTTGGTTAATATTCCCGTAAATTGATTAAACCGCAGGCATTCACAGATGTCGGTCATTACCAAGATCTTTATCGAAAAGCTCCATGACAAATCTCTGAAATTAGAAAGTTCTGAGTTAAATTGTGAATAATCGTAATTGACATGCTGCCATATTCTTGCAGGAGAATAAAAACGTGTAGCCATCCTAAATCTAGCAAATTTAGTTACTGATATATGACCTTAATTTGTCAAATATACACTGGGCATCAACTGAGCTCAGCAGCTAAGTGGCAATGACGTGACTCACTGACGAAACTCATCATCATGCAACTGCATTGCCTATCCTTTTCCTTACATTTATCATGTAACTGCTGACAGTTTAAGAGACATTAAATACTTGTTCTAGAACAACTGCCATGTTTTCTCAATTAAAAAGTCAGAAGCAAAGACGAGTGGAGTGATGGATTCAACCAATTAGGCGTGGGAATGCGTGTCAGTGAAGGAGAGACAGTCTGCCCCAAACGATGCCCTTCCAAAAGAAAGTCCTGTCCTGCTGGCTCTACAAACTAAAAACTCAACACAACTTCACAAACTTCACTTAGAGTAAAGTGAAGGTATTGTGCTGTGTGAGTGTACTGCTCTTTTTCTGAAGTTCTGAAAATAAATCTGGGTGCAGCTGTGCTGAATTTATTAGTTTTGATGAGTTATAGCTTGTTGCCTGCTGTCACTCAATGTAGTGCTTTTAAAAACCGTGATTTATTCTTTTCACAACATCAGCACGTCAGTGGCCTGCTGACTTTCCTGGTTTAATGTGGTGTGTGTGTGTGTGTGTGTGTGTGTGTGTGTGTGTGTGTGTGTGTTTTAGTGTCAGTGTTAACCTTCCACTCCTGGAGACAAAAGCCAGCAGTGTCCTTTTCTTTTTCCTGCTTTCAAATTTTTAAATTTATTTTCCTCTTGTTCTGCCTTTTTTTTATTCTTTATTTAATTCCCCTCTTCCTGTACTCTCTCTTTCTGCCCCCCCCCCCATCCCCTCATCTCCATTCTCCATTCATGCAGCTCTGTCACTGCGATGATAATGATGACCTCTGTGTAATACTAGCTTGTTATTGGCCCACCAGCGAGGCCAGTGTGCACACCCTCTGTTGCTTTTTCTGCATTGACCATTGTGTTGCGAGCGACATGCTGGATCGCATATGTGTGTGAGTGAGTGTAGGTGAAACACAAAGAGCAGGCAGCCAGTCTGGGTGAGCCTCGGATCTGTGGAGAGGCAGAGAAATTCACCTGATCTGACCCTATGCTGTTTCTGCTGCTATTCTTCTTCTATATGAACAGGGCTGGAGCATAACTGGAAACGAACACTCTCTCTCTTTGTTTTACTGGATGTTTACACACAAATGCTTTATTTTGTAATAATTATATTCACACAATGCCGCATTCTGATTTTGATTTGCTGCTTCCTGTTGCCAGTTGAAATAACACAACAGTACCTTTAACCTGCAGGCTGTTCGAGACGGCAGCTGACAAATAGGAAATGAGCGCATCCAACTTCTGAGTTTGAATGGAATGCCTTCACTTATTTAGAGCAGTAGCCTATTTACAGATGTTCTTGGTTACTTGGGGGCAGCAGAACGAGCTTTAAACATTGACATATTGTCACCTTAAAAAGTTGACATGACAAATGTGCAACTTCTTTTGGAATCATGTGTCTGGCAACCTGCTGAAGTCTGATATACCCTCTGCTTTTGGCTATGGCAAGGTACCAGTTTGGTGATGTGAGATTGGTTCACACTTTTTCACTGGAAACGGGTTAGTACAATTGGTGAGAGTGAAACAATACAGCTGGGACATATTGCAGGGAAGGGCAATGTAAAGGGGCAGCACAGTGGGATATCTGTTAGCGAGAAAGATTAAGATTTATTTAATTGAAGGTACAGAGGTGTTTTGAATATCTGTGATGGTTTATTTGATTGGAATGGTTTTGTTATATCTACCCATTCACTATACATTAGCCTTTAATTGTATGCTCTTTGTGACTTAATTATCTAAGTATTTGCTTTTAAAATTATAGCTTTAGGGCCTAAGTTTTTTTTAGTCTTCTTTTACAGGTACCCAGTTGATTTATTTTGACCACTAGTGGCACTGTGGGGAAATGTTTTTAAAAGCAGGTACCCATTTTGTTTGTATCATCTGCGACGTACAGGATTAAACCAAACAGTCTTAAGAACAGGAGAAGCACCTTATTAGACTACCCACACATTGTAATGAACTGAAAACCATCAAACATGTACTGTTTAGATGGCTGCACATTAGATGTAAAAAGGATTACTTTGACTGTTTAAAACAAAGGAAATTGACATCAGTAACTGGATATTTTCTGTTTTTTAAAACCTTGCTTTGTCACCCAAAACTAAATGGTTCCCTTCCAATTGGAATCCCCATTATGTGAGTCATGCTAGTGCCATGTAAGTGCACACAGCCATAACAAAGAAAGAATGATGCTGTGAAAAATGTCTCGTGTTACACTGTTGTGAAGCACCGGGTTCTTTGAGGCCAGAGTGGTGGGAAAACACGTTACACATTCACTACAGCATGCGAGGACGGTGACCTGTGCGATTGTTATCCTCTCGTCTTATCGCTCCTCCTGTCCCAGCTATGTCTCCATTGTGTCGTGCGATTGAGAGCATTTCAATGACAGGAATCTTGTTTTGTTGAATAGCGCGGCCTAGTCTTACACAGATGCCAAGACATTCCTGGAGCTGGTAGTCTTTCCTTTTGGCAGCCCCGCACCTCTGTCTCCTCTACTCTATTCTTGTATTTTCCCTATACTCACTCCTCTTCCCTCCTCTTCGTCCTCCTCAAGGTAACTGTCAAAGAAAGAGCAAGAGGTAGATGTGTCACTGTGTTTTCATTTGCCTACGTGCTCTGTGTATTGACTGTTCAAAGGACTGCAATCTGCAGCCAAAAGTGCACTATTGGTTGTATATACCGGCCTTGTTTTCCCTGACCAATAAGCCACACCACTTCACAATAACTAACTACTATTCATTACATGTCAGGAATACCACAAAACTCCCTCTGTCTACCTCATCCAGTATCTCATTTCTCTCTTGCATGACATGTCTCCATTTGTCAGCAATTATGCGATGGTAGAATATTGCACGAATCAGAGCATGCAGCGATACCAAGCACCAGGCTTTTCTCCAGGCTTTATAACTCTCCAACAGATGGCAGTGTGAATCGCTCTATCGGCTCAGGCCAGCTCAGGATAACTGTGTGAGAATTAATGACCTTTGTAGTAAAGCAGATGCCTCTTCCCTGTTCTTACCTTCTCTGTTCTTCTCTGTTCTTTGTTCTTCTTTGTTCTTCTCTTCTCTTATTTTCACTTCTCTTCTCTGTTCTTCTCTTCTTTTCTCTTATTTTCACTTCTCTTCTCTGTTCTTCTCTTCTCTTCTCTGTTCTTCTCTTCTCTTCTCTTCTTTGTTCTTCTCTTCTCTTTGACCTCTTTAATTCTGATCTTCCTTTTAAATTTCGACATAAGTCTCAAAAGAAAACCTATATTTTCTAGCTGTATGTTGAGTGTATATTCAGAACATGTTCGCTATAACTTTCAATATTAAATCTGCATGTTGCTTACTGTACACTAAGGGAAATATCCAAACCCAAGACACTAAGACACTATATGTTCAGTTGTCTTCACAAAATTCAGACATATGGGACGCATTTCTGGAAACATGTGACTGACGTGTGCTGATGTCTGTTCTTGCTTACATGCTTAATGCTTTTATTGCCCTTTGTGCTGCAGCTTTAGTGTCTACGAAAAAGTGCCCTGCAGGGATAATAAAGATAATCTTGTCTTATTTCATCTTATCTTATCATGTATTTCATTTAACTAATGTATACAAATTGGACATGTTCCACCACACCAGCAGTTAACATGATACATTTAGTTTACTTTGCAGGACAAACTTAGATTTGTGACATTTTGGCTCATAATTGCTTTTACTCAATGGTGTCACTAAGATGTTGACTCACTTCAGCTCTTTATTAGTTTTCCATTAGTACACTCTCCCCTATAATGTTCTGACGTGGATGTGTTCCCTCATTACGCTCCTTGTTTATTTGTTATTTGCTACGTGACAGGCAGACGAGCACAAACAACTCTGCGTACACACTGTGCGCGTGTTTGTTTGTCTACTTGTGTACGTCTGTGTTTGTTGTAGTGTAGCAGACAACAAACAAACAGCCGCAGGTGGAGGGCAGGAAGGTGGTCAGGAAGGGTGTTCCTGTGTGAACAGGAGCTCTGTGTCCTCCCCAACGTTGTCTCTGTACTTGTACGTGTCTCCACCAGTCGCTGTAATGATTGGAAGTACATGAAATACAGTTCAAAGACCAAATGTACTGTGGATAATGTACCGATGTTGCTTGTTAAAGTGTGTGCAATATCCCTTTTTGTTCCCACGGCCCATACAACCCATTTCATGTTTGAATCCTCTTAGAGAATAATACAACATTGATGTCAGCCTCACAAATGTGACGGTTGTCCACTTTTTTCATGACATTATAAATTATAAATTGAATATCTTTGTGTTTCGGATCCTTGGTTGGACAAAACAAGCAATCTGTAGATGTTGCCGACATCTCTGGGAAATGGTAAAGGAGAGTTTTCACTGAGGATAATTTATAGATTAGGCAATGAATGGATTCAAATAAAAACAATTGATAAATCACATAAAATCATCAGTTGCAGTCGTATACATGTAATGTATATTTCATTTGTTTAGAGTGAGTCCAAGGAATACTTTCCCATCTTTAGTGAACAAAGAAATTGTGTGCCAGTTTTTTTTATACATGTGTGCTGTATTACATCTTTTGTATTTTGTCAGGTGATAAAGACAATATACTTTATTGGGTTGGGGTAAGTTCTCATTTTATTTATATAGTTCAGAAATTAGAGGGAAAAAAAGAAATGAAAGGGATCTCCTACACAAACTGACTTTTTATTCAAGAATAATGTCTACATCTGGTGCTTCTGACTGAGTCAGCCCCACATTTGACTGACCCATGTGTTGTCCGTGGTCAGAGGGAGGGTTGGGGACAGCTGGAGCATCACCTGTCACTGGATCACATGCGTTTATATGACACAGCAGTGGTGACACCCAACTCCAGCATTTACACACTATGCAGGGTGAACAAGATAACAAAAAACCCTTCCTAATACAATACCCCTTCAGTAAATACCAATTACGAGAACCTCATGGAAATTACAACTAACAACACAAGCAAACCATATTTAATTTAATACAAAAAAGCAGCATTTGTCTGTACTAATGGCTAATCTCGATTTATAGAGGTGCCAGATAGGTAGGTGGAAAAGTTGCTTCAGCATCTGTCGTAGGCACTCAAAATTATGTAATGTGGCAAAGTCTCACAAATCGTGACAACATATACTACGGTGTGTCAAACCCAGTAATAAAGTTTGTTAGCAAAGAGGAACAGTGGTTACAAGCAGGCAGTCATCAACACTGACTGTAGGACACATAAAATGATATTTGCATAACAGACAGAACAAACTGCAGCCTGGAAAATAATCTGTCATTGCTATCTGTAAACTCAAATTTCCTTCCTCTCTTACTTCCCCCGCACTCACCTGCTGTTGCTTTTCTCATTTGTAATCGCATCATCTCTTTCGCCTGTACCCAAACTTGGGAACGCATACAAGGAAATGTTCTCTATCAACACACAGGTTCACAACAGACAGTGACACATCCATACAAATTACACATTTGCATTCCTCCTCCACTTCCATCCCCACAAAGCACACATATACATAATCAGTGGCAATTGAAAAAAGTCTTGCGTGTTTGCAACACACCTGTCTAATAATGTTTTTCTTGTCCCTCATGTGGGTCCCCAGGGCCACTGCTTTCAGAAAACATTACAGGAGGAATTCCTGATCCATTTTAAGCCCCAATGAGAATGTTGATAAGTCTGTAGATTACTGCCCAACATGTTTATGATAGCCTATTATTCTCTAAGCTTTATCCGGGCCCAGCGCGTGCTTCGTCTACTTAGCACAACTATTTAGGTCGTGGTACAATCACAGAGGAAAGCACTGTGGATGGTGAAATAGCAGGAAACCTCAGCTGTAAGTGTCAAAATCAAGCTATTCTTGCTCTGTCATACTGTATATTTCTGTCCAAATAAGTTAAGTTATGGTCAGAGTTTACATGAAAGTAGTAGTCCAGTCTTTCGAGCAGCCAGCGTACTTGACCTTACACATCACCTTAAGCTCACGATCTGTGTTATCATTGACTGTAGAAGCACACAACTCTAGAACACATACATGTTGTAGTAATCTAGAAACAAATTAATTTGTCTGGAATCTTATCTGTTATTTGTGAATTATGACCATTGGCATGCTGTGATGTGATTTCATTCTTTTCTGAGACACGCTGTGATATTTAAGATTTACACTTGCTATTATGGCTCATATTTCAACAACAATAATAGCTGCTAAATGTCTAGCTCTGCCGTAAAAGTGTCCAGTCCATCAAGGCACACGCACTAAAAGATGGGGAGAAAGAGGGGCCATACCCTTAGGTCTATGAAAACGCCATTGATGTTAACTATCTGACTGTGCCCTGCCAGAAATACCGCGGTTTGGCCTGAGTTCTTCGCTATCAGCGTCTGAGACAGGATTCTGAATCTGTCTGTTCTGCCCGGTGCGTGAGATGTTATGGCTCTTTGATGTACATTGCTGTTTAGTCTTTGATTTACAAAGCACCATCTTTATCATTTTACCTGGTTTTCTTGAAGCCATTGGAGCCATCAGAGCATATTGATTTGTGCGGGTGTTTGCTGTCTAAGTACCTCAGGACGGAAAAATAAATAAGCGCAGAGGTAAAACCAAGGCCGAGGCTGTGAAGATGTTAGGCTGGCTGTGCCCTGTCAGAGATGTCTCTGTTGGGTGACACACCTGTGTTTACAGTTGGGAAAGCACGTAAACAGCAACCTGTATGTGTGTGTGTGTGTGTGTGTGTGTGTGTGTGAGTGTCTGTCCACCTACTCAAGGATCATATGGCTCAACAGCTTTTGTAATGAGTGGATCTAGCAGGTAGACGGCGACTGGCAGACTAACATGTCATTATACCCTGTACTGCTCTGTCATTGGGACTGCAACAATATTAAAGAGGCAGCTGGATACGAAACAAAAGCGCAAACTCGCTTTGTTTGTTTCGTAATGCACGTCTGCACTGTACTTATGTGCAGAATGTTTATACCGGAGGCATTCAGCTGACTGTATTCTGTCATCGTGTTAAATCCAGGTTCACCGGATGGACCAGAATATGAACTCGATCCTGCGGATCCTGATGGAGCAGTTTCCGCCCAAGCCGGAACTGACATCCCAGCCCTCCATCCGCAGGGTGACCATCCAGAAACGCATGGGTATCAGCATCGACGAGGAGCTCTGATGTCGCAGCCTTGGTCGAACTAGGATGATGTCGTCATCACCAAAGGAGAAATAAAGGACCAGCCTAACCCTCAACATGGTGGTCCAGCCTGCAAATTCATTTTCTCGATTCTCCAAAACCCTCTCTTTTATTTGCAATCCAAAATTGACTTTTGAAGAGTGAGAAGAGAATAACTTTTAATTGTCCACTTGGCAGCTGCATTGCTCTTGGACATGAGGCCAAGAGTACCACTGAGAGTGGGATTCGTGGTGTAGAAAGAAGGCTAACTGACCCCTTCCTTCTGACGATTTGTGCCCCTTTATGGGTCTTTTTCATGTTGACTAAATGTTGCATTCTCTTCTATACCACCATTGTGGGCCCTGAGTCTTCCACTGCAGGACACAGTCATTCAAGCAGCGACAGGCTACATGGATTTATTTCCCTACATTAGCCTCATAATCACACTAGTCAGACAATGTTAATTTATGTGTGGCCTGTCATTGAGCTGCATTCCTCTACTCCAAATATTATTCCAAAGCTAACTAACCCAGTAATGAAGTTGTAATGCAATCAAAGCGCCCGGTTCCCCAAAGACACAGAGAGAAAAAGTGAGAGTCCAGCCATGGCCGAGGCATTCCTCGAATCCTTCTGATTATCTTGGCACCATCCGCACCCAGTACACAACAGGGTTATTTCCATAGCCACATATCCATCAGGACTAACTGTACTTAGGCTGCCGTGGGTGTTTGTTTGTAGTGATCGAATAACACAAGGAGGGAAGGGCCGATTATCTGTTGACTTCGAAAGAACAAATGTGTCTGGGGTGAGTGGCTAACGTGGTGCTGATTTACGGATACATTGAAGCTAATGAAAATAAGCAAACTGCCATGACAGGGTGCTGCGTTACAGGAAAAAAGTCTAGAGTTATGGCATGGTCTCTCAGTTTGCTTCAAGATTTTCACTGAGAGTTTTCATGCATATATCAGTCTCAAACAGCACCACTACTCACTCCACCCTGCTTAATATCCTCTATTACCCTCTTCAGGGGGCTCACGCTGCTGTGTGCAATTTGAAATAAATTTGCCCCATTAAAGCTCTGATTATTTTTGCTCTGCAGAGCTAATTAAGTGCTGAATTCCTGGTAAGAGGAGATTACTCACTGTGAGCGACTAATGAAAAGAAACACTGGAAAATGTGCAGAATTTAAACAGTAAGCTTTAAGGAGCAGGCGCACTAATTCTGTGTGAAAGGTTTGGAAATATCAGGATACCACTGAGAGCACACGTTTGAAATTAAAAGACAATGCTCTCACTTGTTCCCATAGTTTTTATCTGATGGGATGCCGATGTAGGAAGTAGAAAATAAAGAATAACTCAACTATGTAGCTACTGTATGAAAGGCCTCCCGTAATTATAGCATGCACACTCCCAAAGAGACGGATGCTCACACAAAATAGGGGTGAACAAGGAAAGGGGAAAGAAGACAGGCATTCTCTCTCTGCACTAGTATACAGTATGTTTTCATATCTTTGCCGTGATCGAAAGAAATAGCTATTATCTTTCCCACATTGAATAAAATGGTTGTATTTCAAAGGCACTCTAGTTTTGTGACACTCCTGTACAGTTTTTTAAGAGTTGTAAATAGAAACATTGCCTTATTGTACTGTATTTATTACCTGGTGGAAAGATCAACCTGGAACATGTCTGCTTGTTGGAGCAA
Source organism: Anarrhichthys ocellatus (assembly GCF_004355925.1). Classification (NCBI taxonomy): domain Eukaryota; kingdom Metazoa; phylum Chordata; class Actinopteri; order Perciformes; family Anarhichadidae; genus Anarrhichthys; species Anarrhichthys ocellatus. The sequence continues at coordinate 5,324,625 of NW_022280032.1, read as the reverse complement.
TGAGAAAGACAGAGCAAGGCTCCTGTTGTACAGATGGATGGAAATTATTGCCACCGATATTGACACACACAGCCTCTGCACTGTAGCTCTTCTGTAAATAATAAAAACTCCATTTCATTATGCTCCGGTCTGCTCTCTTGGCTTGGGAGGAATTTGATTACCAGCTCGTCTATTCCATGATTTGCTTTCGTTGGAGGGTGAAACATGTCTTATAGATTTTCGGGGGCCGTTCGTTCCAAGCTCAAGCCGAGCTGGGTCAAGGTAAGCCATGGGCCGGAGTTTCCATCCAACTAAAATCTCCTTATTTCACTAAATTCCTTTCACACTGCAATCACCACGAATTGGTAAGAATAAGGAAAAATAACATGTTCACCGCACCTACTTTGAACTTCAATATTCCAGAACCCATTGAGGGAGGCACGCAGAGGAAAAAGAGAATACATCTCATATTACCACTCAATTATATTTGCCTTCAAAGGCCAAAAAATACTGGGGATGTCCCAAGATCAGCACGGTCCAGCGCAGCGAGAGAGGGAGAGAGAGCGGGGAGGAAGGAGGGAGGGTCATCCCCGGGGGAGGGGTGGACAGGCAGGGGGAGAAAGACAGAGAAGGGGGAGAGGCAGGAGGAGGACAGCAGGAGCATAAGTGAGGGGAAGAGAGCAAAGGGGAGAGCAAAGCCATTTTCAATTAGCCAGAGAGACTACATGGGCCGGAGGGCCGCAGTGCTCCGCTGCCTTTTGTCCTCCTCTGGTTTCTATCACTGTGAGGGGAGTTTGGCAGGGAGATAGAGAGAGTGAGAGAGAGAAAGGGGAGAAACAGAGACCCAATGGCTACCTCCGTCTGCGGCGGCCACTCTGTGTCACCCCGTGCTCCTCTTTCATCTCGAGACTAGACGGCGAGAAGAGAGAGACTACCACTTCAAAAGGCAGTTTGATCTCAGAAGTACACAGAAGCACCAAGCTAAAAAAATCTGAGGAAGCAGTTGAAAGGAGAATATAAGGGGCACACTGTCACAGACGCTGGACGATGACATCTAGCAGTCTCTCAGAGTATATGCAGAGATTGGACTCCGCGAGGTCACGAAAGGCTTGACTCACTGAGCTTTGTCGATTCTGCCACCTGAGCCACGCTCAAAATAGAACAGAACTTCTTTATGCTGCTGTAAATAGGCTAGTAGAACACAGAAATCACACAGATTTGTTGTATGGTACTTTTACAGTTTACACATCAGATTATGAAAATAGCCATTATTAGAATAAACTGCATCAGAATCAAAGCAATATGTTCTATGGAATCCTGTTTCTGTTGAATCTAAATCTTCACTCATGTTAAATCCCAGTTGGGTTCCCCAGCTCACTGTCCTTACCACTCACTTGAGCAATTCAACTCTCTGTTTTTTTACTGGGCAGGTAATGTTTAACTAGCTCATGTGAAGTTTCAGGCTGCCGGCCAATGGTTTTATGTGGCTTGTCATCGGGTTGGTTTATTGTTGTTTTGGTTTGTAAAGCAAATAAAAGTCCTGCATCCTGACGTGTTCTCTATAACGGGAATGTCAGGTAGGAATAGCAGCCTTTACACATTACAGACTCATATAATTTATTGTTAATTAAAAAAAAGAATTACAGCTCAAATCAACAGAGAATTATCATCTGACCCTGCGATTTCCTTCTGTTTTGCATTTCAGAGTATTTTAACTCTTTGTTTTGGGCTTACGACCGTCAACATAACTGTTTTGGGTTACTCTCACTGCTCTCAGCAGTATCGGATTCAGACGCAGCAGCTGTTTTCAGTGAAAAAGCTCTGATAAAACCAATGTACACTAACTGACCAACACTAGACCGCACACAGACAAAGTTAACGACTAGCTGGTGAACATAATGAAGCATCTGGCAGCTAAAGGGACAGATATTTCTTTCCCTCAGGAGTTGGTGGAGAACAAAACAAAGCTACAAGTGGAGGGAATATCGGACTTGTCAGCTTGATGCAAACACAAGTCCACCTGAATGCTAATTTTGCTCTGTCTGTTCAATGTGTAATTAAGCCACTAAACATTTTACAGATTAAGTCATAAAAAGTAGATGTGTCAAAGGAGCTGTGTCAAGTTCAGAAATGAACAAAGCCATATGTGGCACGAATGTTGTCAGGCTGGAAATCCAGGAGAGCAGTAACTATTGTTGCTCCCATGTCAAAAAAGTTGCCAAACAGGCTCAGCTGGGAGGCTGTGGCTGGTGAGCGGGTGGTAGTTGTCAGGCAGTGAGGCCGTGCCTGGCCACCATGGGGGTGCTTGGAGGCCACCTGTCTAGAGAGACCCAGGCATAGAGGCCCAGCAGTGCTATATGAAAGCAGATATGGGTCAACAGGTGTGTGTGCATGTGTGTGTGTATCGCATCAACCAGGATTGTGACAAACAATGTCAGCAGCAGCTGATGCCAGCCCCTCTGTCAGGAGTTGTCCCTAAATAGCTGAGGCCAGCAGTTGTCTGGAGGACAGTTGGTGCAGCTCCTTGCCCTCCATGCACCTCTATACCATTGCATATTTGACCATCCCATTTTTGGCCTTCAAGCATAAAATATACTGTTCCAGTTAATTCTGACGGGCTGGCTCATAGCCATCATAAAACATCCAATAAACACACACCTGTGATCCTACTAGTAGTAATGTGCTACCACATTAAAAAGAATACCCAGCTCATACAGGAACTGAAGGGGAGTTGCCTGGAAGAAAAACATTCAGTTTGTATTGTAGAATTATTGTTGGCTTACGTAAATGTTTGTGTGTAGGCAGTTCGGTGTGAAAGCAGGTAAGGTCAAGATTAAGTAACAAGAGACATGAGACACCGCTATTCATGTTGAGCCTAACAGCACCTCTTAGATGAAAATAATCACTGTTAATTAAGCCCTATCGTTACTTAAGAAAGCTTTGTTTTCAGGGCCCTCTGCATCCACTTATCCCTTACTAAGAAAAATGGGTTTCTATGCAACCTTTAACAACAGATACAGTACGCCCTTTGACCCCTCCTCAGTTCGGTCTGAGCAGGGCGACATCACCCCATGGGATTATAAATCAACCAGAGGCCAGGAGGTTAGGTTGTGACCTTTGGCCTTACGAGGTTTCCCTCAGCCATATGTCTGTGGCTCACCGTGCCTCATCCATCCCTGTGTCCGGAGGAAAGCTCAGCATCCAAGAGCAACAGAACAAACCGGCACTAATCAGATCCAAAGATCTGTCTGAGCTGCTCAGTTTCACATTCTAGTTCCAGCCAGCCACAGAAACCCCACCGAGGACCAGCTATGCGAAGTGGGACTGCTGCTCATGTGTTGTCAGGAAAGCTGCAGAGGTGCGGTAGGGCGGGCAAAGGAAAACTGGGGGCTATATAGGTCATATTATTGGGGACTTTTCCCCCAGACAGGGAGAGAATTCCTAGCTAGAAACTGGAAGGACTTCAGTGGTGTGCCGGGGTTTGGCCAGCCGAGGCAGAATGTTCGGCATGGTGGACAGCTGCACCATGGAGCTACTGTAAGACAGAAAGGGGGGGGGGGGGGCTTATTGCAAAACAACACGGAAGTCATATACAGTACAAGCTTTGACTGTCAGTCTGGAGATATGTATAGATTTGTTAAAGTATTTTTAATCGGAAAAGGGAAGTGAAAACAGAACATGAGCGCAATGCTTGAGGATTACTAGAAAAAACTTGTCGTGCAATTCTGTGAAACATGGTTTCACTATTTCACACTTCGTTATACACACAACACAAATTCTCAGAAGTGAACGAAGAATGAGGTTCATTGGGGAGGAGATGCGGTAGACGCAGATTTCTATCCAACCGTCAACTATTATCATAATCCTGATTGACCTCTGTCTAGTCTGTTATTTAGAGCAGTTTTTTTTTTAATTGACTGAACGAGGAGAGTAATATTCACAGCTGTACAGCAAGGCGGCTCAAAACCCCCCAAAACAGCAATACTGCATTGTGCAGTGAGTGAAAATTGAAAATAAAGTGGAAAATGTAATATTGGGAAGCTAATGGACCACATCCACGGCTGTCCAAAAGCAGAGGTAGGTTTCATATGGTGAGGAGTCTGTTTTTCTCATCAAGTCGTGTTGGAGAACATGTTCACTCATTCTTATGGCAGGAATCTTGTCAACACCAGAGCCGAAGACCCAGCAGCACAGAGGCCTCACGGGCCTCCTGATGAGGGCAGCAGAAGCAGGACAGGAAGAAAAAAAAGACCCGTTAGAGAGAAGTCAGGGTATATTCATATGAAATGTGGACCACTTTATTGCTCATGAAAAGTGGAAAGTTGATGCATTTCTGGTAGCGATCCAAAAAAATGCTAAATGCAATTTTCCATTCAGTGTCATTTTTAACCAACAGTGTCCCCTTGTCATTGGTTTAGACATCATGGCAGGACCGGCTCGGTGGATGGGATGTAATTTGATGTATACTGTGGTCAGGGTTGTAAGATCTATTTTGACTGACTGGAATTATTGCCACATACACTTCTGCAAATGTTACAAAAAGTTGCATCATATGGAAATATTTAGCTTCACGTCAATCTGGCATCACTTCCTAACACACCCGCGCTGTCGTCATCATTTGTGTGGAAAAGCCAGTCTGCTAGTTTACACACATTATGCAGGCGGCTACACCACACGAATACATCTGTCACAAAATATTCAAGATAAGAGCTACATTTGATCATGCATTAGTCAAAATCATTATGCAGATATAAGTCTACAGAGGATTAAAACATAACACGCTCACAAACAAATGGACTTAATATGAAGCGCTGTGTCTCCACCCCAGTGAACTGCTATGTATCAGCACAGTTACACACACACACACACACACACACACACACACGCACACACACACACACACACAATCCCCCTGCCAATGAAATGATTTATCCAGTGACTTCTTCCACCCTTACTGTTATTAACATTGTATGTTGGAACCTGGCCCTAACAGGTCAAATAAGTCAGCGTATATATCAATGAATATATGTTAATGCTGAAATGATTGGTCAATTAATTGTTTAGTCAGTCAACAACTAAATGCTAAATTGATTAAAAGGAGAAAAAAAAATCCAAATTTTAATTAATAATGAAAATAATCATTAGTTGCAGCTATAATTTCTGATTTATTATTCTGAGATTTTATTGAATCAAGTAGTGTCATTGAGATCAAAATCCTTTTGCATAAGAGAATATATGATCATGCACAAAAACACAGAAATGCACACCAAACACACAGTTGACATACTGGTTACACATTAAGAAGAGCAATCACAAGCATCCAAAGTGCTTTAGAATGATATTCTAAAATCTTCGAAGTAAATAAGAGACTTTATTTATTTATTTTTTTTTTTGACTCGTTCCATTTGTGAGGAAAAAAGTATTCCAAACCAGTTTATCCAAGTTTTGTTTGAAGATGCAGTTTAGCAAAGTTCAAATGTCCTGTGACCTGATATCACGGCTGTATTTAGACGTGATCAGAGTGCACATATAGTTGCAGTAGAGCCTTACAGATAATCTACGGTGTGACTCCCTCCTGTTGGCTAAAGATATCACAGTGACATTCTCTGCACAGATGTTCCAGCTGGAAGCGCTGCCTCTATTTCTCGGCCAAATGCATCTAAACGCATCCTCGCGCATTCCTGACAGGATTACCGGGCCAGGTACCATCCCCTGGTCAGGAGACGCACAGAGAGAATGAGTCAGACCGAGCGTGCAGCGCGGCCTGCTTCTTTTCACGTCTCGCGCTGCGCGCTTGAGCAGATTTGCCTTGATAAAAGATAAAGGCTCTTTGATAGGCTGCAGGTGCGCTGCTTTAATGAGCATTACCCCCCTCCCCCCCCTTCTTCTTCCCTACAAAAACGCAACACAGACGCACATCTGCACATCTGTCATTCGATGCTCCGCAGCATCTCCCTCTAACCTCGCCTCCCCCTCCTCCGCCTGTCACTCATCCCCGGAGTCTCTCGCACGCTCCGCACATCACACACCGCAGCACATTTGAGAAACCAAAGCGACGTCAGAGATTCGCTGTTCGATGAAATATTGCATTGATACAGCTTTAATGGCTCACTGAATCCAATTGAGCACCACCCACTCAGGGCATTCTGAAACAAACGCTCGGAGACGAGAGAGAGAGAGAGAGAGAGAGAGAGAGAGAGAGAGAGAGAGAGAG
>NW_022280032.1:5274246-5318422 GCF_004355925.1 Anarrhichthys ocellatus | reverse complement strand
AGAGAGAGAGAGAGAGAGAGAGAGAGAGAGAGAGAGAGAGAGAGAGATGTTAGGGGTTTGTTTGTGGGCACTTGCTTTCCCCACATTCAGAGCGCGGGGTGCCAAGGGAATAACTTGGTGACGTGGGTTGTGGCCTGGGCAGGAAACACGGGGAGGAACTTGTGACTTTATATTAAGTGCCGGGGCGGTTAACAGGAAAAGATAACCTGTTACTGTTGATACAGCAAGGAAGTGTGAATTCTTGGCACATTCTACGTTGCCTTCTACGTCTCTGATTGACTGGCTCACTGGAATTTCCTCGGGCTCACTTGTGGTCGTGTTTGGGTGGCTGCGATGGAGTGTTGGAGTGTTACAGGAATGCTTTCAGGGACATTCCTGCTGTGACAGCAAAGAAAAAGGTGTTTCTTATGCAAGGAGAGGCACTGTTGCATCATACTGTATCAATGCCCTGCTGAATAACTGACCCTATTGAAATGTGGTGCTTACAATACACAGTTTAGTTTAAGCAGACATGATCTACAAGGAGCTGCTCAGCAATGACTCGGTGCCGATGAGCCACTTGAAGAGAATGGAATGATAAGGCATTATCTGTCAATGCATGTGCAGGACAGAAAGATATGATGAATGCTATTTAACTTTCCATATAGAATCCAGCAAAAAAAAAAAAGTAATTAATAAGGACATCTGTCAGACTCTGACAAACAATAAAACATTTTGCAGGAACTGTTTGTAATTATTACATCAGTGTGATGGGATTGCACCTCCCACTGCCTGAAGAAATACGATAATAGTCGTGTTGAACATGAGTAATAACAGGTTGTTGACACCACTGCACGTGCTCACTGAATAGATAAAACAAAGTATGCTTTGTTAATATGCTGTACCTGCAGCATGCAAGGCTCCCTGCAGACATGCAATTCTCCAACTCAACCACACACACACACACACACTTTTCTCAAACACACACATTTTTATTGTAAAAAAAAACACAGTAATTGTTATAATTACACAAAAAATACTACATTCAAAAGCAATATCATTATATAATTTTTACAATTAGAAAAAAAAATATTTGTATTGAACGCTTATTATCCAAAAATTGTCAACACTGTGGTATATTGCATGCTGGCTGGAACACACACTTCGCCCTTTTCTGTCTCCATCCGATCAATCAGTCAACCAAACAGACACCCAGTCAGCCGTTCAGTCAGTTAGTCAGCCAGAGAGCCACCTCAAGCAGTCAGTCAGACACCCAGACACCCAGTCAGTCAGTCAGTCTTCTGTTTGGGCAGGGTGGAGGCTCCTAGACGGGCTCTTTGTCTGAGCAGAGAAGCCCCAGACACAACAGTGACCGGCCCCGGACCCTCACAATGGCCCTTCACACAAAAGCCCACACACAGGGACAATGGGCCGGGCTCAGAGTGGGGGTGGACGGCTGAGCTGAGGTTACCCACCTGCACACTTCAGGACCAGCGCTGCTGCAGGTGTCTTCCTGTGTCGGTGGTACAGGGAGGAAGCAAGGTGCCGTGCAGTGAAAGCATTATTTGGGGTTTTACAGCAGAAGATGTGCTATGACAGAAACCGAGACATGTGAAGTGGAGTTACTTCAGGTCAAAGAGCGTCTCGGAGTAGGGCTCTGCTGTTGGCATGTTCACAATGACCAGAAATTCATATGTAAAATAAAACAAAAGATTTTAACAATTTTACAAGTTCCATTAGAGCAAACATGCTTTTGTTTCAGCAGGTAAGTGACTACAAGTTTGGGTTTCTATTTAAAAAGGTTTTTTTCAGTTTTATAATATGAGCCTAAATCACTAAATATTACAACAAAATCAATAATTATATTAACATATTTGAAATAGAAGATGGATTTTTTTATCATTAATTCCCAATTTTAGATTTAAATAAGAGGTACAAATATACACTTCCCATGTTCACTACTAACCATAGCACATTCTACAAACACTTTTTCATCAAAAAATAAAAATAATGTGATAATCGTATTAATAGTAGAAACAATTCAAAAATTAAGATATATAATAATAAAATATATCATAATTTAAAACACACTGCAAAAGATTTAAAAGGGAAACAGTGTATCTTGCTCTTCTCTCACTCACACACTCACTCACTCACACACACTCACACACACACACACACACACACAGTTAAAGATGCTACTGAGGCCAGTGAACAAGTAAAAAAATAATTCAAGTTGCAGTGTTTCACCTTACGGTTGAGGTTCGTATTCTGAGCTCAAAGCGCTTACATTTATTTTCCACAGAAGCCATTCACATAAGTCACGAAATATGACTGGCTGCAACAAGTGGTCTGCTTTCCACACTCTTTTTCATTGGATGACCAAGGTGTCAATCATCAGCCCGCTCAAATAACTGGCAGATTCATATTGGGAGCGTCACTACATTGTACCAGGATTCCTCCAAGCACAGCAATGTACTCACAGCTGCTTCCAAACGTGTGTTTTGGACTTTAATATTGTTACATTTTGATGATATATTTTTTCTGCAGTTACGTATTTTCTGCATTGGGTTTTTCCCCACAGGGTTAGCTTGGCCAATACAAAGTTTTAATAGATTAAACCAAACAAGTTGCGAGCAGCTTTAAAAAGCAACCAAAAGTCAGATAGATTGAATTTTCTCTTTTAATTGATTGCAACACATTTCATAACCACACATTACAAAATGCACATCAAATATTTTATCAGGCTCAGTTTGCAACCTTATTGATAAGAAAAAAAAAAAAACTACCAAAAATATGCTTTTACAAAATAAGACAATTATAATAAAGTAAATGCCACTTTGGATAACCGTAATCAAAAACCCATTTTTTTTTTTTATTCTACATAAAAAAAAAAGCTTGACATAAATAAGTTAGTATAATTTCTCAGTGTTTTTACAAAATTATGTACATAGGTACATTGCAAAGTTGAACACAAATACACAGGCATGGTGACTGCATTTCTGAGAAAAGCTGCTCTCTCTCCATCCAGGTGTACACTGGTCTCTTTGAACATAAGCCACACTTTAGGCAAATAAAGGGAAGCTTTTAGATGCTCACGTTTGCATCCTCAGCAGGCTAACAACATTGGTGAAACAAGTACAAACAAATGAAAATTTAAGTCTAGGTTTTCACAAAAAATGTGAAGTCAATTAAGGGGCACAGGCGGCTCCGGCAACCATACTGAAGCAACCACGTATTTGGTATTGTAGGACATTCAACCCTTTTCAGAAAACCTCTCTGGAGAGCATTAAGGCTGATGAAACAAAAAGATTATAGTCAAGGAGAGGATGACTTTTACAACACAACCTGTGCAGTTTGTACGGTCTTTGTCCTTCAATATCTGAGTACCTCGCAACTCCAAATCAAAAAACACACCCCCACATTGTGGCTGAGGTGTGCAGGAGAACTTGAGAAAAAAAAAAAAAAAAGTTGATCATATTCCAGGAACCAACCGATGCTAAAAGCACCTCAAAAATAAATATTGGATGATGTAAAAGGAAACCCCGAGCAGAAATATTACGTCTTTTTTTTTCCTGTGTGGATTTCCTGTGGGAAATGGATCTTATAGGAGAACCTGCAATTGGTGACACTGAAGTGACCAGAGGAAGGAAAAATAAACAGATGAGCCACATTTGTACCGTTCTTCACTGCTGAGTTAGGAAGGCGACGGAGTGAAGATACACTGGTAAGAAACTGTAAGAAGCCATGATTTTTGTTTTAAATGTAGCATTGTGGGACTGTGTCAGAGTCACACTGCTTTTCAGGAAATAAAATTAAAAAAAAAGCCAACAGAACAGCATTTTGGAAACATGTATCAAACTACACTGCAATTCTTCAAGTCAAATCAAAATTCACACCTTTTTACATAAAGGATTGGTGTTCAAATCATAATGTTTTCTTATGTGCTACATATGGAAAGAAATATAATAGAATATGCATATTTATTTACACAGGTAGTAAAAAAAATAAAAAAAAAAAAGAGCAAAAAAGGAAATCAAACCTAATTGCACACTGCTACATTGACTGCTTTTAGAGGCAGTAACTTTTTAATTGAGTGCCACAACTTTAGTGTTTCTATTCAGTGCTTCAACAGCGTCCTCCCCCGTCTTCAGGAGAGCTGATATGTTTCTGATGTTGTGTACTTCCTCCTCCAAAGTCGACCAACACTGAGGTTTTCCCACTTGAAAGGGGAAACGCATCTCTGGCTCTGTGGGGGAAAATTAGATGGAAAAAAAACAACAAAATAAGAGCGGGCATGGTTGAGACACTGACTGTCATGCATTACTTGCAGAAAACGTTTGCCAATGAGTGAGAATAGACAGAACTCTTTGTGCAAAGTTTTCAGTTAAACATAAAAAAACGAACTTCCTCTTGTACTTTGACAAACAGGGAGGATTATCATCAACGCAACAAGACAGTATCCAAAAATACAGTGCGAAAAAAACAAAACCGCATTGCAACTTCCACAGAGTTACTAAAGTGATGCAGGAATTCATGACACTTTGCAAAAACATATAGGTTTAAAAATAGCAGATGGTGTGATTATACAGCAGCACTTGCACCAACTTGAATATTACACTTCTAATTTATATTAATATTTTTTAGAAGGTGGCTATCATAAGGCCAAAGACTTGATATTTTTCAGAGAACCATAAACTCGTGTTTCTTCTTCATCAAAAACGCCATGTTTTGTAGACATATGTGAGTGGACTAAAGGAAAATGTTAGCCATCCCCCCAAAACACTTTCTACCAATTAAAAAAAACTAAAATATATTCTAAAAAAAGGGGGCACGTTTAGGTGTTTTATCCTGCACTTGCAGCCTTTAACAGTTCACATCCTGCCACGGACAATGACAGATTTCATGCCTGTTCTCCCTCCGCTTTGGCCAACAAGCGCACTAGATTTCAGAAAGCTGCCTGGCTCTTCTGCACACACTCTGCGCCGGCAGCAGAGACAGATGTGTGTGTTGTAACATTAGTGTGCAAAGTGTGTGTGTGCACCCCACACACACACACACACACACACACACACACACACACACACAGACCTGCCCCTTCCCGTCCCTGCTCTGAGGGCAGTGGCTGCTGACGTGTTACTACTACGCTGTTGTTCAGCACACTTGTTGTTTACAGTTTAGTCGGAAACTCAGCCAGCGAGCGGCTGTAGTAAAAAAAAAAAAAAAAAAAAAAAAAAAAAAAAAAAAAAAAAGTGCAATAGCGAAGCCACTCATGACTTCTTGGATCGATCCTATTGAATCGAGACACTTTTGAGTGCAAACATACCACTGTTACTACAACACTCAATGACCTGGACAGACATGTTAATTCAATCCAAACGAATTATCATTATGTACACTACACTGCACATTGGGTTGCATTAAGGACACCGTCTGATAGCATTGGGATATTAAAATAAAGATGTTTTTTTAAAGTGTGTTTTGTTTAAATTGCATCTATAGTTGGGGGGGGGGGTGTGACTCGAATATACAGCTAACTGTAGTTACACACAGAAGCACATTAAAAAAAAAACATTAAAAAAAGTTTTATCAAAGCCCCCTTACCGTGCTCGTCCTCACGTCTGCCTCCTGGGACTGGTCTTTCTGGGTGTGCGTTCTGTAGAGTGGCTCAGGCTCGGACAAGTCACCTCATCTGAGCTGCTGTGTGATCTCTTATTTTGGGTTGAGGGGTCTGCAAAAAAAGCAAAGACAGCAGTGATTATTAAAAACAAATACTGAGAATAAAACTATCAAACTATGTCAGATTGCTCGTGCTGAATGTTAGCACATCCTTTTAGGATGTACATGTTGCACACTATTAAAGGATAGTATTTCCAGTGCGTAATGAGCGTTACACAACTGATCTGTGATTGCCATACGCACCGGTCACTGCTACCAGTAACTCACCGTGACACGCTGGTCTTTTCCTCAGTCCGGTGCACTGTTCCGTGCATTCCATCTGTCCGTCGGAGCGGTCGGTGTCCTCGCTCGAAGCCACCACAACACAGCTATGATTCCCGTTTAGATCCACATTGTTATTCCCGGCGGAGCAGACGCCCTTCTCCCTCCGCGGCTGCTTGTTGTAGAAACCCGGGACGTCTCTGCAATCCACTAATTCCCACTCGAGCCTGGCGTTGGCCAGCGGCGTGTGATTGGCGAAGTCGAAGCCCCACTTGGCGGAGGCAGCCTCTTCCATCTCCCGCAAATGTCCCTTTAAATCCCTCTTTAACTCTTCGTGATCCACGAAGCCGAAGAGGCTCCTGCAAGCCGACGGTTTCGGGTGATCCGACACCCGGGAGTCCGTCCGCTCCAACGTCGGGCTCCCGTTTGATAGTCGAACATCTGACATTTTCCCCCCAAAAAAGAAAAACAGGATTTTTGCAAACAGCCGGGAGCGTCCAGTTTTCACGAGATAAAAAAAAAGCACACACACCGATCAAAAACAACGGGTATCTCCTCGACGCTGAGCTGGATCCAAAACAAGCGTAAAAAGGATTTATGCCATGCGTAATTCGGGCTGGAAACGGTAACGGTCGCAGTGTTTTTGAAGCCGAAAGTAGTCTCCGCGGATCATCTAGTCAAAGTGCCCAGGAACCGAAGCCGCTCTGTTAATTTCGTCCCGTAGTGAGAGCAATTGCGGACAAACCTCAGTACCCAATATGGCGATTGAGAGATGTAGCGTTACTTGGGATTGCGAGTGGAGCCTGACTAGGGAGGGGAGGGGGGAGGGGGGGGGGGGGGGGGTGATTGACACACAGATCTATTTAAATGCAAAGAAGACCGCTCATTGGTCAATGTGCTTAAACCCGCCCACTTCTCTTAAGGTGGACCAGCTAGTTGCGGCAGGCTTGCAACATCCAGCACGTCTGCATATTACACCAAATCAGAGTTTTTCTTCTAAATTAAGACTGATTTGGAAACAAAAAGTATTATAAATTAAAATTGAAACAGTCAGCATGTCCTCAAAACAGCTTCAGCACATCAGTACTTTGAGTAGTGTTCAACCTAATCTTTTTGAAAATAATGCATTTTAAATTTTGTCCAAGAAAATGTGTTCTCATTAGTTTACTTTTGTGTTTATTTCAACAGTAAACTGAAAGAAACATTATCTTTGCCAACATGTGAATATTCACTGGTAGGCATGTTTAATGAAATTTTAAAAAACTGCATCCTTATGGCAAAACTAGGCTAAACTTCAGGATAGAGTTTTAGACATTACATGTCTTTGTTTTAAATTAAAAAAGACCTAACTACATACATCTACTTAAACACATGTACAAATCATAAAATACACATTTGTATAGAGATTTTAAAAAATAAGTCAAACGGCTGCCAAAACAATAAGCATTAACATTTAGAAAAATAAGTTATGGAGGCTAATAAAAATCAGTGAAATGGAAATGCTTATAAATATTCCACCCTTAAAGAAATTACATTTCTGAATAGACATGGCGTAAATCTCCAGTATGTCGGCCCTCTGTTGCAGTAGGTATACCCCAAAACTATCACGCAATGGCCGGAAATTACATCTGTAAATTGGGTAACTGTGTGACCATATGGCAAGGTGTTTCCACCAATTCTCTGGAGCTAGAAGTGTAAGTCAAGGTTCAGCACACAGCAGACCCCGTCCTCATGTCCACCAGCCCCCAGGACAGAAAGAGATGAGCAGATATACAAGACATAGAAAGCTACGCACATCTTCACTTTTAGAAGTCTGCAAATGCAAAAATAAAATCACAAAAGAAAAAAAAACTAAGAATGACAGGCAAAGGCCCTGCATGCTGAAAGTTATTAAGTTATTTACACCACAGTGAGAAGAAGTCGGTACCGTGGTGGAAAACCAATGTCAACATTGCAAAAAAATATTCTGCTAATGATAATATCAAATTTATGGAATCTGACAAATCTACAAGCAAGATTTGTTAATTTCAGAAATTATCCAAAACCTGGTTTGTTTCTTTCTGGTACAATTTACACCTTTCACCACTAAAGACAGGAAAACCTGCCACACCAAGACAGATGTTGGCCTCATGTTCACATTAAATAAAACAAAAAAAAAACAAAACAGGATTTCCTTAAGATAGAACTAAAACCTATTTGCGAGACATGATGCAATTTAATTTTACTGTGAGCAATTATTTACCGATGGGGTCACAGCAGGATATGTGGTGCAGCTGTGGGCGCCTACAGCATCACCTTCATGACTGGGACAATGCTGCCCTCTAGTGTCCGCTGTCCAAGCTCTCTGTAGCAGCACAAAGTCAGCAGGCGACAACATCTGTATATCAAACGCCTTTTAATACCATAGCTTTGGATTCAGTACACATGCATATTTATATTTACAACCACAGGCAATCGCTACGCCACCAACCCAGTATGTTCCAAAACATCAGTCCATCCACGTCTCCTCACCGACAGCTGCCGGTCGCCTACCTTTCCAGCCAGTCTGTCATTGGTCGAACTGGTCCCCTTGCGAGAGCAGAGGGCCTCAGACAGTGAGCCACTTGATGATGTAGAAGTTCCTTTTGCCCACTCTGAGCAAGGTGAGTCCGTTCAACAGGATATGGAGTTTGGGGATCAGCAGTTGCTCTGGTCTGTCCGTCCGCCGGTGGTTGATCCACACGGCTCCCTCTGAAACCATCTGATACCTGCACACAAACATGTCAACGGTCTGTTAGTACAGCATCTCCTCTACATAACCGACTTCTCTGTAGATTTTTCAAACCGTACTTGACTTTGTGACACCGGGTGCAGAGGATGCTGTGATAAGTCTACGGTGCAGCATATTGCTGTCTCCCCCCTTTGTTGGAGATGTGGAACGATTTTAAACACAGTTTGAATCCAGCTTTTGTATTGTCATTTAGGATCCTTAGCCCAACAGGCTTCATACTTGGGATTGTCAAGCCAGCTCTCAGGCACCCATTGTGGCGATTCGGTCCACACGGCTACGCAGAACGTTGGGACGACATTCTACAGTCAAACATCTTGCAGAGCTGTTTTGCAGGCTGTGACGTAATCGAAAGACCCGTTTCTAAATCTTGTGTTTACCAGAGGTGTGCTCATTCGTTTCTTGGACATGAGCCTCTTGGAACTTTGCGAGGGACATTTTTTTAATTATTTTCTGATATTTTAGAGAAGAAACGGTTAATAGCAAAACAAATGACGGATGAATAAATAATCTTTAGTTGCAGCTCTACATGAATATACGCTGACAAGTAACATGAAACAGACAAGGATTTGTTCGTAAGAGTCTGTTCACCTGGACATTTAACGTTCATATTTAAGCACACTGTGGTGATGTAGTTTCATTTCTTATCAACTACTGTCTGGTAAAGAAGAATCCAGTCAGAGGCACAAATCAGCAACTATAGCACAGAGTTTCAACAAAGTTTGACTGCGGCGCATTTTCTACCGCAGATGTTACTCTTTTGGGCCGAAGCTTTAACCTCGAGCACCTACCCTCTGGGGCCCTCTGGGATGGCGTTGACCCTGCGACAGGCGTCGATCACAGTGGTGCCCGGCTCCATCAGCAGCTCATGGAACGGTGCCTCCCTGAAGAGCTCCTGAAGCTCATCGTCACTCATTTCCTCCAAGGCCTGCACGCTGCTGTGGTACAGTGCGTTGGTACATCTGCAGCAAAAACACACAGTATGACTTTCCTTGTCTGAATAGGTAGATTAACACTTCTGCACGGAGGTCGGAGGTCAGGGCCAGCTACAGGACAAGGACCCTAGTGGAGTTCCTTTCTCAGTTAACCTAAATAAAACATAGCATTTAGAAAACTTTAACCGTATTGAATAAAGTATCATTAAATACCTCATACAGTGCAAACGCATGCAGCGTGTTCTGACCTCTTTGCGCTCTCGAGGCCCTCCTTTCCGTGCACCAGTTTCGTCACCTCTGCTGCCAGCCGTTTGTGTGCGAGGCGTTTACCTGGGTCCTCCCTCTGCTGCTCCATCAGCCTCTCCACCTCCGCCAGAGGCAGGAAGGT
Organism: Anarrhichthys ocellatus; assembly: GCF_004355925.1. Lineage (NCBI taxonomy): Eukaryota > Metazoa > Chordata > Actinopteri > Perciformes > Anarhichadidae > Anarrhichthys > Anarrhichthys ocellatus. Next base: position 5,308,413 of record NW_022280032.1, on the reverse strand, counting down.
GAACAGATTCAGGTACCTACAGAAAAAAAACAAAAAAAAAAACACGCAATACACCTCAGCCTCCTGTTACAGTGCACAGAACACCTACACTTACAGTATGTACTGTAAGACGCTTTCAGGTCTTGCACTGGTCATATCTTTCATCAACAGGCCTCATCTTCACCCACCTTTCCACACTGACGTCAGGCTGCCTGAGAAAGAACTGGTAGAGCTCAAAGGGAGACGTCTTGTCTCGGTTGAGCCATACTGCGTTGCCCGCCGTCTTCCCCAGCTTGTCCCCGGCAGAGCTGGTCACCAGCGGCACGGTCAGGCCGTACACCTGTTCACCGCCCACCCTGCAGAGGAATTAGGATTTATTAACAAAGTGTTGCATGCCTGGTGTAGGTATTTAAAAAAAAAAAACTGAGTGATATTGGTCTACATTGGTGAATAATTCAATGTTCAGTGGAATCAAATAGGGATGATATGATTATATTGTGTTATTGATTTACAAAACAATGCTTGATTTCAAGCAAATTCTAACTAAAACTTACATCTATGAAGAGTTTGCCTGATCTGCTTAATAGCGAAATGCAGTCCTAAATGTCATTATGGTTATTAATAGAGGATTTTGGATACATTTCCATTTATGATATATTTGTATATAGACAGTCTCATTAATATAGTGGTAGATACATAAACATTTTCACTTTTGGTTCAAGGGGGAAGAAGTCGTAAGATATATTAATAAAATATATATATATATATATATATATATATATATATATATATAGTGGGAGTCAGGGCTTTCTGAAGACTTAGGTGACATTTTGGAACGATGCCCTTACAAAACAGAGATCCTGCCGCTGATATGACCCGTTGTACTCTTGTTTAAGTAGGATGGACATTTACTTGTGAATGTACTCATGGCCAGACATCAAATTGCCCAGCTGGTCGGTGCCCCCGAGCTGAATCTTGCAGCCGTATATTTGGTTCAGGTGGTGGAAGTCATAAGCTTGGAACACCTGGTAGGTGAACTCTGTCAGGCTCATACCGTCTGCGCTCTTCAGCCGGGACTGCACGCTGTGGCGGCTGAGCATGGTGCCCATCCTGAAGTGCCTTCCGGCCTCCGACAGAAAGTCCACCACGTGCCAGTTCTTGTACCAGCTCAGGTTGTTCAGCACGCTCACCGTGCCCAGCTTTCTGGAAGTGTCCTGAAAGTGCAGCTCGTGGTTGGTGAAGATCCGCTGGATGCTCTCGCGGATGCCGCGGGTGTTCGCCTCCACAGCGTCCGCGGGCATCCGCTCTCGCTCGCTCGTTTTCCCGCTCGGGTCTCCGATCTGCGCCGTGGCCCCTCCGAGCACGGCGAGGACATGGTGCCCGGCGCTACGGAAGTGCAGCAGGCCGATGATCGCGAGCAAGTTGCCCACGTGGAGGCTGTCGGCCGTGGGGTCAAAGCCGCAGTACACGGTCTGAGCACCGGACTGGAGCAACCGAGGGAGCTGGTCCTGAGCTGCGTCTTCTGGGAAAGAGTCCTTCAGGACACCGCGTTTATTTAGAGACAAGAGCAGTCCGTTGTGTGCCGGTGAAGAACAGTGAAGTTTAGACCCGAGTGTGAGGCAGAGACTCGTTCGTCTACGCAGAATACACGCTCCATGCCGCGATACATGACAGCAGGTCCTCGCCATGGACGCAGCCATGTTAGACAAATGCGACAGGAACACGGAGGCGGGGTTGAGAATCACGGACAGTTTGTGAGGAGTATAGCGCCTCTAGTGCACTGGTTCAACCGTCTGGGACCATAGACTTTAGGTTTACTGGATGTCATTTAGCCACTTGGAAGCCCTGGGTAAAAAAAACAACTAAATGAGACACTGTCCCCTATTGGACATCCTCCACCACCACCTTTAATCTGTGTATTGTGTAGGACCAATAATGTCAGGAAGTAAAGTGACATTTTTTTATCAAGCTGACAAAATTACGTTCTTGTGGGAAGAAAAGAAAAGGTAACTTCTTTACATTCTAATAGAATGTAAAGAAGTTACAGTGTATAGAATGATTCTATTGAAGTTATTCCTTTTTTAGATGTTTTAGACGAGTCACTAATCACTTTAAAATAGTGATTATAGCTGATTTAACTTAGACATGAGATTGATCTTCTCATGTCACTCTCTTTATACAATGATATAAATTCATCCCCGTTTTATTGATATCTTATGAAATATTACTCCTCACTTTTCGTGCGTTTTTCCTGCAAAAGTCCAGCAACATGAGTCTGTTTTCGCTTGTTACATGCATACTGTCTTTTCAAAATGAACTTCCATCTTCACAGGAAACAATTAAGGTTTAGGTTAACTGTAAAGACATCATTTAAAGGGATTTATATAGGAATTTGCATGTTGTAGGTTTTACAATAGGTGTTGTGGATATTACAACTAGTGTTAAGGACCCTTCTCAAGGACAGAAGCACCTGGCCCTTTCAGTTTAAGTTGATGTTGTAATTTAGTGGTGCACATTCTTAATAAACATTTCCCCCAGAACTTTGGAGCAAGCTGCAGTGCAATAATTTTGCACACATGCAAATGTATTTTATTCTATTAATTTATTTCTACCCTCCATGGACATTGAAGTAAAATGCAGTATGTGCACTTATTAGTTCACTCAATTGTACAAAGAGAATAGTTGCAGGTTTGACTGTTCACCAATAGATGGCAAGTTGCATTAGGTCCAGCTGACCATGCAGCCCAGAGTTACAGCCTAAAGATGACTAAGCATTTTAATATTTGTTTTGATACATCTTTACTAGAAACCTAGCTAAGATGTGAGAGGAAAAGGAGGCACATGATATATTAACTCTATTATTGTCCATTTCAATTCAAACAAACAAATACACAAAATGTGGTGGATTTAAAAATCATTTTATTTTTCAATGTCAACTTGTTCCATTGCTTAAATGACTAGATATACATTCAAACATTTACAGCATTGTTACCAAGCCACATTACACATTAACAACACACCCAAAGACTCTGTTGTCTCTTTGCATGACACTATAGCCACAAAAACAAACTCCATGAAATCCAGGAAGAAAATCAAATACCTAGTTGCTATGACTGCTGCCCCCTGGTAACAGTTTGTTCTGCATGTCCGTTTTGTAAAATAAAAAATAAAGGGCATATCAATATTCTTGTAATCATCTTTGTTGTTGGTGTTTGTGTGCTGTAAGGCAGAGCACTACAAGCTTCCTCTAGAGAGAAAAAGAGAGACTGAGAACAAGAAGGAACAAAACCGTTTCTTTGTGTCCTGAGCTAGTTCAACAAAGGAAGGCTAGGTTTCCCTGATACAAGTTAAAAACATCCCTTGTCAATTCAACACAAAACAGACTTCCCTGGGTAAGCAAGACATCACAATTTACCCGACTTTTCCTCTAGGGCTCTAGTGTCTCAACCGTTTAGTTTTTAAAAGTCTGTCCTTCACTTTTGAGCCTCTCTCTTGCTGTACATTGGATAGTTTCCGAAATCTGCTGGGACATGATTTTCTGTCTGCGTGGCCCTATTGTGTCCTAAACAGCTAATTCTAGCTGACGACACACATAGTCTATAAGTCTAAAAGTGTGTGTGTGTGCACAAGTCAAGTTCTCTTTTCTGAATCTCTAGTGTTTTATGGCATGGGAACACGCCAAGGCACAGATTGTTTATGGTTAATCCCGAAGCGTGCCTGGGAACTACAAGTCCCTGGAATCTTGCGAGGGGAAAAACCGAGCTGCGTCGCATGAATTCTGCATGTGGGACTGACATTCTGTGAGAAGTTGTAAGAAGTAAGTAGAGGCAGCTTGAAGGTCAGTAATCTACTCATGGCATAAGAAAGGTTTGGTGAGTTAGTACGATATAGCAGTGAGTATGGAGAGGAAAGTCAGACAAAAAGCGTGACAGAAACAGTATTACAAAACAGTACATACTGCATCTTCATTACTGCATCTTCTTTACTAATAGCATGTGATGTGATGAAAATTATGAGTGCACATCAACAGAGACGTGATGTGTAATAAAATAAAAAAAACAAGTTTGTTTGTTCAACAACAGGAGGCAAGTATGGATGATTTCTGATAATAAGAAGAACATTCTGTGCATATATTACCCTTACTTTCTATATGCAACCTGAGAACAGAGTATAAAAAGAGGAGATCAATATTGTATGATCAGTGCTGGGCTGTAGCTTGATTTTTAAAATGACAAAAGTCACGGAGGTCAGGTTGTAATCAACCATTTAAAGTTGTGAGCTAGCACAGCCCTGCGCAGCCCACATTATGCTTTCACTTTAAATCACAACAGCTTAATTTAACAAAGACAAGACAGAGTGTTGAAATGAACTGAATGCATTGATGGTTCTCTATCTAAAAGTAGCAATCAACAAAAGGAATGTCCCCAGAGGGATTCAGATCTATATATTTTGATAACCAGTTGCCCTGTTTTAAGTCTATTTACACTGCACTCTTCAATCGTGCCATTTCAAATACACAACTAGATGATTTAGTCATACATATATACTTTAGTATAAAAATATGATCCAATTCAATTAAAACACAGGTATGTGGTATTTAAGCAAAAAAAGAACATACGGTACTTAACTACATTTGCTGTAAAATTTCAAACACTATTTTCCAAACGGAGAAATACAAAAGTTGATCATCATTAGTACCTTGTATACCTCAAGAGTTAAAAAGTGGGGCGAGCAGTCAATGTGATCATTTCAGCTATGTACAGTACACTCTGTTTATACAATGATGATGTATTTATAAAAACTTCTTGTGACTGAATTTAAATGAATTCATGATGATTGTAGGATTTGGGTGGCGGGGGGCACAGATTTACATACATACATACATACATACATACATGTATGTATACATATACACATATATATACACACACACATACACATATACATATACATATATATATATATAATCCAAAGTATCAGCCATGCATTTTTTTTTTACTAGTTCCTTATCAACATTCCCTTACTGTAGGTCTTCTGCGTAGCATGTTCATTTTCTACAAAAGGCAACATGACAACAAAATACAAGAGTGGCCTCTTCACATGCACAGTTATAGTCAAGACAAAAACAACTTGTGGAAATGTATTTGGTCTTCATCAATCCCCGGCAACTTGTTTAACCCTGCTAAATTGTCAAAGTATCCGTTTAATCTATGAGGGCATCACTTTATGATTTTTCTCTATGAAAAAAAGAGCAATGGTTTTCATTTGCCATCATGTAAAAATGGGCACGTAAGACCCCGGAATCTTAATAATTGCATGTGTTATGAGGACCAAAGAAAGCCTGAGAAATACACTAGAAGACAGATAGACTGACAGGAGGAGAGACCAAGCACGACTAACTGGGAGAAACAAAACAATGAGACATATTCTGGAGTAAACAGGGCTTCACTGAGTGAGAAATTAAGAAACAGATGTATGAATTTCTGGCAAATCTGCTTAAAGTCTGCCTGTATAAAGGTTGCAATGCGGTTTATCTGGGTGTTAACCCTTGAACGCCAGGATGCAAAACAGGATGGAGTGCCAAATGTCTGTGCATGTGTTTTGTGAAAAAGGCATTCAACAGAGGTCCAGTATAAAATGGTGTCATATTAACATATCACGGGCGTGTTCATGCTTCGGACGTGCATTGTGGTGCGTGTACACAGTGAATCTCTGCCTCCGATTATTTCAGTCTTGAGAACATTTCTTATAAACTAAGATTTAGCTAGCTTATTCTGAAGTTGAAAAATACTATTGCCTGTACAGTTGGTAGAGAAATTGAGTAATACGTGATGATAATCCACAACCAACAATATTCCGCTGTTAGGAAGAGAAAGGAATATGAAAGACATTGTTCATTTCCGGTATCATTACAAACACAGTATGGCTTAGAAGACTTACAGTACAGCTGGTGCAATTTGGCAGAAGCTGCCCTTCTTGAAAACTCTATCTTAGTGTTGCTGCCCGCTGCAGTCATTTGGGTGTTGTTAGCTTTGAATGTATATGGCTCTTTGACATCGGTACAAAAATCTTCTTTCAAGCATACTGCTGGAGTGGTGACTGTCGAGTTCACTTTCTTTCCTCATTTTTAGGGCTTGTTAAGGGTCAGGATAGGGATAACCATGGAGATCACCTCCGATACTTCAAATTAGCAGTTAGCGTTTGGTCAGCGATTGCATACACTGGTTTCTAGATTGGGGCTCAATCAGCTGTACATCACGTCTTTGCATTCATGACTTTTCTGCCGATGAAGGTCCACACAATGGAGTGGAGAGCACTGTGTCAAACCAAGAGAACCACTAGCCTCTTGCCAAGGCCTTAACTGGACCCGGTGTGCTAAACCAGAAGCCAAACTCTTGCTGCATTATGGGATGGGGGTTTAAGTGGTTCAACCTAGCTTATGGAGGACTCCTCTTCTGTCCCTGAAATAGTTGATTTGTAAAGTGCCTCTCCTGGTTATTCCTCCATAAACCCCTCAGTACATGTCTCTGTAGATCTCCTGCAGGAGCGGGTGCAGTGAAGTGTCTTCTGTCTTTTTGATCTCCTGCACCAGCTGGGCATGCTCAGTGACTAGCTGCCGGAGGTCAGCCAGTTTCTGCAGCAGCTTGGGGAAGAGGAAAGAGTTGTCGGGGTGATTGGCCAGCAGATGGAGGTGTATCACCTGCACAATGCTCTCCTGCATTCGCTCGATGTGCGCCACATTCACCAGGCCTGGGCGGTCTGATCACAGGGGAAGCAAAATAAACTTTAGTGAGACCACCTAACCATAATCTCCCATTGGAATACTAATATTCAGTAGCAAGGTAGTACCAGAACACTTTCACAACAGCAATTTGTGTAATATGGAAGCATTTGCTTTGAGATAGATTAAAAGTCCTCAAAGAGCAAAAGGAGAAAGAACATAATCCAATACAACAAATTAATAGTTTAATCATAAACAATATTTTTCCTGCATCCTCACCTCCACAGCAGATGATAGCGGCCACAAACAGAGCCAGGTCACTGTCGTCCAGCTCCAATGCGTTAAACTTCATTGCAAACTGGAACTTTGGCTCCATCATGTCACTGAACGGCCGTCGCAGGCTCTTGAGGAACTCCCGGGTGATGAAGCCCGAGCCGTACGCTACAAGAAGCCCGTCCTTGTTCATACTGGAGGCGAGCATGGCAAAGAGGGCCTCGTACACGCCGTATTTCAAAAGAGTCACCTGATCGTTGAGGTCCAGGCTCGAGAACCCGGGGACGGACTTTGCAAACTCTGTCAACTCGGTGACGGTTTCCACCGACGTGCACTGGCAGCAGTGGAAAATCCGAGCTTCTGCCTCCCGGTCCTTCAGCGTCCCCACTGAGCCCACCATCTTTGCCACCAGTGTCTGCTCTGCCAGCTTGAGGGTCTCCATGTCATGGATGACGAAAGGCTGTGGGGACAAGGACAAACTTATGTGAGCTATATGTGTAAGGCAAAGTTAAAAATGGGTTTCCACTTGAAATGCAACACAGTCAGTACAGTGCGTGGGCCTACTATTTGGGCATACATTACATACGTAAATAAACCTGCCCGGACTACATAAATATGGAAAAGCTGAGTCCGCAAACCTCTCGTCATGAAAAACCATAGTGTATGTGGTGTTTACCCATAAACACACATAGTGTATGTGTATGTGGCTCACTGGTTTAAGAGGGTTCGATCCTCGACTGGGACGTGCCACGTGTCGAAGTGTCCCTGAGCAAGACACTGAACCCCCGGCTCCCCGGGCACCTGTCATTGGCAGCCCACTGCTCCCTATATACAGGGATGGGTCAAATGCAGAGGTCAAATTTCGTGTATATGACAATAAAAAGGGTTTCTTTTCTTCTTTCTAATCCTTACTGAAAGGAGAGGCTAAGCCCAGAACCGTCATACCCGTAGAACTACATAGTTGTGGGTCATTTAACACTCAGAGGTTTGAGATGCAAATAAATTCCCGATAGGAACAGAGTTAAAGTTGGAGCTGTTGAGACTTGTACTTAATGTTGACAAAGCCAAAATAATGTTCTTCTCAAGGTCAGAAAAGAGACAGCTGATGAGGTATTTCAGATTCTTAATGTAAATAATAATGTGATTTAGTCTCCACTTATAAATACCATTTTTTTCCCCCGAGAAGATCTTACAAACATTTTATCCAGTGCTTTACTTTCTATTCTAGAAATAAATGTGTTTCTTTTTCTGCAAAGAAAACGTTAACTCAAGGCCATTTCACACAAATTGCCTCCTTCGCCGTGTTCTCTCAGTAGCTGCAACCTCCGATCATACAGATACATTAAAACCGTTTTTGGTGAAGCATTTTTAAAGTTTTTTGGAGCCTCATCTTGGTGTGAGAGTAAGAGACATTGTAATCTAGATTATTTTATAAGCATGCAAGTTTTTTAAAAAAGGATTAAGAAAAATTTGAGCACTGAATGTACTTGACCTGACACTGAAATACAAATTATATTATATATTAAACAGTTATAAGTCTGTCGTCTCTTTTAAGTGAGATTGTTCGTGTTTTCATGCAGTTTTTAACTTTTTGCTACTTTGTTTTTACGTCTGTTATTTGTGTTTTTATGTGGCGCTTGTATGAAACTATTATACAGCCATATCACATGTATGTACTGTAAAGGTAAGCCACTCTGTAAGCTCATGCTATGGTAGCAGTGATGCCCTTGATTCTACCTAATAAGTGTTTTTAACTGCTTCACTGTTTCCCACAGTGGATAAGTTACACCATCTGATGAGCAGCTCCACCTGCTCCTTCCCATCATATCAGAGCTCTGACTCAGAGTGCTGTACTAAATGTGGGCTCGAGTAGCAGGATACGGTTTGAGGGACATGGTATTTCTACATCAACATGACACTTAATCACCAGTTGTGACAGATCATTTATAATAAACAAGTTAATAATCATAATGTTCTTCTGAACAAATTGTTCATGCACATTTGTATAAAGCAACAATCTAAGTTTCGGCCTTGAAATAGTAATCTCCAACTCAGAATGCTTCGAAACAATGTTGTGTGCATGCACATTGTGTACCGTCAATATCTTCTATGCTTTGCCTCATTTTGGACCACTGCGTAATTTGATGCTTTGTGATCTCGCGGAAGCAAAGAAGCCAGAATTGTCATCTTATTGTCACAACAACCTCAGCCGTTGGTTCTTCAGTGGGTAGAGAAAGGAACAAAGCCCACAGCCCTTGTTGACTCTTTCAAGATTTCCATGAGGACACAATTACTCTCCTTGACCCTGCAGTGACAACCTTATGGACGCTCAGAAAGGCTTTGCAGACCATTCTTTTGAATTCATGCATTTTACACAGTCGTACACTGATAGAACTACACTGCAACGTCTCCACAAGACTACAGCTCTTTAACAAGGTTTAAAGAGAGCTACAGTTAGCTAAAACAGTATAAAAGAGTAAACTGCCATGCTATAGCGACTTTGCACAATAATGCTTTGCGCTAAAGGCTAACACCAGCATGATAACATGCTGATCTTTATGATGTTTACCATCTTCAGTATCTTTGTGTAGCATGTTAGCATTTGATAAGTACAGCTGTTACTGATGGAAATGTCTTTAGTTTTGTACAGGTATTTGGTCATAAATCAAAGTTTTAGGTCTAATATTTTTGACTTTTTGACTTCATAACAATATTTTTGATCAAATGCCAGTGCCAGGGCCTTCTTACTCTTGTATTATCCAATAAATTCACGGGATCATACCCAGTGAACAGTGTAGCCCAGAGCAGCAGCTTGACATTTCTGTAGCCGTTTGTTTTTTAGGACACCCTGTCAAAACTGTATGTAGTGCTAGTAAGAATCATAGCTCAGTGAAACCAGTTCAGTCAGACAACAAAACGGATAATCACTGTGCATAAATCAGAGCCAACAGTGACACAATTATGGCTCAGTATTCCTGCCAGACGTTGAGACGGTCGAGTCTAACCTGATGGAACATTTCTGACTCAGATCCAAAGAAGTTAACGATGGAGCGGTGACATTCAATACAATAATTAAGTTGAATGTTTTCTATGTCAACTGTCTTCTTGCAACATTATCTTCTGTAGTATTTATCTGTTTACTTAAATAAGACTTATACAATATTAGGAAGCTATTCTTTCATTTTAAACTGTTCACAAACAATCCCGGAATCAAATGTTTGAGACATGTCGGAATCTGTACAGAGCTGTGGGAAACTGTACAATATGACATTCAAGGGAGTAAGGCTGGGCGATATGGCCAGAATCTTCCATCCCGATTGAGGCAATTTCCTACCTTGACAGCGATATCACAATGTAGCATGTTTTCTGGTAGGTCAATAAATAAACAGTCTATATGAAATAACCACATGGTAACTACAGATGGTTTTTGTATACTCCTGTGTAAATTAAATACGACACAAATGAAAAGAGCAAAATGAACATAACAGTTTCAAGTGAAATTACAGAGAAAAATATATATTTCCAGCTATGTACCCACTATGTTTAGCTGCAAGCACACAAATACAGAGGAATTAGATTAGACAATAGTTTGATTTAACTGAGTTTTATCAGATTTTCTGAGAAAGTTAGTGAGTATGTGCTTGTTATTATCAACTTGGATGATGGAATTGCGTATCACAATATATCGATATATGATTTCATCACGATACGATTCCATAGAAAGATGATACATTATCATATTGAATTATTGCCCAGCCCTATTGTGAAGCTCCATGTTGTATACAAGTGCTGTGACACCATGAGCGAGCACTAAAATCAAGGGGTGGATCAAACACTATGTGCATTTCAACTGACGGCAAATCCCGACTCCCTCCGGACTCTAAATGGACACTTATCCATCTAAAAGCTTTGATCTCCAGAAGCAGAGGGGGAGGTCGTGTTTGAACAGTGATGTGCACTTGGACTGTCCTGTCCCTCTTGACCTTATTCACACCTACACACATCCATCCATGGTTTTCACAACAACTCTGGGCCGCAGTTCACGACCCTCCACTTGTCGGCCCCTCTTTTCTGATCAAAGGAAAATTAAAGAGACGAGGCTGCGAGGGAATGTTTTCGGTGAGATTGGCGATGGGTGATGAAAAGAGTGCAGGCATGGAGGTAAACAGGCAGGGGAGGGAGAAGTGATGGGCTCATACACTGGCTCTTTATACAGATACAGATGTTTCCTTGTCCAGCTTGTGTGTTGGCTTGCACTACCGATTGAGCAAGTCATTTCTGTTATTGGCTGGCTGCTTATAATCTCTGAGGGGCAGGCTGCCAGGTCATATTGAGACATTTGTTCGATTGCAAATTTTAAATGTGCTCAAAATCAGATTTAAATCACTCCGATGGGGAGGAAATAAATTATAACATTGCAAGACAACATGACCTTGACCTGTGAGGAAATTCTGGTGATGAGAAGAGCCATGAACGCGCAATCCACACACGCAACACCTTTCACTCACCAACCCACTACTCTTAATCAACGTACAGGTGTGGAGGTCTTGCCGGTGAGTATGGTTCGAGCCTTGGCCTTGTTCATGTTGAAGTTCTTGAGGTAAGCCTCATAAATCTGCCGGGCGAGCATCTTCTGGTCGGCCACATGGGGGTCTCCCACCTCCCTGTCCCCCGTTACCATCTCCGCCTTCAGCTTTAGCTTCTCCGACTGGGGCATCCGGCCAAAACGGATGGCTGTAAGCAAAGCAGATAGAAAGTCAGACAGAATTTGTGCAAGTATAAATCTGTCAAGTCACAGATTCATTTTACAGTGTGACAGACATTGCAGAAAATGCAATAAATGCAATGTGAATATTAGATCAATAAAACACTGACAAAACGACTGTACAAGAACAAAAAGAGGCCACGGAGTACTTTAAAACAAACCCAGTTTAGGAAAATGTAAAATAGCTTGAGGTCCACAAAACCACAATTATCACTTATTTAAGATGCTGACATCTGGAGGAATCATGTTCAAAATCTCTAAAAAGACACCCGGTTATGTCAAATGAATTGATGCCAACACATCAGCAGATTACACAAAACATTTAACATATCTACAAAGTATTAAATCTGTTCAAATAAAGCGTGTGGCGGAGTTGCAATGAAATGTTCAAAGATAGCACCACTAAACGCTAAACTAAATAGATGCTACTAGAATCTGGCATTTCTTTATGTCAATATAAATAAATTACCTTTACAGCTCAACCAAAGTGCAGCCCCAGGCCTTACTTTCAAAGTCAGAGAAGTCCAATTCTATTATTTTTTAAAACATTATGTATTTTCTTTCCATCTATAAAAAATGACTACAGCAGCAACTTGATCTGCAAACAGCACAGTGCAAGCACTAGACACACACACACACACACACACACACTAATTCTAATGACAACAATATTCCAAAAAGAGACTGAAAGGTCAGTAAAACAGACCAGTTTGCCATAGAAGGTAATTTCAAAGACAAAAACATCACCTGACTGCTTCAGTTTCCAATATGCATACGAGTCTCAAGCTGGCAGTGAATGTATAAAAGCAACACTTGGCTGAGCCAGAGGGTTGACTGAGGTGAGCCATGGCCACCCACCATGGGCTAAAGTCTGAGGGTTGCTTACCTGCCCTGACACAACTTCCACACTGCAGTCAAACTGTTGTTTTTTTGCTGCAAAACGGCAGGAATTTTTATGAAGCCTCAGGCATTTGGGGTGGAGAGTGTTGTTTTTTTGTGTTTTTAATGAAGTGTGCTTATTTGTTTCATGGTATGAATAATTAACCTTATAGCCATGGGGTGCTATTATTATTATTATTATTATTATTATTAATATAAATATTCTAATAATAGTTTCTGAATAAAACATCATAATCAAGTCACTTTACAGCGCCGTGCCACAAAAAGACACCCCAAAGTGAGTACTGACCTCAGCATGGCCAGCTCTACAAAACGCCAGTGAGAAACAAATTCAGTTCAGATGAAGTCTGAGTCAAAATAGTTCACTTTGATTAAGTCAAATGTAAAATGGTAAAGTATTCAGATCCCTGACAAAATTGTTAAAAGCCCCAAAGACTCTTTTTCTTCATGCTTTAGTATAATTTTTCATGCCGATAAAGCACAATTGAAAGAAAACAATAAGAATGGAAACAGAATCAATATCTATTCAACAAAAAAAGGTAAAACTTCCTTTTTATGCATTACAGCAATAGGAAATTATGAATGAACACAAAAGGTTACTACATATTACAAGGTGTATGCGGAGAATGCTTCAACACTGTACAAGAGATGTTTTTCTACGAGAGGATTTCGGCATACTGCATCTCAGACGGCCTGATCCCATTTGATGAATGAGATTAGAGGTGAACTGTCTTCAACCTCTCGACATCAATTTAAATGGGCACAAGCTGACGCTGACGCGTGCACACACACGCGCACACACACACACGCACACACACACACACACACACACACACACACACACACACACACACCGCTTTCTGAGGTCCCAACATCCAGCTGCACCCAACACCTGCATTTACAAGACAATAAAAGCATAAAAGGAGATTGATTTCCAACGAGCCGCCCGCTGTTGAAACAAATCCAGGCCAACTGAGCAGGACTGAGCGGGGATGAGGATACTGATCTAGCAGACAGCATGAGGGCCCATTAGATTACTGCTCACAAAGTGGATGGATCCTCTGAAACTGGTAAAGCTCAACAGCGAGCGCCTGTGCAGGAGCCAAGTCTAATCAAGATGAGAGGAAGTGAGTGATGTTAAGCTGAGCATATGTCCTATAACGTCCACTGTGAGGGGATGACTTGAGTGGCGAGGGGACTAGAGAGGCGGACAGTCTGTCATTCCATTAAATCAACTGTTCCAACGGCTGATTTGTAGAGGAAGATTCCAGCCATTAAACGCTTCCTTTGCTACTGTAAGACTTATTATTCCTGTTGTTTTCTCCCTCACAGCAGACACATTAAATGATCTGTTTATAGTACATGAGATCTGATGTATTATTACGTTTTTGGAGGAGACAACCGATCATGTATGCGTTGTGTGATAATAAAAGCACGATGCTGCTGTGTTGCATTATCAAAAAAGGAATGTTGTTGAAATAGCACACAATCTATATGCACATGCATATGTACACAACTCACTGTGCTTTATTGCAACATTATTTTAATGGGTAAACTTTATATGTACAAAACACAACTTCCTAAATGTTCCCCTTTCTGATGACATCTGTACCTTTGTTGACTTCAATTTAAAGAAATTAAAACCGTTGAACTGTTTTAGAAAGGAAAAATCAATTGTCCACAAACGTTCCACAATTAGCAGTCCTGTGGTCGTGTTGTCTCTTAGACCACCGAACCCCAGAAGATGAGGTTGCACTGGTCTCAAATCTCCTTCCTCCCCTTCTACGGTTACATTTAAGCCCGTGAAACTCCATACACTTACACCGTTAGAGGAAGTGGAGCTGACAGAAATACTTGAATCGTATGATCATCAAAATCTGGGCTATGCTATGTGGAAGCCTCTTCAGTCAATAACCCCATGGGACAAAATAAAGACGCTCAGTCCGGCCTCTGCATCCTCACGTTCAATGCCACCGGTATGGGATATCTGCACAGTGTGCACAGTCTATATGTAAACCCCCCCCCCCCCCCGATTGCATTGACCTTTTTATATTATTCTTTTAAAAATACCCCGACGAATCAGAAAAGACACCTACAAACACACATGTCATCTCCAAAATCAGTTTCAGTGTTTCTTTCTCAATCAGTACATTGACCTTGACCAAGGGTCAGCATGCCATGTTGTATGTTTACAGAGTCAACAGCATTCACCAGAATTGCAAACTTTGACCTCAATATTCCTGTATTCCAAACAAAGATAAGCCGCACTGAGGTGAAAATCTGATGTATGGCTTTTAAGACGATATTGTTGAACACAATACTGATTGCACAGATGTTGCAGGTGTTTTCTCTGCAACAGTCAAGACTGAAATACAAACTGCAGAAGCATGTGCTGGATTAATCGTCACTAAATAGTTTCTAGTACTTTAAAAGATTTTGAGATACTACGGAGTATTAGGGTCACTCTTGTGGAAAGAAAACTCTTGTTTAGTTCTAGAAAATGCTGCAATGTTATGGGAAGAACATTGCAATAAATAAAACATTCGAAAAATTACTAAATTAAATTGTTTCCCAAGAAAAATATTCATTGTGAAAGTAAATTCTTAATTTGACAAGCAAATTTGACTTTATTCTCTTTCAAAATTATGATCTTTTTGAAAATATTACAAATTATTGCTGTAAAACACAATGCAGGCGAATTCCAGTGACAAAACAAATGCAACATGGTTTCATTTTTTGAATGACAATGATTTTTTTTTTATCACGTGATTAATTAGCTTTATTCGTAATACTTTGTGACCCTGAAAAATGTTGGATCTTCGGATCAATGTGAGCAGCAAAGTTGACTATTCGGGTGCTATTAGGGGGTTTTTGTGAGTCACATAATCATGTGGATTGACTCACTTGGTCATGTGATTTTCAATCTTGTTCACATATCTTCAACCAAAAGGGTTCAGTGGGTTCAGTTTTTGCAATTCAATATGATCCAGCACTGTAAAGGCTGCAGTATGCACAAAGATGGATAGTCCATGTGCTGCACATGAATGAGTTGCAGCTCTAAGCGGCCTTTTTCAGAATAAATGAAAGTACAGACGGTCCATATGATGAAATGGGTACATTTGGAAGAAGCTGTCCAATAGCCTGGATTAGTCCTCAGTTAGAGACTTGTCTTAACATGCAACTTAACACCCAACTGTGGTGTTCGATTTCCTATTCATACTAATTATGTGCATGTGTGCATGTCCGATCTTTCTTCTGCATCTGCACAACTGTGGTACTCTGTTAAGTAGAGTGTGTTTACAGGTAACAACAATCTTGCGCACGTGTGTGCGTGCGTGCATGCGTGTGTGCGTGTGTGCGTGCGTGCGTGCTGGGCTTGGAGCAGCGCACAGACCGGCCCTGCCCTGCAGGACTCACCGTTGTGGGACATTCCCACTGACAGGCACTTCTGGAAGCGGCAGTATTGGCACTTGTTGCGGTTCTTTTTTTGGATCTTGCAGCGACGCTCACACTTGTCATACTCCAGCTTCAGACGGATGGTCCGCCGAAAGAAACCCTAAAAAGGAATTAGGGGAGAACATTGTTAAAATGTGAACGCAGCTCACATGAAGCAAAAATGCAATTGCTGTTAATTCTTTGAAAATGATGTATGAATGAGACATGAACACCATGGACCAGATCAGAAAATACACAAGCACATTACACCTGAAATGTAGTAAATACAGTCTGCTGTCACCTGAATTCCCCCTCTGGGGATCAATAAAGGCTTATTGTTATGTATTGTATTTTGTCTGTTATGAAACCAGTTTCAGGATCCAGTTAAAAAAATAAAAAGATATATTTTTAGGAAAGGAGTGATTTATTCCCATATTAAATTTTTTGTATATTGACAACATATATATTCTTGTATAGCCCAAAATCACAAATTTGCCTCAGATGGCTTTACAATATGTACACATTTGACATCCTCTTGTCCCAGAACCCTCACATCAGAACAGGAAAAACTCCCCCAAAAAAACCCTTTAACGGGGAAAAAAAGAGGAAGAGACCTGTGGGAGAGCAACAGAGGAGGGATCCCTCTCCCATGATGGACAGAAGTGCAATAGATGTCATGTGTAGAACAGCATAACAGAATTACAACACATTCAATGTAATTACAACACATTCAATTGGGTTTGTGTGCAGAGTGAGTGTGAATGGTGGACAGTAAAGGAGAAGATTATAGATTATAGGCACAAACTCATCTTTTAAAGAGCCCTGAAAACTTGGTTAAATCTCTGCAACATTAAATGTTCATACCTAAATAAGCAACAATCAGCGTTAAAGTTAGGAAAAAAAAAAATATCATTGCATATTAAACACAAAAAACCCCAGTTTATCTGCTTCATCTGAAAGGTGCGTGACAATATCAGACATAGTTTCACCATCCGTTTCTCTTCTCTGACACAATCTTGACAAAATAAACTTTTGGCAAGGAACACAGGGACCAAGAGGCATGTGTGCGGTAGGCTGGAGGGTAGATAATGTCCTGGGGAATTGCTTAACATCACATTTAGAAAAATTTTCAAAATAATTTGAATTTCATCCCAGCCTGTCTCCCTGTGTGCCAAAATACTCACACAGTAAGAAAAGTGACAAAAATGGTCAGACAATACAACATTACACAGACACGCTACAACCACGCGAGCACATGCTAAGTAACACTGACTGACTCTCAGCCACTAACCTCTCACCCACTAACCTCCAACCGCACGCACACGCACACACACACACACACACACACACGCACACACACACGCACACACACACACACACGCGCGCGCACACGATGTTCAAGCCAAGTGGGCTTCATCAGTGTATTGACAAACCAGATGTCAGCCTCCTCCCATTACTGTTCCATGATCAAATAACAGGGGGAAATAATGCACAAGAGAGGGTATGCATGTATGTGTGCGAGTATACAAGAATACTTTATGACAAAATTAAAACAATTCAGGTAATTTCACATGCGAGATTTTGTTTGTGGTCTTCTCAGTGATTTGACGGGCCGGGTTCTGTCAAGCATTTACATGCACCAATCAAACTTTCAAAAAAAGACTCGAAGACGTCAGAAATCTCATCAAGATTCTCATCTCATCAACCAGATGAAGCAGATAAACTGGAGTTTTGTGTGTTTAATATGACTTCTCCTTTACTGTCCACCATTCACACTCACTCTGCACACAAACCCAAACACCTGGTGAATACAGGTTGTCAGCAGGGCTGCTTTGAGGCGTCGCAGTGGCGTGGATGTTAAAACGCATTCCAATTATCCAATTACTGTGATTGCAAATTCCCTCGTTCAATATCCATTGGGCAACCCATATTTTTTCAATTTCCTGTCACCTCTCTAACATCTCTGTTAAATTTGGAATAGAGGCTTATTAAAATCATGAAAAAATAAAAAATTCCAGAGGAGCCTTTGAAATGTGCAAAGCCTCGCTGGCCCATCAAGAAATGCTGACTTCAGCTGATCCAGCAAATGCTGCAAGAAGGGGCTTCACCATTACCCTCTGGCACTTCTGATAGATGCACTTTCAATGACTCCCTCCTAAAGGTAGGAGAAGCTAAACCAATGTACCTTGACTTTGTGATAACCTATTGTTTTACAGCACTACGCCTTCACCCTGCATAGGTCACATAGCTTTGGCTCCTGCCCTGTGGACCCACCAAAGCCTTTGTTCAGTGTATATACTTCTGTATTGATGCAAATACACATGAAACAATCATTCCACCGCTGTACAGACTCACACGTCCTGCTCCGATGTGAATGTTTATGTAACATCATGTTGACATGATGGAGTGTTTATGTATTACTTCCTGACATTCATACTCCCACTCTCTGTCCTGGCAGCACTTTATTTAGCTGCACTGAGTGGATTCACAGTGCGGAGGTGTAAAAACGTCTCTCCCGTCAGCCACTTTTCCTTCAGGTATTTTTTTTAACCATCAGCGACTGATAGAAAATAACAAAAATATAAAGGAATGCAGATTACCGACACACCAGCATAGGTTTAAAAACACATGCACACACACTTCAAGTCGGGGCTATCTTTGTCCTTCGGCCCCTCTTAAAAAACAGCCTTGGGTTGCTCTTCAACATGACTGGTAAACAATTAACTGAAGGATTATTGAGCGACCACATGTAAAGGCTGAGCCTGGTAGCTCTGATGCTTTTAGGAGTAGTCACAAGACACACAGCCTCTGGATTTCTGGCCAGGCATGTTTTCAATTTTTCCGTTGTTTAAATTTATTACAGTCAGGAGGCTGTTTGGGATTCTTGGCTTGTCTGTGCTTGAGTGTGGGTGACTTTGGGAGGAAGTGATTGATGGATATTGACAGAAATATTGCCTGGTGGAGAGAAAAGAGCATTAAGTAAAACACAGTGTCCGGTGACAAGATACTGAGGCATGTGTGATGACTTCAGACAATAATGTCCTTCAACAACTGTACGTCCATTAAAAAGACCTACTCAGTCACTAATCCTTACGCTGGTCTAGTCTTCGCCAGAGTCTTATGTGAAATATAAAGAACAAGAACCACTTGTCTGACTGTATAATTCATGTGTGTGATCGTCGTCTCACCTTGCAGCCCTCGCAGGCGTGGACTCCATAGTGGTAGCCCGAGGCGCGGTCAGCACAAACTCGACACTCCAGATTCAGCGATGAGGAGGCGGACGAGAACTCATCCTGGCCCGCTGCCAACCCGTAAACAACCGACGAGGGGCTGGATGCTGGCGTCAGGGCATCTGCAAAAACACAAGCACATGGGTGATTAGACGTGTCATAGAACAAACGCATCTTAAGACAACGATTACACTGATGGCCGGTAAAATGAAAAGTTTCATGAGCACCAAATCTGTGGCTGGAAATTGATTGGAAATTGATTGGAAATTGATCCACGCCTTCATCACCTCAAGAATTGACTACTGCAACAGCATTCTCCACGGCACATCATCCAAAATCCTAAATAAACTCCAGTACATCCAGAACTCTGCTGCTCGCCTGCTCACCCACACCCGCTCCCGTGACCACATCACCCCTGTTCTCCAGAACCTCCACTGGCTCCCCATCCCACAACGGATCCAATACAAAATCCTTCTCCTCACTCATAAAGCCCTCCACAATCAGGCCCCCTCCTACCTCACCGACCTGCTTCACCACCACACTCCATCCCGTCGGCTCCGCTCCTCTGATGCCAACCTCCTGTCTCTTCCACTCAGGACCAAGCACCGGACATGGGGTGACAGAGCCTTCTCCATATCTGCCCCCTCCCTCTGGAACTCTCTCCCCAAACACATCCGAGACTGCACTGAACTTTCCATATTCAAATCACAGATCAAAACCCACCTGTTCAAAACTGCTTTTAATGTGTGACCACTATTGTGTATTTTATGTTTTTAGTGTGTTGCTTTTATATATGATGATTTTAATGTAAAGTGTCTTTGAGTTTTATGAAAAGCGCTATATAAATAAAATGTATTATTATTATTACTATTATACATTTTAAATAGCGCTGGTCTTTTCAAAAATAGTATTTTATAAAAAAAAAAAAAAAATGGATCCATGTTTTCTTTTGCAGATCCAGTGGAGAAAAGAAGTGGAGGAAAGGCTTATTTTTGTGCACAGAGCTTCTCACAATGGTGCGACCCGCAACTGCACATTCAATCAGACGAGACAATGATTGTTATTGACCCCACATGCTGTACAATCATATGTGATTTGAAAGTGGGCGAATGCACAGTACCTCAGCATGTATATATATGTATAAATGCTGTAGACCTACTTTTAGTCTCATGAGTATGAGTTAGGAGAACGTGTGCACACTCATGTAACTCTTTATTTGCAGTGTGTATAGAAAAATGGTCTTTATTGCACTGAAAATACTGACGTCAACATTTTGAAATGAAATGTATGTATTTTTAGTGTGGATTTTTTTACGACACGGTTTCTTAACAAAGACAGGGAAGATAACTGGATGACTACACTCCTCATAGTCTATAGCCATCAGGACTCTTCAAAGACTCCAGTTGTCTGAACGTCAAACAGTGACTGAAACCCTCTCCCCTCGTACCTTTCAAATGCCGGCATTCGGGAAGCTGCATTTGACAGTTATTTTAGCTCTCCGAAATAGGCAATCCGACAAGCATGGCCACTTCACACACTGATTGGCCGGGTGTGTGTGTGAAGGCGAGAAAATATGCAGGAACTTGTCTCTCTGTTGCAAAAGTGTGTTTGCTGTGTTCACTTTAATGCATCTTGTAGACTTTTAAAAAAGTAAAACACTTGATGTCTCACCACACTTTGTTATAAGTTGATCTTGTCACCACAGTCAGGCATCCGTGGAGTCATTATCTTGGGAAAATGTAAGTGAAAATTAAATATTTGCCTGAACGGCTGCGCATACTGTCTCACCTCCCTCAGGCAAAGAACTTGTGGAATTTAAAGTACAGCTTGACCTTGACCTCACGCCTGTCACTAGCATAACACTGATGGAGTAGTATTACTCATCCTTCTCAGGGATGACAGGTCAGAGGTGTCCAACAGTTTTCTATTTCCACCTTGTGAAGGTCACATGGTTGGGTAGAACTTGCTTGCTACATAAATAGCAAAGACGCAAGGGTACAAAACAGTGGCACTAAGTCAAGCCACATGAGTTGGTCGGGAGACGCCAGAATGGGGATAAAGGACATTTGGCAGCGGAAATGGAGCTGTGGTTCCTGCCTGGTGCACATGTTTCAACCGAGTGTGGACAAGAAAAGCGTGTCAGTGTTTCTTCTTCTTCCATTGCTCACGGTTAGCACTCCTAAACATACATAAATCCTGAACATCCTCTCCCTGACATCATCAAATGTTTCCACAATGCCTTCTCCCCATACTTCCTTCACTTCACTCTATCTCACTCCAACCCTCTATTCTTCCATTAAATGTTTATCTTTCTGGACTATTCACGGCTTCTTTACTTCTTGAGTAATCTGGTATAAGGATAAATTTCCCAGAAGCCCATGGGACTTTTATTCAGATGGTAACACAGTGTCAGGATGGTGCATGGTGGCTAAGGAATGAATGTGTGAATTCCTCATTGGATATGGGGCGAGGAGAAGGGCTGGAGGAGGAAAGAGAGGCTAATCAGGGAAATATAGAAAAAATATAAATAGTAAAGAGGAGGAGAAATGAGAGAGAAATATGGAAATAAATTGGCAAAAGACACAGTAGATCAGAGACAAGGACAAACCGATTACGACCAAGGGACTATTGCCATGAGGGGTAAAGTGGGGGAATCAGACAACCTGAGTAAACAAAGTGCTGTTAAAGGATTGTAGAGAAGATTTGTTGTAGTTCAAGGCAAGAGGTTAAATTAGCCAAAGTGTATGTCCTCTCCGTATATCCAGGTGGCGTAAATAAGGGATTAGGGGTTAAACTGAGGAACCCAGCTCTGACAACAACAATGGCAAGGAGATTACACCGAGTTGCCGGGGACACTTTGAAACTGGGAAATGGGAGAAAACCCCACCTTATTATTTCACTAGATTATCAATAACCTACATAGATAATTTGAATTCAGTGATAATGAGACTTCACCTAGAACAGTGGACCCTTCCGAGCCATTGCTGGAGGACTGGTATTCGGGGACATCAAAAGAGCTGAGAGCGTCATCTTTGATGGACTGGGAGATGTCCTGGAGTTCCTCCATGCCGCCCATGAAGTCATCATCGTTGCACAGGGGGCTGCCCAGCACCGAGTCCTCCAGGGGTGAAGGGGGATGGTAGTGGCTCTCCATGTCGACCATCGCGGTGCAGGAGCGGGCTGCCGGCACCTTCACTCATCAGACTGGAGAGAGAGGACAGGGGGGAGGATGGAGGGGGGAAATAAAGACCAAGCAAGAGGTCAAAGAGGTGATATGGAAACACAAAGCTGCAGACAGAGGAAGACACGATGATAACTCATTTCCAAGGTCACCTCTGCCTGAATTTCTAGGCTTGCCAACAAGTGTAACAATGACAACGCTAACATGCTGACGTTTAGCACATACTACGTTCACCATTATAGTTTAGTGTGTTAGCACGCTAACATTTGTTTAGTAGTGATAAATAGAAAGTGTATGTCGTTAAATTGGAAGTACTCATAACCCAAAGTTTATGTAAAAGTTTAAGTTATTTACAAATAAAAATGTTGGTCTGATGATGGTGCAAAGTCAGGGGATCACCAAAGGGATTATAATTCATCCTCAGGGGGACATGAATGTCTGCACAAAAATGTCATGCAATAGTTACTACAAATGACAACCTCATTGTGGCATTAAAGGAAAAGTAGAGGGATCTACGCAGTCATTAGGATCATCTGGGAACCATGAAGGTTTCTACCAAATTTCTTGCCAATCGATCGATTAGGTGGAGATATTTTACTTGATAAGTGAACATTTTTGCTGGTGGCTCTAGGAGATAAGCTTGAGGATCACCATAGTTGTCATGATCCATCCTCTGGGCATCATCCATCCATCCATTTTCCACCACTTATCCGGGGTCGGGTCGCGGTGGCAGCAGGTCAAGCAGGCCGACCCAGACCTCCCTCTCACCGGCAACATGTTCCAGCTCATTCTGGGGGATCCCGAGGCGTTCCCAGGCCAGCTGGGAGATGTAATCTCTCCAGCGTGTTCTGGGTCTTCCCCGGGGTCTCTTCCCAGTTGGGCGTGCCTGGAAAACCTCCAGTGGGAGGCGTCCAGGAGGCATCCTAATTAGATGCCCGAACCACCTCAGCTGACTCCTTTCGACGCGAAGGAGTAGCGGCTCTACTCCAAGCTTCCTCCTGATGACCGAGCTCCTTACCCTATCTCTAAGGCTGAGCCCGGCCACCCTACGGAGGAAACTCATTTCGGTCGGTCACGACCCCTCTGGGCATCATGAATATCAGTTTTGTGGCAATTCTGATAGCTGCTGAGATATTTCAGTCTGGATAAAAATGGTGGACCAACTGAACATTGACATCAATAAAGCATGGCTAAAAAAAGGATAACATCATTATTACCATTAACACCACAGGGAAATATGGCATTTTGTTTTCAGTACACATAATTACGCAGTGCAAACATAATGCATAATACACTTAGACCTAATGAGTAGTGCTGATGCAAGCGTGCGGCCATCCACACTAGCAGAAGTTGCATGTTGCTATAACGGGTCAGCAAGGGAATGAAGGACACGGAGTATCGTATGACATAACACAGGCCCCTCCGCTCATGAGCTATTCACTCCAAATACAGTAACCGTATCCTTGTAAATCTCATCGCGGGGCAGAAAGAGGAAGACAGAGGACAGAGAGTGAAGCACGGGGACATGTGGGACGAATGTAGGTCACTAGGCTGGTTCAGGTTGGGCTGATATAGGTCATGACAGACAGTGTCTTGAACAGTAGATGGGTGAGATTTTGCTGAATTGAAAGTGGGAGGAGATTGTTAGTTAAGCTTTGTAAGATGAGTAGCGGGAAAGGACCTTACACCACATATTAGAAGTTCATACATCCGCATGTAAACTGGGTCAATCTTCAGTAAGCCCTTTCCATCAGGCCCCGCTAAGAACATCAAAACGAAGGGGCGGTGGGAGGTCGGAGGTGGGTGGTGCGGTTGAGGGGTGGCTATACGGCCACAACACAGCAGCTGCTGCTGCTGCTGCTTCTTCTCAGCCCTTTCACAGCTTTACTACTGGCAGCCTTCACTTTATCCCTTAGATGTATCCCTTATCTCACCCCTGTACAGTGCAATTTACTGCAGGCTGTTTGTCACATGCTTAAAACGTTTCTGCCCCCAGTGCTCCCTGTGAGTCTATTTTAAAGATCTAATGACAGACATTATCGGTATTCCATTGAAGGAGCAATGGAATGTATAGGTCATTTGCATACTTCCGAGTGTAGAAGGCAAACAAACTAGATGAAGTAAACGTGATTCTATGTGTGAAGTGGCTGTTAAAGGTGCAATACGAGATTCAGAGCATTAACATAGCAGCAAACTATTTGCTATGGAAAGATATAGTGGAGTAATGTCTATCTGAGCAGAGAATGATCACTCTCCCTGTGTGTGTGTGTCAATCAGAGCTTCCTCTTGCTTTGCTGGTATAGCCAGACTCGCCATGCAAGTCTTTTAGTGCATGTTCGTGAACGTGCTCCACTGGCTAGTTCACCGCCTCTGCACAAGGCGTCGTCGCAGAAGAAGAGCTTCCAGCCTAGGTTCCCCCTCAGGTAAACACTATAAATTATTTTAGCACTTTTGCCATAGTTTGCAATGTTAGCGCTGTTAGCACCCATAGCTGCATGCTGTCGGCTCAACCGTCACCATGTTGAGAACCGCTGAGAGGCAATAGAGATTCTCCCAATCTCGTACAAAGCGCATTTAATAACAACAAAAGTAATTTCTCCTTGAAAATTTTAAAACTTCAAATAGGAGGGAAAAATGGAAGAACCATGGAGAGGTCCCTACTGCTTCCAGGCTTGTAGGGGACTAGCATGACTAAAGCAGATCCGTAACATAACTGAAACTTTAACAAATAACAACAACAGCACAAAATTAACACCCGATGGTAATGGATATCGATAAGAAGTAAGCCAATCTTTAGAGCACATTGTCGAATACAAATCTGACTTTGGGCAGAGGTGGAAAAAAAAGTCTGTTCCTGCACTGAAAACAAATG
The DNA here is from genome assembly GCF_004355925.1 of Anarrhichthys ocellatus. Classification (NCBI taxonomy): domain Eukaryota; kingdom Metazoa; phylum Chordata; class Actinopteri; order Perciformes; family Anarhichadidae; genus Anarrhichthys; species Anarrhichthys ocellatus. Next base: position 5,283,057 of record NW_022280032.1, on the reverse strand, counting down.
TCACAGCACATTTCAACTTTTGCATATTAAAAAGGGAACTTCATGGTAACATGCCTGTTATGCCACATGGAGGTTAGGAGTTTTGGAAACACGACATCCCAATGTTTTACGAAACACAATACAGCAAGTGATAAACATGGCAGCATTTTTAGTGAAACAGTCAACATTTTCAGCTTTAATACAGTCCAGAATGCAATGCAATGAATAAAGCCCACAGGAACTAAACTGAATCTAACAGTTAAGGACCTGAAGATTCTTACTTCACAGAAAAGAGACCTGGCATGTGAGCGGGCCGCTTTACTGAGCTACTCACTCTTCAATACACTTGGAATTCTGAATGGAGGCAGTGTTGGCTCTCCTAGGATAAAGCAAACCTCTTTAGCATTCAGCCTCTAGCTCCTGACCCGCAGGTCTTCCTTTAGAGGACATCCTGTTTCATACACTCACTTCACTCAGCACTGTCTCATCATAGTATCGCTTCGAGGGGAAAATAAAGAAGCTTCTTGGCTACAGCTTGACTAACCTTCATGAACCTTCGAGAAATTATTAGCTAGTGGTAAAATTAGACACATTTAGACTTAGAAACTATCCAAAAACTTTTTTTTTGTATGCATAACTTTCTACTCAAACTACATACATGACACAAGTCCTTTTCTGAACTCATGACCAACTTCCAGCAGCTATGAAGTCGAACAAAATAAACCTTGCGTTGCCATCAACATACAACAACATGACAACACATACTAAATCTGCTTAGCTGCAGACCGCAGAGGCCTTGAGGACTGAGACAGAGAGAGACATGGTGGGGTGGAGAGGAATGTCAGTTACGCTACATTACAGGGTCTTTATCAGCGACGTGCAAGGCAGACTTTAGCAAGTGAGGCACAGAGAGAGAGAGAGAAAACAGCGGTTCCTACGGTAACAGCGAGCCTTTGTCTTTTAGGTCAAGACCTCTCTTGTGCTCACTCACCCAAGCCTGCTGAGGGCACTGTACACACTGAGGAAGATGAGCAAGGCCACATGTGTTTGTGTGGGTTAGGGTTGGAGTTAGGGTCCAAAAGGGCAGAGGGGGGGGGGGGGCGATGCACAGACTTTGAAATCAACGGCGGGCAGCAGGCATGTGAAGACAGCTACTACCACTGGAATTCAACCTCTCATCATCGAAATCGATAAATCCCATTACAGACCTACATGTTGGCAAGTCTGTGCCAGTGATCACAGGGCCGGATGTACGAGTGGAGCACAAGTAATCCATACTGTCCGATGGTTTGCTTAGCATGTTCAGCCAGCCCCCCATGTTACGCTCATCCATCGCAGTGAAGACCCATAGACAGACAGGCCATGAAGCTGCCAGTAAGCTCCGGCTGAGGCGAATAAACACGCGGATGAATGAGACCCAGGCATGTAGACAGCCTCTTACTCCACCAACTTGGAAAACTCTTAGAACAGAAACCAAGTTGGTCAACACAGCCGTCTGAGCTCGTCGCGAAAATGATGTGTAAATCACTTGCACTGTCTCAGTAGTGATATCAGTCACTCAAGAAGTAGTGCACTTCATGTAATCCGATCCTGTGGCACCTCCATGACTAACTATTGACTCCAGGGTATCCAATAAAGCTCTATGCTTTCCGGATCCATCATCGGTGAGGACAACAAACAGCAAAGAGTGCGATGATAAGAAAACACAGACAAAGCTGGCAGCGGACCAGCACATTAGAGGTGTGTATGGGCTTGTCTATCCAAGGCGTGGAGAAAAAAGCATTACTGAAGAAAACATTGTAGTCCTTCCAAGTACAGGGGTACATACCTCGGCAATGAGCGTCGACAGAGGAGAGATAAGTTCTTCACGTACTATTTGTCTGCAGTCGGGCTACCAGTCTATAAAATGTGTTTTTTCAAAGACTACTGAAACCCAATAACAACTTCAGTAAGTAAAAACACTACTGCCCTACCTTCCTTGTCTTCCATGCAACTTTGGTCCCTGACAATATGACATCCAGCTTTTCCTATGAGTTTCTATGACCATTCAGTGTGTGAGAGAGAGAGAGAGCAGACCACATGTTAATGTTTAATCCACCCATCCTGTGGTCTGAGTGCTAACAGGCCTGTCAGAAGAAGGGCTCTAGTGGGCATAATGGTGGTCTTAGAGCATGAGTATGGGGTGATGGGGCTGACCTGCCAGGTCCGAGTGTCCATTTGTTTGAAGAGTTCACTCTATGAGCTCAGTCTGGACCGTGCCCACAGTGTAAACACTCAACTGAACCCTTATCACTCGGGGGCTGATATGCTGGCCGGCGCCCTCTTATCATTATGGAGATTGGCCAAAGTACAGGTGGAAGCGATTGACATTGGACTTTAGATGTAGTCTGCGACAGATGAGCCGCGTGTGATGACTAACAGTTCAATCGTTATGCTTTCAGGTCACTAACCTTGTCATTTCAGGGTCAGTGACCGCACACAGCAAATTTTGGCTGCCATTTTTAGACTTGGAAGGGTCCAAACTAATGTTTGCAAAGGGGAGTTCCTTAGTATAAGTCATACATACTTTACAGTCTTAGAGCTGATTTTAAATGCATGCTTTAAAGATTCATATTTTTGGAATGACTGTAATATTTCCAGACATCCATTGGTTTCCACTCATTTGTGTACATAATGAATATCTATAAGCAAACTTGCTTGAGTTGCTAAATCCATCACCATTGACATTAAGCCTGCACTAGGCTTTGGCAATTTACATTATCGGTATGAGGTAATGCAGTTTAAGAGCAGATTGATTTGATACTTCTGCACTATATTAACTCCTAACAGCAATCTAGATATGACAAAAAAAATCATGCAGACTTGATCTGCATGATTACACAACTCAATCAAGTTGCAAGGGTCTGCTAACAGATGTTCGCATCATGGAAATGGGTGGAAACAATGGCTGCTTGGAATGGGAGGCTACTTTACTCAATATGTCATATTTTTCAAACTATTGGAGTAATCTATTCCACTCATGGAGGACAATGCATGTTTCTCAATTACTATATTTCTAAATGGACATGACTTTTTTTTACGAGACAAGTGTTACTCAAGATGAGCGCTATCTTTGGCCCGTGAGCATATTAAACACCCGCTGCTGCATCGAGTTGAGAAATAAACAGTAGGTTGCATAAGCCCCAGTGGACTCTGATCTCTGCAATTAAAGCGTGTTCATTGTCAAAATAATAATTAAATATTTGCACACCATGCTGACCATAAAACACTGCAGAGGGTGCAGTGTGACATTGTACCGCGTCACCTCAAAGGTCGACGTTGACCCTTCACACTGGCTCTTTATAGCACATCATTACGGGGTGGAACGTGTGCCCGTCAGTATTAGATACATATTAGTTTTCAATAACCTGTTAAACACTAAAGGGCAATAAGGTTTTATAGTGAAGCATTGAGCGATGCACTTATAATTAACAGTAAATCTAATTGCATCTATGTCTGGGAAAGTTGGTGGATTGGTGGTCATGATATACTGGTAGTTGTTAATAAGACTTTAGTCTGTGTTTCCTAATTTGGAATAAGTCTGAAGTGTCAGCAACAGTGAGGTGATATGGAGAAATGACACAGCTGCTGTGAGACCTTGACCTGCAGTGTAGCTACAGCTTAACATGCTTCCCCAGTGTGTTAGATGTATTTACAGCTGAACAAATGACTCAACCCTCATTGTTGCCAGCTGCTAAAAATGACCAATCGCTTACAACACCGTCCTTAAGCAATACCTCCGCTCTGTGGCCAAACGCTGGCCCCTGGCTGCCAGTTTTGTGCTTAATTACAAATCAGTCGCAAGGATCAAGCAGGCCACCGTTACAAAACCTCCCTGCAGTACATCCAAACTGTACATTTCAGAGGGGGGGAAACAGCCGATATCTGGTACAGCTGCTTTTCTCTCTTAACAGATGTAGAGCTGGGAATGACAAGACAGCAAGCAGCACTTGCATATCAAACTGGGCTAACAACACCATAACGAGCTTTTGTTGTCTCTATGAGTCACCTTAACTTTCCCTGTTTTTATGATCCATACCATCGTTGATCTGGGTTTATCGGCTTAATTAAAGTTTCCTCCCATTGCATACTCATGTTCTGACATGCAATGGGTTGGACTGACGGGCTGGATGGATTGCCGAATTTAGCATTTTCCGCTGATACTATACATGAATACAGCTTTTTATCCAAGTTTGGATATCATGTAAGTGTGCTCTACACATCATCAGTACAGACTCAGATACAGATATTTGGAAATTAAAATATTTCACGTGATCAGCACAATGTACATACCACGGCTAGTGCCAAAGAGAAGGGAATGTCCAAGTGAGTCTGTACTGTTGCTCTGACCACTAGGTCAGATGGTATAAAACCAGCATCCCCTGGTCACGCAGGGACATCAGGACAGCAAACAAAGCTCTCTGTAGCTCTGCAAACGTTGGCTGAGCACCTTGAGCGCAGTGCTGACACAAAATATATAACATTTTACATGCTGTGGCTTGATTCAAGAGGACTTTTTAAATGCTTAGTATGATGCTAGATGATGTATAGGAATAACTCTGGGAAAAATCGTATACTACAGTTAGTGGCTGAAAAGATTGCGTCATTTGAGTCAATTGCATACGTAATTTAACTTAATCCATCTCTACTTTAATAAGGCCACAGAAAATGCAGTCTTCAAACTTCTCCAATGCTACCTTAATTTTTGCCCGCAACAATCTTTCCAAAAAATGTGTCAAGGGAGTTACTGCATTACTAAAAAACAACATAGCGGGGATTGCCAGACTGCAGAAATCCCTAAAACGGAGATGAGAACAACATGAAGCTGCTCAGACAGCTGAGTGTATCTGATTACATTTTCCAGCATGACACTGGAGTCCTGAGTTCCCCTTTGCTGGCTGCCAAACCAGCCTACGTATTTGTGGGGAGGCATGCTGCACACAGGCCCGGTGACAGAACAAAACCAATTTGCTGCTGTAGCGGGATCACAGTGTGACAAGAACCCAGAATGTTCTTTTGGCTTCCAACATGCAGCAAGTGAGCAGAAGCTGCAATAAGCAAATCTTGAAAATGACATTGGTTTTCCCAAGGGCCTATTCATTCATTTCATACATACACATACTCTGCCATCAGCTTGTAAAATACAACCAATAGTTCACTAAAAACACCCATGTAAGCTACAAAGCTTACACGTTATGGTTATGTTGCTTCTTGTAGTAATCTCCCTAGAAAAACTTCTTTGCCTTGTCACGTTAATAAGCACTGTCAATTTCCATGAGAGTGTCAAAGACCCCTGTTCCACTAAAACAAACAAAACTGACATCAGATGAATACAGAACAGGCCTTGAGTAAAATGAGGCTAAAACCGATGGTGTTTCTGTCTGAGCTTGTGAGTGGAGCTGAAAGAGAGTGGGCTTGGTCGGTAACAGAATTAGAGTGGGAGAGTAGATAAGACCAGGGAGAGGTCATTGATGAGGATTTCTACAGGCCGTCGCTAACGAGGGTGAGGATCAGACCACATTGCCTCAACTACAAGTTCCAGTCCAGAGCTGCTTACGGTAAGTCTGGCTGGAAGGGCCTCAATCCTATTCAACCCAGAGGGACTTTGCCTGAAGGAAAAGCTCAAAGGGGAATAGACCTGCTCAGAGGAAGGTCACACCTGGGCATTAGAGGATGCGAGTTGCAAATCAAACAGACCTCAGGCATGTCGACGAACAGCCACGCAAGACTGAAAATAGCACAGCGCAAAAAAAAAAAATTCCTCGATGTGGGTATGTTAGTACAGAGGACGACGAAGAGGGTGAAATTTGTTCCAGGCGAGTGCAGGTTAAATAACACATTCGTGAGTTTGAAGGCTTATCAGACACCAAAACACTGGTCAGCTGAGGGGATAGTACAACTGTAGAACGTCATCACTTTGCAGGATGTTGTCGCAGTGAAGTTTAACCAAGTTTAACTCAAGGACGCCCCGTTGTGCCAATTCAGTGGTCTCGATGCCAAGAATGAGGAAGTGGTGTTTTGCGAGCGCTGTTGTCGCTCTGAATGCAGCGAAGATACATCAAACTAAATGCTTCTCGGATCCTCACCTTTTGTCTGACTTTGTTCAAATAAGTACACCACCATGGATTTCTCCAAGGAGAGAGGGCCTCAGAGTGTAACCATTGGCATGATTAGCGCATCTTGTGCTGTATGTTGGCAGTCCTTTTTCGAATGTAGCCATCTGGAACTGCTATAAACTACTTTTTGTTTAAATGTGCTTGGAAGACGCTTAGTAAAACCTGTATACTCTTATTTCATTGGGGCTCTGACGGATTAGAAATACCAAAAGCGCTCTTGAACCCGAAGAGCCAATAACAAGGCGCTGGTAACCTTGATTCTTGCCAGGGAATGTCTATAATATCTAGAATCACACATATGTACACACATAACAAATGCTGGATGTTAAGATCTAAGGCAGTGTCTTGTCTTACACATGCTTTCAAAACTACTACTGATATTTCTTTCACTGCTCTTTGGCCAGTGGTAATGCAGAGAGAAATAGGTCAGTGGAGCTACATTCTTGCTGCTAAACACACAATACGTCTCTTTATGGACCCACGACAGTCACTAAATGATGAACGCTTGAGACCGTGCCTTTGAGAACAGAACCTGAAAGTCCGGTTGGGGGAGCAGAGATGGGAAAACTCTGTCATTCCAGGCTGTGAATGCAACCAGTCAAAAGCTGATTACAGGTCTCAGGTTCCTGGAGACAAACCTATCCGAGTGCAGCAGCATTGTTGAACAGACGCTAACTACGGAAAAAAAACAACGTCAGGGAAAGTTCCCTTAAGGCTTACTTAAAGCAACACAAACACTTGTTTGGGAATGGGCAGTTCAGACAGTTTGGTTATTAAGACATTCCTGCATTGTGTGTGAGAGATAAGGGTATCTTAAATGCATTGTGCCCTCTGATTACATAAGGAAGTTTGAAGATGAATTACAAGCACTGAAAGATTCACCACACCTTTGGAGAAGAGAAAAAAAAACCACATACCTAATTTTAAGTGTAATGAAAACTCTGCAGACAGAGTAAGTGAGATCCACATCCTCCTATTACACAGAGTGTCGAGTGAACTCTGCAGAGAATAAAAAGAAACAAAGATGGAACTTCATCGATATGTTCGGAAAACCCCGGGAAAAGGTTTTAAATGTACTTCTCTGATTTTCTAAATGAAAAGTTATTTGCTACTATTGTTTGATCGGGGTTTGTATGCAGATTTTGATTACATCTCTTGCAACCCATCTCTTGCCTATGAAGTGACTTATTTTTCAGTCTAAGACTAAAAAAAAAAATATCCTCAACTTTTTGTTTTCAATTTGCTTTACCGAGTCAACACAAATAAACAGTGTCGCTTTGAGGCTGTGTCAAACATTACGCGATTGTTAATGGGTTTCTAGTCACACTCAGCAGAATGATAAGGTGGTTCGGAGGGAAGACCTTTGATCCAAAGGCAAATGCCACGTCAATATGGAGACTGGCTTTAAGGGTCAGCAAACTGAGAGGGTTCCATGTAAAAGCCTGGTACACAGAGCACCGGTAAATCAGTGTGTTAGGAACCGAACCGCAGAATGGAGCGTCTGTCTTCAGATCACCTTCAAAGTCACTTTAGGATACATGTCAGCAAAGATGCAATTTTCCAATGATTACTAAAAACCAATGAAGTGACTTTAACCATGCGCATTTTAAAACATAAACAAACCTTCAACTAGGGATGCACTGATCCGACTTTTTCAGTCCCGATATAACTGGGCTTTGGGTATCGGTCTGATACGAATGCCGATCCAATACCAGTGTTTAATCGATAAGCTGTATGCCTCACTATGTGGAAGCGACTTTTAATGCGTTAACCCAAGCTCAGACTACAGGTAAAATCGGTCGATTTTGAAGTTGGTTTGCATCACATACATGTAAGGAAAATCTTCACAGATGTTCCTCTCTCTAAACTCAACCAAGCACACACTATAAGATTTGAAAATATCGGCGCAACACACACTATGGGATATTATTAAGGTTAACATGATGATGTCTCTCTCACGCGATCTCATGGTTAAGAAGATGTAAGCAAAAAGGGGACAGACGTGGCGCTAAAACTTGCTGTATGTAAGGCTTTGCAGTGAGAGAAAAACAAAAGCAGAAGGCCAAACGAGTCTGGATGAGAAAATGGTTGGGAGACGCCGTCAACACTGGTGCATCCCTACCTTCAGCCACCACATGCAGTCAGTCCTAATGTCATATTATAATAAAAGCAACGACAGAAAAACCAAAACATGATTTAAGCAAAGTGAGATGTTGGTTTTTGATGCACCGTCAAGATTTTTTACTTTGGAATCCCTTTGAACATTTATGTTACCCTATTTTATGTCTTTTAACCTCAAACAAATAAGTGGTAAAAGAGTAAACTTGCTACTTGTGGGGGAGAAAAAAAGGAGAACTGAACAGGTAGAGCAGGATTTGGCTCACATTTCCCTTTCACAGAACAATAGTGTTAAAAAAATACAGACTGCGAGCCTGTCTACTTTCTATTGCAGCTGTTGAGCGGCAGAATGTTGCACATTGTTCACACAATCACTCAAACTAAGTGTTCTAAATATGAGGATGTGTTTCTGCCTGTGCAGAGGGCCAAACTTCCATCGCACGCTGAACAACTTGAGTTTTGAGAGGCAATCATTAGTGAATAATTATGTGACACTTCTGTTAGCTATGAATGATCACACACAGGGAGGGAAGGAGAGAGGGGGGGGGGGGGGGGGGGG
>NW_022280032.1:5250845-5274146 GCF_004355925.1 Anarrhichthys ocellatus | reverse complement strand
GAGAGAGAGAGAGAGAGAGAGAGAGAGAGAGAGAGAGAGAGAGATAGAGAGAGAGATGCTTCAGGTTTATTTTATAATTCACAGCACCTGCAGCTACACATTAACTACTGCTTCACCCATTTGTCCATCTAACACTTCACAGTAAAGCCTTCCTGATTGCACTGACCACTGGCCATGAGAAATCCTAAAATCCTATGATTTCCAGGCATGATTTCAAGCCTGCCCTTGAAGTCTGGTTCAAGTGCAACCGGGAACCTTTGCTGCATGACATTCACTGTCTGTCTCCCCTCATTTCCTGTCAAGGTTCTTCTGTTTACTGTGAAATAAAAGGCAAACAACGTCCACAAAATCAAAACAAAACTTTAAAAAAAAAAACTAGATAACACGTTCCAAACTCCTTGGTACACCGTGGAAACAATATTTACACTCAAGAAGCCACATGCAGGTGTCATGCAGGTGGCATTATTGTCACTGTCACCATGCTAACCAGCCTCCATGACAAGCAATAAGCAACCTTCTTAATAACCACTGTTACAGTAATAAGGGCGCACCAGCAAGACAGTAAACAGTCGTTGTGGCTTCCTAATGAATAGAGATGTTGTCTATTGAAGCAAGCACCACTTTAGCTGCGCAGGCGTGCAAACTGAAATCAGATTAGCCTGCCTCAATACAATAACAATGGTCCTATGGTCTTGGAAGAATCTTCATGTTGCCTGTGGACTGTCGTGTGCAGGTGTTGGGCTCTCGTTCTAAAACTGGAAACATATGCGCCTTTTCTAGGCTGCAACCATCTCTGTGCATTGAACTACATTCCCTCACAGACAAGTCTCTCAGCTGCTGCAGGAGGGTGCATATCTACCTTACGATGGACAGCCCAATCCGAAGCCTCCATGTCCTCTGGAATCACGCTGGGTTGAGAAACGCTCGGTGTGGGATCGAGAGAGGAGCGCGGAGGGGGAAAAAAAAAAAAATAGTCCCCGACCCCGAAAAAACGTCCTTGTTTGTCTCCCAGCAGCGCTGCCGCTGTCATAAATCCTCCACCATGTCGATACAAAGCAGAGCCATGAGTTCACACCCGCAGGAAGTGACATCATGACGGACAGCTGGAGGAGAGAAGGCGCACACCCCCTGACACACCTATAGTTTTAGCGAATGGAAAGAGCGCAGCTGATTCCTTTGAGACGGACGCCCCCTAACCATGGTGACAGCAAGAAAAAAACAAAACCTCTTCCTCTCAACGTGCTCTGCACACCTTCCTGCCGTGCAATGCCCAAAGAAAAGATAAAAAGGCACTGATTGCGAAAATAGTAGTGTAGGACCGGTAATCAATTACAGTGTGAGAGTCAAAATACATTGTATTTAATACAATGATGCTGAACTGAAGGAATAGAGGCTGGCAGCGTTTGCATACCCGGGACACCGTCCTCATGTCGACTCTCCTCGGGTCACCCAAGTGTTCCCTCTCTCTCTTGCTCCCAATTCAGTGCATGACGTTCTGACAACATATTCCCAAAGCATACACTTAAACAAATTAGTAATACATACAATTAATACATGCAAAGAGGGATGCTCTTATTTATTCAACCTTTTTTTAAGCGAGGACAATGCCATTGTGATATTGGGTTTTTTGGCAAAGAGCCTGAAGGTTTCACGAAAGCAGTACACAACAATACAAACAACAGACTTAAAAAAACAAAACATAAATGCATCAAAAAGTAAAAAAAACATATAAAGATGGAAAAACACAAAAGAGACTACAGACCAAAGTACTTTCAGTGCTCAAATGATCCGTTCCTGTTTTAAAAATCTTGCATGCTTATAAGATGATCTAGTTTAAAAGGTCTCTGTATGGTGAGGGGATATAGGTGATATACATTAATTAACTCATTACTAGTATGACTTTCAAAGAAATACACTCAGCATTCGAGTAAGAAAGAAGGACAATTCTGTAAAAATTGCAGTACAAAAACAAAGAAAGTCTGAATTGATTTTGCTTAATGACAGTTAGCGCAGGAGTAACTTGACTACACATGTACAGGAGGATACACATATGGACAAACAGCAATGCAAAGATACTCTTGAGGTCAGGGTACAATACTAAAGTAAAGTAGCAGTGGCCTACCACACTATAAATACTTCATTACAAGTAAACATCTTTAGAATTTTACCTTAGCAAAAGTACAGTAGACATGTTACTCAGCAAAACGTGCTTAAGATCTGAAGAATGCCTCTCTCAGTGTTGCATCACTATAGTATATTAGGTCTGACTGGGAATTTGGGGATAATATTTGTTGTAGTTTGGTCATATTTTGTCTAGAAATTGATCTCTCTCTCATCCTTGCTGATGTACAAACATCAATATACATTTTATTTATTAAAGATCTCCTCCAAACATGTTTTAAGACATATCAAATGCTTTACTTTGAATAATAATTTGACAGTTCTCTCTAACAAAATCAGGTACATTTACTGCTTCCTATCATTGAGAAATACAGCATATGACTATGTGGCTGGACATGAAGTGCAATGGAGGCTTCTACATCACACTGCTGTCAGTTGCATTTTGGACCAAGATTGGCTTCCTAACTGGTGGTGATGTCGCAAAGTCACGCTTGTACGCATGTACACTTAGATTTAAAGTGAGTACAGAGGAACTTCAGCTGATGAATGTGAAAAAGCCTCCGATCAAACTCTGTACATGAAGCATACATATCTAAGTGAAGTTAAAAGCAAAATGACAGAACTGAAGGGACTCTGACAAGATTTAAGTTGACCGCACGATTCCCTCACATCTGAGCAACAGGACGTTTCCAGATGCCTTGGCAGGCATGGTATAGTTTCTGGGATGTTGACCAGTGCATGGTCCCACTAATTTAGCACAAGGAAACCCATGCACTCGTCAGGAGAATCACATGGCAGCTGGAGAAAACATTGCATCCCGCACTGACAGCAGGCCAACTTGTGAGGGTCTCCAGTCAAACTGTTGCAATAAACCAACCCATTAATGAAGCGGCTCTGTTTTTCTCCAGTCATGCCAGATGCTGAGTGTGCAACCTTGTTTGCAGATTGCATCTCTCTGCTCTCTCGTTTCTTCATCCAGCTCTCTCCGTCCCAGCTCCCTCATCACATTCTGTCCACGGCTCTGGCAAAGCAATGTTGCTCTGCTGCTCGGCCTAAGGCCTGGAAGCAGATACTGGATACTAGAGCTTCCCAAAAAAAGTGGAGTGAAAAGTATATTTCCTTCTGAATTGTTGTGAGTTAGCAGCAAGAACTACTCAAACACAAGTAAAGCACGTCGGATTTTGTTTTTACTTCCTTCCCAAACACACACATATTGCATGAAGACGACTCTTCAGATGTTCTGCATAGAGAAAGGTCAATCCAATGATCTCGTCAGATTGGTGAGGTGAGTAGAAACTCTGGAGGATCCAACTGGAAATTCAAGGCCCATTGCAGCCAGCATCAGCATGAAGGTTCACCTTTGTCTTTTGCAATTGTGATACTGTAAATCACAGTAACGTTTGACTACAGGTCACTGTCCACTAAGACCAAAACCATCAAAATGCAGCTTTTTCCCTTAGCCATCAGGACTCCTCCCTCCTCCCTCCTCACATACCAAAAACATGCATGACCAAGATTGTCTGATGTTGTCTGTTTATGTATTCCCGCTGCAGAGAGTAACATTCTGTACCAAAGACAAACTCCACCGGCCAAAGCCGTGTGGCTGATAAACAATCTAATCTAATCTTCCAACACGATAATTCAGTTTACTGAGCCTCTCTATGGTCTGTAGTAATCTTTAACAATGTGACAAGAACATGAAGAAAGATCAGAACAAAGATATACAGTAGAGCAGTGGAAGTATTCAGATCATTTCTATCAATAAAAATACTAGTATTATTAAAGCAGCTACACTATATTATGTAGAAAAGATACCCCCTGTGAGTGTTAATTGTCATGTTATTGGTTGTTAAAACTGATGGTCATTTTAACTACTTTATGTACTAAACATGGACGTTCATTCTTGACTTTGGAAATAGTAGTTTAAAAAAGAATCAACAAGTCAAATACTTTATAGCTTTCAACCCTATCCCATGACTTTCATCAGCAGATGGAGTTTACTAACGTGCTGATTTCAAGACTTATACTGTGGGGTAAAAAATCTATAACAATGGATCATATTTTATGGGCTGAATGTTTTGTATCTTAAATATGAATCTGCAGAATAATATAGTACCTATCTAATAAGTACCTCAAAACCGTACTTGACCACAGTATTTGAGTGAATCTATTTATATTCAACCCCTGCAGTAGTTGTAACTGCTACCAGAGCATCAGGGAGCGACACAGAACAGCTCGACACTAAATATAAAATCTGTCTTCTTGTAGAAAGGGATGACTCTCAAACACACACCCACACAGATGTCAGCTGCAGTACACTTGGAGTTCCTCCACGGCAGCTGGTGATTTCTCCATGCGAGGAGGACATGGAGAAACACTAGACCCAGAAGCCACGACTCGTTGCAACATGACTCAAGAGAGCAGGCAGAAACACGGTTGGCAGCAGCGGGCTGCGTGGTCAAGACATTCTGTATGGACAACAGCTGGTTTCCCAATTAAGGGGAGACTCAGAGTGCTTTCCACATCCAGATGACTTCATGACAGATGCCCCATTCGCTTACAACATGTCTGTCCCTCAACTGAACCTGGCCGAAATAAAAGAGACTATGAAGTAACAAAAGCTTGATGAAGTGATTTATGGTGATACAATGGCACCTGTCCATATAATTACAGTTTAGGGGGAGACTCACTGCTCCACTGTCCACCTTCATGAGATGGATTTTTCTAATTGTCGAATGATTATGCCAGTGTTTATGTGTTATCCTCTGGTACAAGTGTGAATGCACATTCCTAGTGTATTTCATTGAACCCAGGAGTGAAGCATAAACAGGTTAAATCAAAAGTTGGTGGGGGGGTTGAACACATCATGTACCTTATTTGACATTGGTTACATGATGACACACTGAAGTACAGTAAGTGGGTCAATGTTGAGGCCAGATCTCTGCTGCCACCTGCTGCCTAGAAACTGCAAATGGGTGGAGCGTATACAGTCTTGATCTAGTTTTTTAGACACGCTACAACTTTTTCCTCAAATCATTAAAGTTGCGTTTTTGCAGCTAAGTCCAGTTTATTCTATTTTACATACAACAGAAACCCACAGATGGCACACACATGGCTTTTTAACACCCTCTGTCCGCTGCCTCTTCTCCAGAGAAACCTCTGGAGAAGCGATTTAGGAGGGATCCCTCCCACAGGATGATCACTGTCACATGTAGGTAGAGCTACAATGAGTCAATAAGTCAATATATCCATTTGGTGATGACAGAAAATGAACCAGCAACTATTCTGATAATTGATTAATTCATAATAATAATTTACTGTATTTCTGAGAAGAAATGCCAAAAATCAATCGATTACAAGTTCAGAATTTTCTATTTTCTTCATGAATTCTAAATATTTCTGGATTTTGGACGTTTAATCAAGACATTTGACGACATCACCTTGGTTTTCAGGTAATTGCGATGGCCATTGTTTACTGTTCTCTGGTGTTTTATTGAAATGACTAATCGAGAAAACAATCTGGAAAATATATTTGTTGGTTTCAGCTCCAGGAGTAGGCAGAAATTACACAGTAAAATTACATTATGGAGAAAGAGGATTACAATGTTGGGTAAATTAGGTACAAACATAATTGTATTTGAAGAATGTTGAATGAGCATCCACTAGGAGGCGCTTTTGCCACATCTAAAGGTGAGTGGGGCCTGAATACTGCTGTTATTGACGTTATATCGGTGAGTATATCAAATTGATTTGCTTCTATGTGCAGAAAATCTAAATATGAAAATGGAAAGAATATCGCAACAGAGACACACAATTGAATTTCCTTGCCCTACATTTCAGCCTGAATAATACTTTTTTTAATCACTGTTGCACAGATTTAATGTGGTTGATTCTATTTAGAAACCGGATTAGCTTTTCTTCATTTCAGCAAATGCACTCTGCTCAGTGGTTTATTTGAGGGTCCTGCCCACACAGAGCCTTCAATCCTATCCACTTACATTCGATCAATAACACTTTTCCATTTATACAGCCATGACATCATATGAAGGCCTTGAAAAGCAATGCTGTGAGTGTTGCTCTTGTCAAATTCCTGGCAACTTTTGGACAAAACAATAGTATATTATTGAATTCTGACTCAAATGTTTCAGATGGAGCCTCGAGATCTTTTCATTAGTTCCTTTTCTCATGGGGGAATAATATCCCATGGTGGACGTTAAAGCTTTTTGCAACGTTTTCGGTGAAGCGAGAGGAGATGAAGGATGGAGCAGGGGCTTTAGAGATGCAACCCCAGAGGCAGGATGCACATAGAGCCATTGTCTCACCGGGCTTTAGTATTCAGCTCACTTTGCTCTATCACCAGGGCCAAGGCTCAAATCAATTCAATATGGTGGCTGGCAGGGGACAGCTACAGTGGGTGCAGCCCACATACAAATACATCCACTGACGTACTTCACATGATCCTTCTCACTGTGCTGCAGACATTTGGTGAAGGTGTAATTAGCTGAGCACGTTTGGTATGACCGACATGTGTGAAGCCGTACGAGTATGTACAGTGGAATTGTAACGCGTCCGTTACATTCCGTCTGTGCATATTTATGGTGAAATGCACGTTAATAAGAAGTTCCCTGCAACACAGAGTTGATCACCGGTTATCCGACTGTAGAGGGAAGATAAAGGGGGTGAGCGAGGGGGTCTCACTGTGAATGACAGCCGCCAAGTCTGACCTTGATATGAAATACAGGGCTGCAGTCTCAGACAGTGAGGCACGTCTGATGCCCAAGTTGGCCTGATACCGGCTGGCACTCACCTCGTCATCCATCTGTGTGTGTGTGTGCCGTTGACCAAAGAGGTACTGTAACCATCATCTGTTGCCATCTGAATCATGCTGCAGCGCTGGAGGTGAGATTGTGCCACAGCTCTTCTTTCCATCTGCTCTGCTCTGGGCTGCTGGCTGATCCCAGGTAAGGATGAAGGCTGTCAAGTCAGGTTTTTTTTCTTTTTGGTTCCAAACATTTCTGCACCATTCAACAGACGATGATACAAATGTTGGGTTATGTTTTATACCAGCAAACTGGTCAGGACCAACTGAAGACTTACTTGAATTTGGTACTTGAGAAGAGAGCATGCAATACTTAAACATATACTGTCTGTACATTTCTTCACAGGGAAGGCAATGCTTTGGAAACCATTGTGCACCAATGCTGTCGTTCAAATGCAAATAGTCCCAAAGTCTAAGACATTTAAATTGACACTTAAAGGACAGAACAAATTAAAGAACTGAAAAAAAGCCAAAGACAAACTGATTCTTCTTCATATTCTTTATTAATATTCGGAGCAGAATAAACAAATCAAACACACGTCCTCCAGTGAACAGTATTTACCTGCTGGTCCCCTCTGCTGCTGTGATTGGCCGTGCTCATTCCAGGTAAGAAGCAGACTGGTGGCTCAGGGCCAGACAGCTGAGCTGGTTTGGTTTGTTGTTTGTTGGGAGGTTTTTCTTTTTTCTGATGCTTTGAACTAGATGCCCCCAGTTGTCTGTGTGGTGAAGTATTGCTGCCCTTCAGGGAAGGCAGTAGGTTGTATAGTTATCTCCTGATTGGGCAAAATCACTACCCTGAAACCACACAACCTACTACCTCACCCTGTTCGAACATCAGAAAGGTCGGACAGGTTGGCGGAACTATTACCAGACATCATTAAGGTGGAGTGACATATAAACACGGGACGCCCACACCCTAACAGACTTCATATCTAAACATACATTGACAGAAAATGACTTAATCAAGTATTCATTTTTAAAAACACCAACATTACAAGCAGTCAGATCTCAACAGTTAGAGTAAAAACAGCTTTGACAAAAGTCCTTTGATGATCATAAATGACAATTTAAACAAAGACGAAGGAAAGAGGATGACATCTAGATAAGAGAAGTAAAAGTTAACACAACATACGGTGTCTGATGAAGAAAGTATTTTGTTGTTTGTTTGGTACACAGACAACCAGCAAAACATTACACTTCTGATGACATTTTTTTTTTATTGACCTTAAGTGCAACCTTGACAGAAAACAACATTAAGCAACTACAACCCTAACTGATCAACCACTATCAAATGCTGTGAATGAGTTATGTTCTTAGCAGTCAGTGGGTAAACACATACATCCCAGTGTTGATCCAGATCCAAAAGCTCCAACAATGGCGTCCGGCGACATTACAGCCACTTCAGGAAAGACAGTAAGTTGTATAGTTATCTGACAGGAAGGGTGTGACCCTAAAACTATACAACCTACTACCTCACCCCAAAGGACAGTCTTTAAAAACAAAGTCATTTCAGGTCCCCGTTCATGCAGGTAATCCGCTTCGACACACCTTGATGAATGCAAGAGAGCGGTTATGATTCACTGAAACGCAAACACACATGCCACTCTCCTCTGGGACAGCTCACCAGTGTGACGGGAATCTGTGTGTTCAGAACACAACATGACGACCGGGTCACCTGGGGGGAATGCAAATGATCCAATCAGGTGGATATGTCCAAAACAAATTGTATCGCTGAGATATTTCCATATTCAAATGTGCCCAGCAAATAACTTGAGAGATCCTGTGACATCCAAAGTAAGGATTTTATGGAAAATTGTTTAGCGTCAAATCTGTTAAAATATTCCATTAAATAAGCTGACCATGTTTTAGTCTGCATTCAATTGGCTTATGATCAGAACCGAAAGATGGTGGCACATTTCTGTTACCAATCCACAGCATCGCTTGTCAAAAGAGGTCAAGTGATAACTAAAGAAAGAAAATGTAATTTAAGCAAAAAAAAGGTATCAATGTTGTATAATGATCCGCGTAGATTATTCCACCGTGTGTTGTCCCTTTTTTTCTCAGTAGAGTCTGTGCGCTTCGGAGAGGAGAGTGTTAACAGCAGTCACCAGTATTGACAGTGGGCGAGCTCAAGCTAGCACATCCTGGCCCACATGTGTGGAGCAGAGGGCCGCAGCTGCTACCGCTGTTAATGTTTCTCACCTGCACTGTAACACGCCGCTCCCTCCATCACGGTTTCGGCAGCATGTCAGGTAACCCGTCATCTCAGAGAGGGAAAATCTGTTTCTCCTCTAACAAAGGGAAATGGAGAAAATACTTCAACACAATGACTTTTAGATATGCCTTCTGTGAGCTCGACAGCAAACACACCAGTGAAACAAACACTCTTTACAAGACAGTTTTAGATTATTGGGTAAAAACATACTTTTTGGGGTTTGCTTGCAATTTGAGTTTGTTAAGTGTCTTCCCAATATGCATGTGTGGAATTCTATATCGCTTATACTTCTGTGTGAGCAAACCACACCATCCTGCATGTTTAACTGTCACACGATCTGCCGAAAACAAGTCATGTCAGGGTAATCTTTGTCAGCACATAACGCTACAGTAATATTACTCTGTATGTGAAGGCACAAATGTACAGCACAGCATAAATACAGATGGTATGTCTTGAGCTGAGAGGCCCCATTGTGTCTGCTCAGTGGTGATTCTGAGGCTCTTTGCATTATTCAACACTGCCGTACTTACACCATAGCACTGGATGAGTGGACTGTAAGTATGCGCAACCACACACACGCCCTTAAAGGCTAACAGGCAGACGCGAGGGGCACACAGACACTTTGCAGACGGAAGGAAAGATACAGTATGGCAACCTACAATATGCAAACACATACATGTACACACATACAGTAATGGCAAAGAAGTGAGCAATAAATTGAGCATACATATGTTCAATAAAACAACAAAGAAACTAATTGTCAAATTGGAAAATACATTTTTCTTCATATTCCAACCAAGCAACGTTCAGATTTTACTCTTGATTTTAAGTGTTTAAACACCAACTACATATAGAAAACTGTGGCGATATGCTCAAAGCTCCTATCACCGTCTATTCTCATTGCAAAACGCTCAGCGGTGTGGGGTCCACACTTCATAAGGTAAGGTCAAGGCACACTGTCCTCTCAAGTCTGCTGACTGGACATACTTCAGTCTAATATAGTTGATGGCTCTGGGGCCCTAACCAACAGAGTGCATGTTGAGGAAAGCTATTGCTTTCATGTGAAGCCAGTTGCCATCATTTAGTGACAGGGAGATATTCACACTCACACTCACACCCACACACACACACACACACACACACACACACCCACACACAGACCCTTGTGCAAGCTTGTTTTAGGCTGTCTACACGGTTATGCAACACAATCTAAAAACGGCTCCTTTTAAGATGATCTTGTCCATCTGAAAATTCAGCTTCTTGAAAGTGTGCAAACTCGGTAAGCACAGCGTCTGTAACTGAGACACCGCTTCGGCCTCGCACCTCCATTAGCTGCTAAGAAGGGCCGGCGTGCAAAGTCGAGCTTTCTACACCTCATCGTCGCCTAATGCCACACCAGCACGTACCAGTGCTCTGGGACATGCACACATAAACACATACATACACGCACACGAGAATGTGGTTTCGAAGACACACGCGTGCACACTCGTTCACACTCCAACATGGAAAAATAGCCTTTCAACTGAGGGACGAGGCAAAAACATGATATTCATCTACCTCGTTACATTTTCACACAGCAACAGGCGCACACTACTTGAAAGGCCACTTTGATTCAATCACACTTCAGTCTAAGTGTTACAGTGGCCGTTGAGCGATACTGAAGCTGCTCTGCAGTAATAGTAAGATAGAGAGATGGAAGCTTGTAAACTGATCTTTAAGGCTCTGGTGGTTTTGCGGTTAGTCAGTGCAGCGAATAATTTGTAAAAAGAAGCTGGACATTCATATGCATCCCCAATCTTCCCTTTTTTATGTCAATTTGTACTCATCCACCATGCTACATTTAATATTACATTTGTTTAGCGTATGTGGCCACCTATTCTACGTTCTAGATTCTTGACCTGTGTTTTAATGGAGTTTAATCCATTTAACATTTTCTTAATTTCATTTTTGTAGAAAACACATGATATATTCCTGAAGGTACTCTAAGTTACAAGTAACAAAAAACAGGTTTTATGTTGGAACACACAATTCAAATGATATGTAGAGCAGACAGTCTGCTCACTGTAGCTGCCTCTTCATCGTTATTTAAGCACTTAACTTGGTGGGTTTCAAGAAACAGCACTCTTCAGACTCTTGCTCACATGTACCCTTGTCCTCAGCCTAGCCCTGCTGGATGCCTTTTGGCACCACAAGATTATACGAGTGCTTATGGTTGAGTTGCAAGTATGCGATGCACAGTACATGTGCTCATTAGTCCTTGTGTTTATACATGTGTGGCTTCCTTTCTGTCAGGGAAGTGGTTAGGAATACTTAAGACGCTTGTGTGAATGTACTTCTCTCTTGTCTGTGTAGATCTATGCATATGTGTGCCCTGAAAAAAGGTGAAGTGGTGTCTGGGCGCAGACAGGAGGAATCCAGCAGCCCCCTCTGGGTAGCACAGCAGGCATGACCCATCTATTTATACCAGGGCCAGGGGGGGTGGGGGGCAGCGGGAGGAGGGGGAGGACAGGAGCAGGGGGAAGAGGAGAGGTTGCATGGGCAGGTCCTGTTACACAGGCCAGGGGGGATGGTTGGGGCAAGCCACAGGGAGATTCTGCTCAAAGTCAGACAGGCTGACCTCGCCGTCACCTCTGCATGAGGCCGATACCGAGCTCGCAAACAGGGTGTGAGTGAGGAAAGATGAAGATGTTTGAGTGGACAGTATGTGCCTACGGGCGTGTGTGTGTGTGTGTGTAGAGCTACAAGTAAGTATTAGTGCATGCATAATGTATGCGTGGTGTCTGTGTGTGCAGATCAACATGTATGTACGTGTGATGGAGTGCGCATGTACTCACGCCTATGTGCATAATATGCGTGTCTGCCTATCAGGCGGTGAGACGAACCGGCCCCAGTGCCTTACCCTCACCCGCCCCCATCCACCCCTCCTTACCCCAGCACAGCCGTAAACATGCCAGGTGAGGAGGGCTGGATTAGGCAGAGTAGCTGATCCCAGCGCAGCACCCTCCCCCCCCACATCCTTACAGGTAAAAAACGACCCCAATCACTGTAATGACAGGGGGTCGCCCAGACCACTCAGTCCAACTTTGCCAGCTGTTTCTCATCGCTCACACGCAGTATACAGTCACATGTACGGTATGTAGAAAAACATGCACACGCTTGCACGCACGTGTCTGCAAACAATACGCAGATTGTGGTTTTGTTTTTACACGATGCAGAAATAGAAATACATCAAACATCGTCATGTAAAGACTCACAGGCTCAGTCTTTGTGACTCCACGCTAATAGAAGCTGGTGAAACACGCACTGCCACGCGGCTGCTGGTGACCCGTCAGGCCTCTATCTATTAGGAGAAGTCTTTAGTCCTGACACGTCTACATGCCCAGCTCTGCTCTGGCCTGCCTGCAGGGCCCCTTTCAGCTTGGGCAATGCCCCATCGAGCTGCATCTGTCGCCAGCTATATTTAGCGGGTGGGACGAATACCTTTCTCCCTGGATATGAACTTCAGCTGACAGACAGAGAGGCAAAGTGGGCAAACAGGGATCTGTGCAGTTTGTAACCTTGAAGAACTCGTTACCCCCGTGCTACAGCTGGCAGCAGTCAGACTCACTACAGTGGTTAGCAGTTATAACTAAAAGCTAAGGCTGTAAATACAGCGTAGTTAACCACAGTTAGCATTGAAAAGCTTGATTTGGCAGCAGCTATTACCACCAGTGCTTATAGTTCCAGGACTGCTGCCAACATGAAGGAGAATATACTCTGATAGTCCTACATTTCTGCATACAAGCATTTGGTGTGTGTACGGCAGTGCCAGCGAGGCAGCCAGTGTGTAATATGTGACCATGTTGCATGGCCATCTGCTCTATATAATCATAAACAAACGCAGACAGGCCAGCCTCACAGTATCATTTCCGAGAGGTGTAGGCCGAGTAAATGTATTCATGCTTTGGTCTCCGGGTAGATTGCTGTAGAGATATGCCCTAGAAACAGACTGCGGTTATGCAATAGCATTCATAATTCATTCCACAAACAATATGGAGGCCACTCTGTCCCATATGCAAACATATGCATTGTCCAGATTAAGGACTGGTGATCCAAAGGGGACAGAGTGCATTCTGAATGTTAGCAAAGCCATTGACTGTATGTCTGTCTCAATGAGAGTTTGTCTGCGACAGGCTTAAATAGGCCAGGTCCTACTGCTGGCGTGACCTCGAGTCTAAATCAGTTACATACCAACAAAGATACAAACTGATACAGTCTGGGACTGTATCAGTTTGTGTCATGTTTATGGCACTTCAAGCCATAAACATAGAGTAAGTTGAACTAAGTTGAGTGATAGTAAGCGGGGAAAAATGCTTCAAAGTTCAAATAGCAACTGTCTATTAAGATAATAAACAGTTTTCAACATTTAGAGGCTAATTCCATAAATGGTGAATGTAGTGGGTACTGTGCAACAGATGATTATCGGTTTGTTAAACTGAAACGTGCAATGTGGTTACATCAGTTTTATTGAGTAAATTAGTTAATTTTGGTAAACTTTTTGAGGTCGAATGTCACAAAATGACAAAAACTATTCCTGAAACGTCTGTCCTCTAATCTTTCATTGTCACTCGACATAGTTTAAGCCAAACCACTTGTTTGTGTGTGACTTTGACAGGTACGTTTTGCAATGATCAGCACTCACCCACTAAAAAGCTCGATATAGTATCTGTGGTCTTTGGGGCCAGAATGAGAGGAGGATTTTAATAACATCTGCCCATGTAATCAAATGCCTGGCACATGCAGAATTCCAGAGCCACAGGCAGCCAGCCACCGAGGTTGTAGGGTGGGGTTACTAAGTGCATTTGATACAGGCACAGTATGGGTTGAGACTACTCAGGCTCTACGGTACTAGAAGCGGGCAGGTTGTGTTACTATGGGGGGCCGGGCTGCTGAGGACTCTGGGTGTTGTGGAGGAGAAACGGAGGACTGATGGAGGGGTGGAAGGGGGTCATGCAGCTGTGGGCCCTGCCAGCACATTCGCCCCAATGGAAAAGAACCGTTTATGGCGTCCACCCAAGGTCAGCCCTTTGAGGAGAGGAGCTGGGAAGGGTCCAGAGCGGAGGCTGCTTGTTTGTGTGCAGTCAGTCGGCAACAATAAAAAAAAAAAACTCTCTCCATCAGGAAAAAGACATATTAAGTGTTCTATCATTATACATTGGAGCACCACTTTTCTCCTACCCCTACCACTCTTCTCTGTTTATTTCTAATTTGTTCCTCAACCCAGCGTCCAGTTGCGCCCACTTTCTCCCCCCCCCCCCACTTTACTCCATCCCTCTCATCCTGCCACCTGACTACATTGGCAGCGATACACAAAATGGCGGCGGGGAGCTGAGAGCTGGAAGGCAGAGAGTGGACGCCATTTTCTAACAGATCCAGGCCCCAGCACTAGACTTCCTACGCCTGGTGGACAATTAAGATTGCACCCTGAGTGATTTCTGTGTGTGTGTGCACTAAAGATTAGGTTTGCTTTTGTTTTTTCTTTTTTAATCTACTGCACTAACAAGCCAGTGGGACCACTTCAAATGGGATAAAGGCACAATATACAGCCACTATGATTTAATATAATGCAAGCTCATGTTATAATAAGTCTCAGGAAGAGAGAGAAAATAGATGTAGAAGCTCATGCCATGCGTACGTAACAAATTAAACTTGCGCAGCTTCTAATGCCAGCCTCTATCTCCTAAAATGAAATGCAAGACAGTACAACAGAATTACAATACATCATTCAATAATGACATATTCAATTTACAATAGATTATGGTACTTACAATGCTGCTGCGATCGCCAGTCTGTCTGTCCTTGATTTCACTTGTTGGCCAAATTGTTTGTGCCTCTGGCTGAAGTCAAAACCCATCTCACTGCCTGCATGAGGGAGAGCGAGAGAGAGAGCGAGAGAGAGAGAGAGAGAGAGGAAGACAGACGGAGTCGAAGGGAGAGACAGTTTATAGCAATAGAAAGAGAGAGGAGGAGAAAACAATGGAGAGGAGCAGAAATGGAGAGAGTGATCAGTTGGAGAGCCAGCAGCAGCAGCAACAGCAGCAGAGGGCTGTAGGGGCTCCTTTCTGTAGCCTGTTTACTAATAAGCTCGCCCCGCGGTCTTGCCTGGCCGAGGAAACTCATTAGTGCAACATATAACACACCGCACCCTCTCTGCTGGCCTGTGCTCACCCAACACCAACACACAAGCTCCACCGTGGCCTTGGCCTTGCCCAGTAGCACCCACTCGCTGCATACGTGCATACACTTTGGCATGCTGTATTACTGAAAGCCTGCAGTGTGATGTGCGTGGGCGAGGCGGCGCGTACGCGTGTACTTGTGAGCGTAATAAGCGATCTTCCACACACGCGGCACAGTATGTTCACGTTCACACACACGAGGGCATGTGCAGACCGCGTGGCGTTAATGTACGAGGCAGCTCTTGACATGTGCCCGTGTTATCCTGTGCTCGCGTAGGCGTGTGATGCTTGCGGAGGTGAAATGGGACAAAGGAAAACAGAGGTATTTTGTCATAATTTATGAAATCTCAGAGTGCAGAAAAATAAAGCCGGCGATAGAGATAAAGAGACGCGAGGGTCGTCCTCTGGCAGACCAAGGAGGACACGGCCAATTTAAAGGCCTCCACGCGGCTGCTGAAGGATGATAATTCTGTACAAGGACACTAATTGCAGCCCAGGACACGGCCTTGCCGGGGAAGGGTCCTTTATATATTGTTTCTAACGTTCGTAATTACAGTGCAGTGCCTTGGACCGCCGCCAGCACATGTTTATGGGCTCATGAGTAACCCAACTCCTCCAGCCCATGGAGGGAGATTCATGCCCAAGCTGTGCACTCACTGCACTCTGTGTGTGAGTAAGTGTGTGTGCGTGTGTGCTGTGTGTGTATATGTACGTTGATGACTCATGACGCCTGGGTGGGTAAGTGCAGGGGGGATAGTCTACAGTATATTAGAATACCACATGGATAGCTGCAAGTATTGCAAGAAAACACAATATTTACGGTATCATTTTTTAAAGCTGATATTTAAGACTGAAGTGGAGGTAATGACATATCAAAGCACATAGTATATTCACTATAATTTCTCAGGCCAGTGTGTTTGTTTCTAGCACTAAAAGTAGCGAGTGTAATTCATCTCAGCACCGATGAACAGTAAGAGAGTGATGAAGTGGAGGTGAGGCGAGGGAAGGGATTTACAGTATTTTGATAGTCTGAAAGTTGCAGGCGAGGCCTTTCAACACTCCCAACTCTGCCTCCGAGTGGAACACTTTTGCTGATGCTGCAGTTTTTCTCTGAGTAAATTACCTTGGCGACAGCGGAGGCCAAAAAGCTGAGGAAATATATGAGCGGTGGAAAAGAAAAGTTGAGTGGGCGCAGCTCAGCGTTATCTGGAATATCGCTTTGCCTGGCAGGTACATAAAACAAGGCTCTATCCCGACGATACGTGCAGAGACATTCGCACGTGATGCCTCAGACTTGAGTACAGCGAGCGGTCAGAAGCAAAGAAAACGTTGAATGATTCTAAATATTAATCTGGTTGGGTGAAATAAAACACTCTGGCTATCACACTTCTGACGAATCTCCTTGACGAAGTTATTTAAATGCTCAGCAATCAACAGCAAGACTCTGGTGGTACAGAAGGTGTGTGAGAACATTGTCCTTGGCTAAATACACTCAGGGGAAAAAGGGAAGAAAAAAAACAAAAAACCTTGACCTCAGCCAATGGGCCCATGAGGTAAAGGTGAAAGTTGCACAGGTCTCATTTCAGAACGTCTGGAGGAAAAGTGGGGGAGGTAAAGGGGAGGAAAATCTACATCATCTGTCACCCCCTCCCCCTCCCTGTAACTCTCCACCAGTCCAATATTATGCCATTATGACTGTGCTCACCGTCTCTGTGGAGTTGCTGTGGTTTTGTGGATAAATTACATGTGACACTCCCAGCTGACATCCTGATTAACACGGGGAGAATAAAATGGCCCCCAATCCTCAGTAGTCAATGGACTAATGGCTTCCATGTATGGCGCAGAGAAGCGAGGAAAAGCAGGTTTAGAGACTTTGGTGTGTGTGTGTGTGTGTGTGCATAAAGTGTGACGTGTGTGTGAGTGCATCAGCATACTTGTCTGTAATTACTTTGTTTATTGAGCCTTGAACTTTGGGCTTTTGTGCAATCATTTTGGCACTTGCATACACAACACCAACCCCCAAAATGTACATGTGTCTGTGTGTGTGTGTGTGTGTGTGTATCAGGGTCTCAGGCCTCTTTGTCCAGCCCCTCTCCTCTCTTTTCAGGCCTGGCCTACTTTCTACTGTACTGTAGTGCTTAATCTGTATGCGTGCGCCACACAGCCTGTAGTGGCCACTGTAGATCCACTCGTCTGGTCTCCCACGTCCACAGTGCAGGAGGGCAACAGGGAGCCTGGCCAGCCTTTCACCACAGAGACCTGATCTGACTACACTGCCGTTCATCTCGAGGAGGTTTCAACAGCCTTTTCCACTGACGGACCACTGCTAGATAAAAGCCTGAAGCAGATGTTACAATGATCGACACAACCACTGTAAAATTTAAGCAATTGTCTCACAGTTGTTTTTTTGTTTTTTTTTGCAGAATGCACTGTGACCTTTTGAAGAGCTAGGCTACCAAACTGTGAAATTTAAATGCAGCTCTAGTTCAACAAGCAGTGACCAGCTTGTGCTAACCTGCAGCATAGTGTTAGCTACTTTGCAGCACCGCTTATAGTGTCACTAAGAATACTGGACCCAAATCTAAGTCCTCATATCAATACCCTAATGTAGACATATTGTCTACCTGTTTTCCACACCCTTCATTTTATTAATGAATACACTATATAGTATATAAAGCAAAGTAATAAAGTACATATTTACTTGAACAATTGGAGAGTTCCACAATAAATGTATACATTTCTGGCCTAGCGGTTTATGTAGAATTAATTTATATATAATGTATATCAAATACAAATATCCTTTAAAAATATCATTTAGTTAACAATGAATACATACTGTATCATTGCTGATTAAATATTTAAAAAACAAAATGCCAATGAATTGGTGAATTTTTAGTACAGGCAGTACTGTATGTCAATCAAATCCCGAACCCTGACAGTCATCCAGAGAGCTCAGGCATACAGTGTAACTTTCACTATGCTGGGCTTCTCGGCTTCATTGTACTAAAGACTGCACACTGAAACCGTTTTAGAGGGAGAAATAAAAGTGGCTTCATTATAATGTCAGAAAAAATATATTTACAGTGAGTGCTCACACTCACTTGGCCCCCATTCATCACTCCAATCTGGATTTCATATTAGCCAGGAGGAAATTGGATGAGATTCACAACATCACAGCAAGCTCATAAATGAAACAAAAATCACATAATCTTAAATACCAATTTACCCACTTAACAAATGAAGCAGTGTATTGGTGGCTTGGTGCTGTGTTGTACTGGTGAGTGACTCATTTCCACTGTGTGTTGCACTTGTAAGAATACACTGAGCACTGGCACATGACCTTAACCACATACTCAACACTTCAAAAGTATCTGGCAGAAATACTGGAGTCATAATGTAGCCTTTACATGACCATTAAAACCTGCGACGGGAAACATCTCATTCAAAAAGTTATCTAGAGATCAAAACCATCTTTTCTGTTAATGCCACGAAATTAGATAACTGGAGTAAAGATGCCTTCACATACTTTGTCCTGTCCTAGTGTAAGGGCATAAACTAAATACTAAGAATTGTAGTTTTAAATAAATAAATACATTAAAAAAAAATCCCGATGACCCTTTAGAAGTTGAAAGAATAAAAATGAGACATCTATTTGTGTTTTCTATCAAAGAGGAAAAAAAACAGGCAATATTGCAATAACCTCAATATTATAAAAAATAATCTATGGCAATTTATAAAAATCACGAGTAAGTGATCTAGCAAGAAAGTGGAGGATACACACACACACACACACACACACACGCTGAACAAAATATGCTGATGCTGTGCATTTGGGAACAGTACAAATATTATGTTTCAGGCTTTCTGGTATTCCTCAATACAAACATATGCTTTTTCTCGGCAAGTATTCCCATTTCTGAACTTTATGACAGAACTTTTAAAATTCTTAAAGAAGTAATTCTTTAGAAGAAAAAATAGAGTATATTATTTTGCAACATTTGATATTTTTCTCTCTAAATATGACATAATATTCAACTGCAAAACTCTAATACGTCTAAATGAAATGCAAATAAATAAATTAAAAAAAAAATCACATAAAAGTTAAACCACAAATGAAAAATATTCAAAGTTTTTTTTAAAAGCTTGAATTTACACATCCAGTAATAATAATTACTTATAATTCCATCCAATGTTTAATTCATTTTGAGTGTTCTCGTTTTGGCATTTTTCTGTTCATAGCATTAAAAGGTTATGAAGTGCTGTCAGTTTGAATTTCTTGGATCTTTACAAAAAACATTTACTACTAAGCAGTAACTAATATATTCATGAATAAAATACTTTTAAAAATACAATTTATAAAAAAAAAATCCAGAATCCCATTCATTCAGGTTCAAGGCTACAGTCAAGTTCAAGTTTGCGGACGTGTTGTTCGAGCTGTTTTCTGTGGTTTCCTTTAGCGCTGCTCTTCCAGAATATTAATGACAGGTATTTAAAATATATATATAAAAAATTATGCAATCTTGACTGTTTTACAGGTTTACTAGTATTAACACATCAAACACAACATTTCATCAAGCCTAAGAACACACACTGAAAGGGCAACAACTGACAATAACTTAAAATATGCTCACAATTGTTAAAAAGTATGGATATCTGATATTCTGCACAAAGAAAATGATCAAATAAGCCACGAATGTATGTGTGATTGTGTACTTATATTTGCATGTCCGTGCGTGTGTGTGTGTCCCATTATTGACTTTGCTGTATTTGCTACATGTTGCTGCAGTAAAGCTGAAGTTGTGGGCCTCATTGTGGGCTGTACCAGACTGTTGGGATTGGTCAGGTATACTTTTACAGAGAGCGAAAATACTGCAAACCCTCACCACCATCTGCCTCTCAACATGCACCCTTCCCCTGGACTCCTGCCATCCATTCTCCAAAAAGGCCTGAGGGGTGGAGTAGTGTGATACTCTGCCAGCCAAAACCATGTGTCCACTGCTGGTTAAGCAGAGCTTATATCCATATGAATGAACAGAATCACCTATGTATGGAAAAGCTGACCCTGAATTGTAAATCACCTGAAAGCTTAGAGAAATATTGGGTTGGCTTTGCCCTTCAAAAAGTCCCATTTTCTATAAACCCTGATAAGCAGATGGACATCTGAGCAGACATTAGAAAACCAAAGCACTTTAAATCTGCTAATTTGTGGTATTGAGATATTCGACAAACAGTGATTACTATGTATTTAAATACTACAAATTAAATGTTATTAATAAACCCGGGGATTGTACATTTCCATAAGTCTCATTTAACGATACAACTTGAATTTTCCATTAATGTGATGAAGTTAACTAGCAAGTATTTGACAAAGAGCCAAAGGAGCCACAGTCGATTAAACGTTTTGTCCAAAGTAACTTATCTTAAGTCAAGTTTTACAATCGTTTGGTGGAATTGTTTTACGACCGCATACACAGTTTCTTCCTTCAAACGAAAAATGTTTTCATATGTTTAAATAAATATAATTACAAAGGCATTTTGATAGTCTTTGTGTACACTTGCCACAAAATGTTGCTGTGCAAAGCATAAATTCCTGTGTTCAAAGAAGCAAGATATAGATCCACAAAACAAAAAAAAAGAATCAGGAAATTATGCATTATTTTCCTATACAAATGTCTGTATTGGCAAATACATTGCAAATGGCAAAGCGATGGACTATTTTTTGATATATTCTTCATTCTGTCTTCTTAAACGAAACAGAACTCTGATAAATACAACCTGCAAAACTTCAAATTCAAAGAAATGCAGTGTTCTTGTTGAAATTTAGCCGACAGTCAAGCTTTTGAGAACATTAAACCTTTTGAAACGATCAGTACACCACGTACTTCTTTTCATACACTACAAACTAAGCCCGGACCACATCACTCATATGAAATCCCTCCAACACCGTGGCCTTCCGCTCATCCACTGATTACCACGAAGTAGGATTATCCAGGCGGCAATCAAAGTGCTATTAAGGAGCTATGTTTTTGCATGACTAAATTACAACTAGGATTCATGGAAGGCTGGGAAAAGTCACAGAAAAGCATTCTCAAAGTTAACGGCATAGCTCTGTCTCTCTATTGTATATGTTCCGAAACTACACAAATGAGTAGGGTTTTACATTCAGACGTATAAATGCGCACTGAATAAAAAGAAACTTTGTGTACAAATGTTTATTTGTACCGGGTGCCTGTTAAACATTGAAAGCCTAAGATGTAAAAACAGGAATAGAAGTTTCTATTGAAACCATGCGAGCATACAAATATTAAAACAGATATTACTCACCAATTTTGAAAGCAAAGGTGGTAAATGTCCGGTCGGGATGGGAGATACGGCAGCTCTTCCCGCTTTCATTCGCATCTCTGTCAAGAAGAGGAGAAAGCCATAAGCTCCCCGTTTGGTGGTCCTTGCAACACCCACTCATTTCCCCTCAGACTGTCCCCTTCACAGCCGTACCTCGGCCCCAAACTCCAGCTTTGAGCCCCAGCCTGAATCTCAGCTCCAGCCTCAATCTCTCTTCCAGCCACAGTCTGAGCCCCCAAGCTCAGGGCTGCACGGCTCGCCTGCCTCTGGCGGGGTCCGGGCCTGGTGAGGCCCGAAACAATAGGAGGCCATGAGGCTGTCTGCAAGGCTCCAGCTAAGCCGGTCCGCTAGTTAACAAGTCTTTGAATGAGGAATGTTAGCAAACAGACAAACAGCATGTCTGATGCATGCAAATAGCACAACCAGTTCAGTCACAGCCTTGGCTGGGCACATGAATAATTCAGCAGTCTATATGCTGCTCTCCCACATTACTCCCTCCGTCTACCTGAATGAAATGCCTTCACTAGAATAAGTGTGGCAAAGTATTCAAACTTCTGCTTTACCTGCAGCCTTGGTCGCAAAAATCTGTTTTAATGCTTCATACAAACATGCAATCACAGCGCAAAGTGGCCGTGTAGAGACACGACACGCGGAGCTACTTCTGATATTTCGATGCAACAATTAGAAATTTTGCGATTACTACATTTTTTTTCTCTTATTGCCTTTTAGTAATGTCTTTTGTTTGCAGCTGGCACCTGTCCCAGAAAGAGCTCCGGCTCAGCACACCACTCATTCTCCTGTGGAGAGAGCGAGTCGGTGTGAAAGAGAGAGAACAAGGGGGAGCGAGAGACAGACACAGGAACAGAGAGAGGACATGGGAAGGAAATAGTGGGAGAGACCGAGAGTAAAGACGAAGGAGGTACATCAAGCCAGTTGCTGAAGAAGGTCTTTAAAACACTGATGGGTTTCTCACTCGGATACTGGTTACAATATGCTCGTCATCCATAGTGGTCATCCAGACCACGAGCCCACCCCACGAAGGTTACCCGTCGGAAATGGCGCCCCGACACTCCAGATGGAACAAGGCCCATCACATGGCGAAAAACACCACCTTGACGAATTCCCATCCAGAAAGAGGGAAACTAAATAAATACTACTAGAAACCCATCGGCAGAGACAAAAATAGGAAGACGCGGAACATTTCTAGAGAACAAAACACAAAAGAACGGAAGAATCGGCGCCCAAATCCAAAGTGATGCAAAAAAACAATGCGCCAAAAGTGAGAAAAGGCAACTAAAAAGCAACTTGTTGCCAGGTTTTGCAGAGCTGCTGTGCAGCTAGTTGGAGGCAGAGGGTTAAAATCCAGCTAGTAGTGAGTGAAAAAAAAAAGCTCCGTCTATGGAAGGGCGGGCTGTGGGGAGGCCCTGACTGTAGAAATAGCAGCAGACTTTTTTTTTTTCCCCCCTCGCAGAGCTTAAGTCTCCCCCTCGCGTGTGGCTGGAGCAGAAAGAGGGGAGCGAGCGGAACAGAGAGAGAAAAAGAAGAGAGAGAGAGAGAGAGAGAGAGAGAGAGAGAGAGAGAGAGAGAGA
>NW_022280032.1:5205834-5250835 GCF_004355925.1 Anarrhichthys ocellatus | reverse complement strand
GAGAGAGAGAGAGAGAGAGAGAGAGAGAGAGAGAGAGAGAGAGAGAGGGAGAGAGGAGGAGACAGCGAGCGCACAGTGAAGGGGAGAAATGCCCCGCTGATGATGAAATAGGAGGTGCGGCGGAGCGGGCGAACCAGTCACTTTTACATCACATGTCCAACGCGGCAAGGAACTGTATTTGCACCGGAGACGGGGGAGAAGGAGGGAATAAGGGAGGGGGGCATAAGATGGGTGGGAGACAGAGACACAGAAGGAGAGAGAGAGAGAGAGAGAGAGAGAGAGTGTGGGAGGGTGGAAAGCACTAAATGTGGGAGGGGTGGAGGAGGAAGAATGACACAGAAATACACTCCTCCAGCACTGCGCAGACGCAGTGCACACACTTGCACGCCATACTGGGATACACTATACAGTACCTCATATCAACTGGTGAAAAGAAAAACGAGGAAAGAGTGAATACACAGTCGTTCAGAATGGACTTCCCCCGCTGACGGATCCTTGAAATATGCAGCACTTTTGAGAGCTGGTTAAATTATTAAGCTCATCTCATATTGTGGTGGGGCTCTTCTCGCTGGAGCAGTCTTGGGTGTGCACACACACTCTCTCTCTCTCTCCGAGTGCATTAACTCTTTAGCATGCCACAATGACTGGCGTGAAAGCACAGAATAGACCAGACGCACGCGCGCACACGCACGCACGCACGCACACACACACACACACAGGAAAAAAAGATAAGCTTCTGCAGTGTTTATTTCAGTAACGTGGCAAAGAACGCAGGGCTAGGACCCTCCTCCTTGCCCCGGCTCTGTCACAAAGCGAGCCGAGCGCTGCAGCTGAACCCTCGCAGCTATTTTGGCACAAAGTCAAAAGGCTGATAAGCATTTTTGGGTGAGACTTCGCTGCTTTTCCTCGAGGAAAAACAGCTGCCACTTTCCCGGTAAAATGCATTCAACAGTTCGGAGAACATTTCAAGAACCCCCCCCCACCAGGAGATGCTAATTTGTCTTGTTTAAAATAGAGGAGGGGTAAAACAGAAAATAAAATGGTCTAAACAATCAGTCCGAACTGAATCCACGCACTGATTTACATGAGGAGAAAGCCAGAGAGTTAACCAGAGGGAGAGACCTAAACAGCATGGCCGTTTCCACCATCTTAGATTGTATTGATTATTCTTTGCTGGAACGTCTGTCTCTCTCACACACAGGCTAGCTCTCTTTCTGTCCCTCCCTCCCTCACTTTTTCTGCCTCTGTTCTGCCACCTTCTCTACTCGCCGATCATCATTTGGCTTTTTCCATTCGTGGAAGATTACTGTAACACTATTGTACAACAACTTCCTGCCTCTTTTGGCTCTGGTTCTAAAAAAAAACTGCAAAAAGCAGAGCTCGTGGCTCCAACTTTTTTCCCCCCTCGGCCTTGAACTACAGGAGCTCTATAAGGAAAGAAAAGGAGGAAGGAGAT
This sequence comes from Anarrhichthys ocellatus, assembly GCF_004355925.1. NCBI lineage: Eukaryota > Metazoa > Chordata > Actinopteri > Perciformes > Anarhichadidae > Anarrhichthys > Anarrhichthys ocellatus. The sequence continues at coordinate 5,249,379 of NW_022280032.1, read as the reverse complement.
ATGTAAAGTCGGTTACTGAGGAACCTTTTTGATTGCATTTCTGCTTTATAAACTGCTGTGATTTAAAGAGGGGACTGCATGCCTAGCAGAGACAATGAGAGACAAAAAGGTGGGGGTTAAACGTTTCTTACTTTTACTCTGCGACTACTTTCTGTTGGTTTTTTCGAGGGCACTGCAATATTAGCGGGACTCGAGCTCACGTAGGTTTGCCTAACATGGCTGCTCCAGCTTCAGGCTGCACAGTCTGTGAGGGCTGCTTTCATAGCACGGCCACCACCCCGTTATACTCGCCGGCTCTCTTCCTCTACTACAGCAGCACAGAGACGGGATTCTCCACAAAAACTGTTCTCCATTCTGCACGTCTCTTTGCTCCGCAGGTTTAAAAAACAAAACAACAGGTGGCTAAACACAGACGATGTGCAGACAGAAACTGCTCGAACTATTTACGCTAACTTGGTGCAGAAAAGGCTGGAGTGCAACTCATTTGTTCTGCATTCTCTTTCCCCTCAATTCAGGCATCGACATTGGCATGAGCTATAGAATCCTATTAGAAGGAGTGCAGCTGCACGTCACATCTCGCCATGCATTTTAACCAATTGAGAAAAACCAATGACTTCATTGTGGCTTCAATGCATCACATGGATACACTAGAAGTCTGAGTATTAAAAAGGTAGCTGTTCTAGAGAGGCACACTGTGTGCATTTATGCTTAGTGTGCAACACTGCACTTTGCATGGCATAAAGTTCATTTGAGGATACAGATTTGGGTAGCTGCTAGCTCTCACCACATTGCTTCTCGACATTTTAAACCATTAACGCAGTCATAACTTACAATATTTTGGCAACTAAGAAAGACTTTATTTTGTTTTAAAAGAACAGTTTCTGACGAAATGCATTGCTACTCTTTTAACTAGTGCTAATATTTTTGGGGGATTAAATTATCAAATATATATATTTATAAATGATCATTACTTCTTAGAATCTTAACAATGACATGACATTCAAACTGCTCTTTGATGAACACACTTTTATGTCGAGAGAAGCAACAGCTTTTGTCCACGGCTGCAAAATCTGTGAGATACAGAATCAGTCAATCTGGAGAATTGATGATACGATGCGAAGCCAAATGGCAGAGGGCGCCATGTTATGGACTCTGCCCGACATCATTGGACTATAATTATTTATGAAAAAAAAAGCTCTCGAAACTGCAAGTCTTTTTGTCGATTTTGTAAGAAGCACCAGGTGACTATTGAAGTTAGTAATATTGAAATGTCTCAGCTTTATATCTCATAAAAAGCCCAACAAAAAGCATATTAAGATTATTACACAGTGGGATAAATATTAATAAAATGGTTGAAAGACATACATTAAAATAACAAAATAAATGTTCCGACTTCTTTAAAAATTAAAATGATCACATGGGTATCCGGGCCTTGACTGGACTTTCAGTCTCACACTGATTAAACCTCGTATAGTACACAATGAGTGCTGTGGGCTGCACATATTTAAGTTAGTCATGAGCAAACACTCTATTACAGAAAGTTCAGATAAGGGCACAGGGACATTATAAAGACACTGTTTTGTCTACAGCTTTCTCTCTTTACGGGTACAGGAAACAGTGAGGAAAGCTGGAGGAATAATAAGGGGAAGGGGATCAAACAACATTTGCAATTAGTCATTTGCAAACATCAAAGAGGCATTAGGAGGTTGGGGAGGGTGAGAGAGGGGTGACTCTGTGCTTGCTCAGCAACCACCACTACATCCACATATACTCGACATGATGTGTGGCACATAAAAACACATGTATATTCTAATGGACTCATTTAAGGGGCTAACCACAAAAGTATCACTACGCTATGGAGGGAGGGCTTCATACTCTCCAGGAGCAGAGTCTATGAGGTGGTCTTGCTTAAGCCCTGCACGTGTCTAAACAACTTCTCTATTACACCCGAGACCTTTGAGGGCACTCCCCATCGAGCGGGGAACAAAGGCCATGACCCCTAGGTCAAAAGCGTTACACGGGAGGCCAAGCGGGCCCATTGAATGCTGCACTGCTGTTTGCTTTAAGAAGGTAAAGATTACTAACACATTAACTAATGCCGATTAGGGGGTTATCCCTCATGGGACAGAGGTCCCAGGGCAGCACATCTCGTCTTATTAACACAGCCTCAACTTTGACCCCACCAGTCACCTCAGGCAGCCAACTGTGACCACCACTTTCTGCTCTCTGTTTGACACACACACACACACACACACACACGGACTACAAATAAAGAGTATCACAGCAAGGTGCAGCACAGCTTGAAAAAATTATTGTTGTCTGGACAAGCATGAATAAATGATAATATACTATCACTGCACAGTGTCTGCACTCCTGTTCATTAAACAGTTGACTTGCATTAGCAGGTTGTGCTTCATCTTACATTTTCGGAGTAATATTTCCAATAAGTAGAAGTATGTAATTGATCCTAAAAATGATCGATTAAAAAAAAATAAAAAGTGATTTCAAGGCCTCGGATTTTCAAGCACATGTTCTACTGAAGTTCATAAAATGGGAGCACATGCAGTAAAGTTTTCATCACAAAATGGTGGACGCAAGACATGCGCAGTATTGATGTTCCAGGATCATATGATGAAAAGCAAGAAAGGGACAACTTCTGCGAAAAACTCACCGTGCCGTGCGATTCAAACATTACTTCTGCATCAGAAGAGACGTACAAGTAGAAGGACGAGCTGAGCTTATTTAACCCTACCTTCCCATAAAGAGCTAGCCAATAATACCTTACAATGACACATAATTCACCATCTTCAAAATGACTGCTTGTGATCAGATCATTTGCGATGGTCTTTCTTAAATTAAAATAGCATGTGCATATTAATTTAATAGATTCAAAGAATATCAGCATTGGTGTATTTGAATTGCACACTCATGTAAAACTTGTAAACATTATATTACAATTGAGCACCTATTTGATACGCAAGTTAATAGTTGAATTTATTCTGGATAATTGAAAAGAAAACATCTGTGTAATAATAAATGAGTACATTTAATTTATCTCAGAAAATAAATATTAATTTTGAATTTGCTTTTGGGTTAAAAAGCTGATGACAACAAACTGCTGCCTGTGTAGGTGCTGCTTTCATACGAAATAAAAAGAAACAGATTAGAGTCAATGCTTGATGGAAATATATAAGATGTATATAATGGGGAAAGAATTTCAGTTGAATTATTATCTATCTATCTTTTTTATGGTAGCTTTATTGTAAAGGTATAAGAGGGCATTTATTATCAAAAAACAAATGTTAAGTAAACCGATTTGTTTTGACAAATATTCATTAATGTATCAACTCTATCCACCTATTTCTTACCATTTTAATTCATTTTGTTTCTGCAAAAAATAATTAACTTTAGCACAAATACAACACATACACATATGATCTCCCTGAATAATTTAGTCTAATAAAAGGTACAATTTTTGGTTCCTGGGCAGAGATAATCTTTTGAACTTAATAGGAATTGTGGAAATTTGTGCCTCACAAAAGGGTGTTTAGGCTTTATTAACTTTCCAAAGTTTGATGTTATTTAAAGGAAACAGATTTCAGCCAGAGAACACTATATAAAGAGGTGTTCAATTTCGAATTAATGAAATCTAATAATTCAAGGCAAAGTATTTTTCCCCACTGAAGGAATATATCAGACTTGGTGGCACTTTTTAAAACATGGCATATTTGAAAATCACTTGCTTGCTTGCAAATGTATGAATTGTTGCACCTCTGCCTGCTCTCGACTTCGACTGAAATATTAAAAAAGTGCCCTTCCGTACTCTTCAAGCACAAAGCCAAGCATTGATTGATTGATTTTGTTGTTAATCTCCTGCTTTCATTTTTAACAAATCAAAAACACAAAATCAGGAAACATCTAAAGTTGGTTGAGCTGTCTTTTACATCATTTAAAAGACATTTTCTAGCGAATCTACATTGTTAGAAAGGTACACTGCACTTATTCATTTTGATAAGAAATACACACGAATTAGCAGGAATGAACTCACCTTGCTGTTTCTCACAGAACTCGGAAAGAAGAAGAGGATGAAGAGAGGCAGAGAGAAAAAGAGAAAGGGAGAGTTTCTCCCCTGGGAAGAAGCTGGAAATTATGGACCTATTCGATATCAGACCTCAGAGTGGATAACCTATCCAAAGAGGGACGCGCCCTAACTGCAACTAACTACTTCTGGCCGCCCTTCAACATTCAAACATATTGTCCTAGATCAGGGCAGCATCGAACTACAGGGCAATTTAGGCAAGAAGTCGACATCAAATAGTATCAATAATGGTAATAAAATGTTAATACCGCATAACAATGCATTAAAAGTAAATTAATGACATACATATATATATATATTTATTAAGCTGTGAACTATGATACCTATGACTTTGCTCATCAAACTTTAAATATGATAAAACTAAAAAGGCAGATTTCCTTTAGCCAAAAATGGGGATAATCCTGACAGGAAGTACAGATATTTGAATTATTAATATATATAAGATTATGCTATCATAGGGCTATTACATACATATTTACACTTACTTTTTTCATCCTGTAATGTTAGAAGACCAAATTTAAACCTGATAAAATATGGTATACTGACTTAACCTAACTGTCAAGGGCTAAAGATCAGGCCTTTCAGTTGCCAAATTATATTATAACAAAAGTAAACTAAAATTAACATGTGAGGTTAGATTCATTTTCATTGCAATATAAGATATTCTTTATATTAATCAATCACTCGACCAATGTAAATTATACAGTTTATCAACTGTATAATTTACAAAATTATAATTTCAGCAGCAACAATAATTAATATAAAGTGGTGTTGGCCAAACTGTAAAAACATTGATCTAAGGCATTACGTTAACTACGCGGGTAAAACTCAATGAACCGCATTAATACAAAATTCTCCTTTTCTGTCCACTTGACCAGCCTGTGCCGGGCTTCTAAATACCTGAACTCTCCCTTTTTACAGTTCCGGCTAATACCCACTTTAAACAGCCTTGGCCATTTTGTTTTATTCTTCCTCAACACTAAGCCAGCAGTGCACAGGCCTGGCATTTTAGGAGCCATGTCACAATGCCCGTGTCTGCGCTGCAGGGCTGCAAGGAGTCAAACAGCCAAGGCATACGCACTCAGCGGTTCACTGCCTCGACAAACACTGTATGCGCACTGTTTTGTTATCTTACACACTCTCTGCAGCATCCTTGCTCTACTGAGAAAAGCAAAACATGCACCTAATGTGCTTTATCCATTCCATGAACATGCTCTCCTCCATGTGCCGTGTGCAACACAGAGCCACTCAGCCTTCAGCCCCTGAATCACTCTCTCTCTCTTCTGATTAGCACAGCAAAGTTAGCTCAGTCACAAAATAGATATTCTCAAATTCAGCAATGCCATTAATGCCACAAGCGAGATAACTGCTTCTCATCTTCTGCACAATAAAAAAGAAACCCTTGTGGCGTCCTTTTAAAGGCAACACAGTACTGCTATTGATATGGAAATGATGAAATTGGAAGCAACAGTGCGTGTACATTGCATATGTTTCCGATATCAATATATTATTACTTCTGTCTTTTGTTTTGTGTGTGTATGTAAAGCAATGGTCATTTTAAGGACATAAAGACACATTGACAAATGTGACTGTTGTTACCTCCGTTTGGAGATAATAACTGGCCAGTGTCTTTAAAAGGAGCTGTATTTATCATTCTCAACATTAGTATAGCAGCAAACAACTAAAGATATAGTGGAGTAATGTCTACCTGAGCAGAGAGTAAAGTTGCTTAATTTTTGTATGTGTTGTTATCTAAGTTTCTCCTTGCTTTGTTGACACAGCCATGTGTGTGCGAGTGAGCGTGCCCAACAGGGTAGCTCACTGCCGCCGCTCTGCACTGCTCTCACACGGCGGTTACAGCTAATAACGCCGTCCAGACCGTAAGCCACGTCACACAAGCGCAGCAAACCACCCTCCGGTTCCCCCACAGGTAAACACCGTTTACTTTCCCCGTTGTTTACACGGTTAGCGCTGGAAGCATTGTGAGCCGGCGGCTCGCCAGCGCCATGTTGAGAGCCTTTAAGAGGCAATCAAAATGCTCCAAATTTCGTATCTTGCACTTTAAAGTGATTTAGTTTATAAAACAAATTAGTCTATAGATACTGTATACTAACATAGAGGAGTTTGGTCATCTGAGGACATGCACATTCTGCAAAGGGTTTGTTTCTATGAATCTAATCTGAAGCGTACAAAGGTTTCCTTTTATGTATTCCTGTGTGTTGACAACTGGTCTGTGTGTTTTATGTTTTTTCTCTACAGTACAGCTGTTTGCTTCCACAGGTTATACTAGAAAATGATTGTGCAGTTAAAATGTTTTAAGGTCTCTGTTCTTTATCATATGGAAATGTGAAATAACGTTTCGTCCGTTCTTCATTTAAGGTTATTTGAGTTACATTTTATGTGAAGTGTGATCAAAAATAATGTTGTTAATGATGCTATTGTCTTTATTATCTTTATAATCATTATTTCACATAACTTGTTAGTGGTAGCAAGCTGCCTTGTTCCTCATGATTCTGGCTACAGACATAAAAGAACATAAACTTTATTGGTGCTAAATTCACACTCTTTCTTCTTCACTGTCCCAGTGTGAAAATGGTATGCACTACATACTCTAAACCAGGGATTCTTAACCATGGGGCCACCATGAGGGCCGCAAAAACTTTCAGTTTTGCACCTGTGGGCCGCGGGACCGCATAGGTTATCAAAAGCACTGAAGCCTTCAAAAATAAAGCGACACCTAGCGACGAAACATCCAACGCTCGTGGGAAAGCCTGTTGGGCTTCTTGTTGTGTATGCCGGTTTACATACACATGATAAATGGATGTCTTTGTGATCATCACATTGTATCATCTTATTTATTTGACAAGGATTTTGCCTGTTCAACTCCGCGAGGACGCCGGCGTCCTCGATCCCCTCCCCTTCCGTTCCAACAGCTTGCTTGCGCAAACTACGTCACAAAACATGGCCGTGTTTGGCATCCCAGCATGCCCAAAATCCTCATCTTTGCAAATAAATCATCGATTTTCTTTCATTTCTTAAGGATTTTTCACAAGAGGAGCCCAAACACACACTGTCCAAAGTCGCCATAACCGCTGCAAGTCGGATCTTGCAGCATTTCGACGGAAAAAGACACATTACAGACCCGACAATGTGCTAGCGGATGTTACCATGGAGCTAGTGGCTTCAGAAAACGCTGGTACTTATAGTACAAACCTTATCTTCCCTTTACATAAGCCGTCAACCAATGTATAACCTTGCGTAACTGAGCTACCCGCATACTCGATCGTACGCTCGGTCGCAGCCATTACGCACAGCAAGTCCGCTACTCACACACCACGTCCTCGACCATATATATATATAGATTTTGCAATTTGCAAAGGCTAAAAATAAAACGAAAATAATATAATATCAAAATATAAAGAGAGAAACACCTTTAGTGTGTCAGAATATCATTTGGTTACCATGTGTCCATTTGGGTCTCCAAATATCCTTTTAGAGCTCCGCCTGGATCTCTTCATGGAAGAAACACTGTAGAATCGTCATACTTTGTCCAATCTTCTTCAAATTTGAGGCAGTTGTTCACTGATAGTGTAGTTACAGCCCTATACTGTCCTTTACCTGTACAGATACAGCCAGTTATTTATACTGAAAAATACTTTTTTATTTTATGCGGACAAAAATTTTAAATTTTTACTGACTCCAAAGGCCCACTGCTCTGTTTCTGTATGACCTACAGGTTTTCTGACACTTTTGATGCATATAGTCACAGTGGTTCAGAAGCTACAGCCATTTTAATTTGGGTATGTCATTTTAGGCGGTTTTGCTCCAAAATAGGGGTGGAGTTGAACAGGTAACAATATAGTTATTGAATACAAATCAAACCAAGATTGAGATCAATTAGTTAAACTAATAGTGTTAATATTTGAATGGGCCCCGAGACACTTTGTACTTGAAAAGTTGGGCCCCGAGGTCAAAAAGGTTAAGAACCCCTGCTCTAAACTTTGCTGACTAGATGGTGCATGACAATTCTCTTGTGTGCCCGTCATCGTCACAGTAATGGTGTGGACAGCACACGAGAGGCCGTAATATGACAGCCACTGACCTCTCACACCAGCTTAGAGAGGCAGAGGGTCATGCAGAGGACATGGCGGTGGTGGGAGAAGTCAATCTTATCCTTCTGTTCCGCCACAGGCCTGTGTGCAGCGACAGCAAGATGAGCGACAGGGCTTTCCAAAATCCACACTCGTTTGGCTGGGAGCAAGGCATCAGGGCCGTGTGTGTTTCAAAGGAAACGCTGAGGAAAGCGTTTTTTTGTGGCAGCAACACCGTGCACTTGACAGTGTGTGTTAGCCGGCCCTCTGTCTTTGCTACGTCCCCACCCTTGCTCAATATCCCTCAACGCCAATATCTGTCATCTTCAGTCGCCAAAGTGGCATGCAGCCCGTTTGTCTCACAACGGTGGAGTATTCCACCTTGATATGTTTCACATGCGTTTAAGTACATTTCCTCGTCATTATCTCTCCACATTACGAGTACCTCCAGCTCTGCTATGGAGTGTAGGGCCGAGAGGTTAAAAGGCAGGAGGCATCGAAATGAGAAGGAGAGAAAAGCATCAGCTCTCGGGAGGTGGAGGGGTGGGGGGGGCGATAACCTGGCACAGAACCAAGCACTAATGCCCCTTAAATGTCAGAGACTGCAGCACAAAGGAAGGCAGACAGCAAGAACGAGAGCACATTCATATTTCAGTACGGCAGATGCTATAATGCGTCGATGCCTCACACTGAGTGCACACAAGGACAACAAGAGAGAGGAAAAAAAGACATCGGCCATGAAAAAGGGGGAAAAAGGGGACTTTGCAGCAGTGATGGAAGCAGCCCCATCTGAGGGTTGTCTCTGTTCGACAAAGTTGAGAGTGGATCTGTCTTACTCACCCGCTCTCTCTCTCTCTCTCCCTCTCCACAGACGAAAATCTGGCGTGGTGGGGGTCGGGGGACGGGGTTGAGTCTGGTGTTGGGGGTGGGGTTGGATTGCTGGAGAGAGTGATCTTTTTTTCCAGAGGGGTGAAAGGCGGACGGTCATGTGTGCAGAGCTCATGACAAAAGGCCCTTTTATGTGCAGCAAATGCAGATAGAGGAGGCTCCTTTGTGCACAGATGGAGATCCCATGCCTGGGTCTGCCTGCGGCAGAGAGGGAAGGGAGGGAGGAGAGGAGAGAAGGGTGTTGGTGAAGGGAAGGGAGGGGAGGAGAGGGAGGGGTGTCTCTGGCACTGAGTGCCATCACTGTGTCTGGTGGGGGGAGGGGGCACGGAAAAGGAGAACCAAGCCATCCTGGTCCTGCCAGGTTCATACATTAGGGAGGGGCCCCAAGGCTCGCTAAGAGGATATGGAAACTGGTAAGCCCATAGCGGGATCACAGAGAGAGCTGCATCTACTGTCTAACAAGTGGACCAGGGTCAGATAGTATTTGCAAATAATCTGTAGTGTTTGTTTCCACCAGCATGGCTTGCCATATATAGTGCCAGAGAGTTTATACAATTACAGGAAATCACGTCAAACTTATCCGATACTAAACTAAGGATGATTGGGTTAGAGAAGCTTAACCTACTTTTTAATGCCAACTATCACATGCAGGTTAAAACAAACATAAGCATCACTTGATTACCATTGTGCTTTGGACCCGCTAAAAAAAAAAGGTTGTGCAGGTATTCCTGGTGTGAATGATCAAGTTGAAAACATGACATAGAATTTCAAGTTCAGCTTCCAATTGATTCCCTCATAGATGACTCTGCCACTGTCTGCTACACTAGTATCTCTGCGCTGTTGCTTTGACCCTTGTGCAGTCTCCGTTGTGCCTGTGATCTATCAATCTCGGGATAAGGCTGTCAGCTGAATGTTGAAAGTGTCTCTTCCATGCTGGTGCCACCTCTCCCCTGAGAGACGAGGTGACTCCCACTGACAGCCCGTCTGCTGAGAAGACGTCGCATCCTTTAAGCGGCCTCCTCCCACTGACCAGGACATCTTAACACTACAGCTGGAGCACCGAGTCATATGGCGCTCTTCACCAGTGGACAGATGGACAACACCCCCCCCCCCCCCCCCCCCCCCCCCAAACACTGACAGAAAATATAAAGCATACATAACTGTGTTTTCCCGTGCCAGGTCAATGAACACTAAAAATAGTGGCCAATTTACCAAAGTAACTACGGCAATTCTTAAAAATGTCAGCATGTGCTCATGCCTTGAAATGAACTTTGTGGGATCACAATCGAAATTGTCGACTACATTTTACAGACTCAGTATTGACACTATTCAAAACTGTTTTCGTGACACAAACCTGATGATGAGCCACTTCATATATTTAGACAGTGTAAATAATGTAAGATAGTGTAAATAAATGAATTCAAATAATAAATCTTACACAGTGCATTTCTTCAAACTGCAACACACTTTACACCGTGCTTTCAGGCATAACACTGTACAGTGCAGTTAGCTTAGCATTGTGGGGAAAATCATAACTTTTAAAGGTACCAACAGCCATACTGAGATATCTTTCCCATGGTTTAGTGTATGCTCAGTGTTTAATATGATGTCAGGAACCACATTTTATTATTCTTGGTTAAAAAAGAAAAGAAAAGAAAAAGTGACTTACAACCAATTAGCATTTCTTCATCTCCCTTCCTCTTCTTGTAGCCCCAGTCCCAAATGTCCCTGCATAATGTACTTATCTTGGCCGTTTAACGTTCAAACAGAGTGATATGTAGTATTTGATTAAACGCATATTGGGTTAACATTGTGACACACACTAGCAAGCAAACCTGGTTGCGCGCTCAACAAGGTAGGCTTAGGCTAATTAAAGTGATTAGGTGTTCTTGTCTGAGTACTGTCTTCGTTTGCCGGCTCTGGCCTAACCCAAACCCGGCCCGCCTGCAGTCTGCCTGCCAGGAGGCCAGGAATGAAAGGCTGGCACGTACCCTTCTCTCCTCTATCTGATCCCTTGTTGCTACCCGAGACGGCAACAAAGGTATTCTGCCCACTAATCAACAGACAGGGCGAGGGAGAGAAATATGGAGGCATGCAACAGGGATTAAAGTCACAATAGTATAAAGTATTAGGAGTATCTAATATCAAATTACATAATTTTAAGCCAACTCAGTGCTGAGAATAAAACTGTCTCCTCCATTTAATAGTCATCTCATTACTTAAATGCATTTACTGTGAAATTTAAGTGAAATCCAAATATGATGACATCTTCTCCTTAATACATTTGATCAGACTATTTGTTACAGAAAGCAGTATATGGTGACACTGGGGACATTTTGAGAAAAAAAGTCATAGACTGGTTGAAACAGACAAAGATGAGAGGATGATGAAGACGAAAACTCTCTTTGGCATGTTGGATATCCGCTTGTCTCAGTTGATGTGTAAAATCTTTGAGACTGGAACAAATGCAAATAGTGCTGACTTGCTCGCACCGAAAAAAATAAATCCTGAAGGCTTTTCAAATGAACTCACTCTCACAATGGTGAGGGGAGCCCAGAGCAGGGTGAATATACGGTCTGGGCTCTGAATGGAACAATGTGTGAGAGCCAAACAGGGAGCTGTGAAGTGAAGGCTCAGGACCCTCCAGGCTGCCTGCCTCTGTTGAGCTGAGCCTCGGCTGCCTCCAGAGCCCATGCTGACCACCACCCCTACGGTGCTGTGCTCAGCAATGCCTGGCTAACACGGCACTACAGGTCTGAGCTCAAAACAAAATTCAAAATGGAAATCCTAATAACAAAACACAATTACTAATAATTTTAACATAAAAAAAATTACGGTGGACATAATCTAGTAAATGTAGTGTAAATGTAAATGGGATGTTTAAAGCCATAGTGAGCTATTAATGTAAAACAAGGCAGCACTCAAGAAGAACAAGTGTTCTTTGCCTTTCTCTGCTGGATTAGTTAAGATTAAAAATGAACTTTCTGACATTAAATAAGTCACTGTGAACTGTATCAAGGCCAGTTTGTCCACTGTAAAGCAGGTCTTTACCGGTTTGGTTGCCACCTTCTTCTGGTTACACAGCAAATCTGACAGTTAAGAGGTTAAAGGTTGGATTCCTGCAACAGTGAATGTCAATCATCACCCATGCAACCTGTTGCCCTTGAGCAAGCCACTGGAGCACCTTTCTGCTTACTCATTCCTAGAAATATAGGCAGAGAAAAACAGAGAATTCGAATGCATCAAAGCGTCTTTTAGATAGCACATACAATTCAAGTCAAATGGATTGATTCCTTTCCTCATTTCATCCATATACTGTACATTGCACCTGTCACCAACTGAGTTTTCTGTTTTTGTCTCTTTTTTTTTTAGTCTGAGGTATTTTTTAGCTTCAGTATAACACAATAAAAGGTTTAATCATGTAATCTTGAAAATAATTATATCTCCAACAACACTACTGGGATATTAGCGAGCATTCGTGTTATTTCAAAACTTAAGTTACAAATTATTTTGTCTCTTTTGAATATTAATGCTACAGCATATTTACATGTTTAAACATTTAAAATGGAATTGGATACTGAAAAAGGGAGACATTTAAATAAATCACCAACTTTAAAAAAAAATCAAAATCATTATAACTGTAGCGGCAAAAAAGAGATCCGATTGGTTACAGTACGTTTAAACAGCACTTTACTGTACAGCCCAAGCATGCCCATGACTGAGGAATGTTTTGGTAATATCTCTTTAAGAGAAGGCTGGGCCTACAGCTGGGAGAGCTCTCTGCTTTGCTGCTCCTCTGATTTCTACTTTCAAACTTCATTTTCAGCCCTTGCAAAGATTTTCAGAGACGCTCTCTGGACGTTGGCAGGCAATTTCCCCAGCAGCCAAACTTCCCAGCATGCCTTGTGGCGGGGCTGGATCTGCTCACAAAGTTAACTGTGAAGTTGCTCCGCTCGACATGAGATACAGTACAGACCCTGCTTCACTCGTACCCGCGCAGGATGACATGAGAAACTTACTGTCAGAAGAGTTTTTACATGCACACTGTATTTACAGTTCTTTACTTTGCACGGCCTTTCATGATATCAATATTGAAAATGCCTTCAAGAATCAATTAAAACTTTAAAGCTTATAATTTAAAAGTTGCGGTTGAACATCCCCCCCCCCACACACACACACACACAAAGATCCAAACAGTGGTTATAAACTGACATATAATGTCTTCTTTCATCATCTCTCCAAATATTTGATTTAAACCACTGGAATTAAAAGACATGTCTTCAATCACACAGTATGTTTTCTGTAACAGCTGCATCATCAAAGCAACTTAATAGCCCAAAATTTGACCTATTTTCAAAGATGCACGACTAAATTGTATTTTATCCTGTATTTAAACACCATGGAAACAGTTGCAAGTCTTTGCACCAAAGTGGACAGTACATCTATACTGGCTGACATGCATGGGACAGTAAAGGCTGCCTGCAGCATCTGGTGGACACCTGTAAGACTGCAAGTCTCTGGAGAGAATGAGAGAGGCCTTTGTGATTCTGCGAAGTCACCAAAACTCTGGGCCAGAGTATACTGACCCCTCAGTGCTCCAGCCAGTTCCACAGTCTTTAGCATGGCGGCCATTGTGGGGTATTTAACCTGAGCGTTCCATCACAAAATCAGAGTCAACATAAATAACAATGTCCCGTCAGCGAATGACAAGACCGGGTTCTTGGGGTGGACATGAAATCAAGTTCTGCCAACATCTACGGTTTTATCCAAGATCACTGACACAGCAAGAACAAGCCGCGGCACTTTAGTCCTTTCCAGGTCAATACAGTGCGATCTGCACCATCGTGGATTGAAGTATAAAGGGAGAGAGATTCAGAACTGCTTCTGGATGTTACTGAGGTCTTAAAAAACATTTCTATATTAGCACGTGTAAACTTGGAGACATGATTTATATACAGATACGCAAATTAAAACAGTAAACACAAGTAAATTAACATCTGTAAAATATAATACAGTCAAACAGAATATAAAAAAACCTACTGTTATTAATATTATTTATATAATAAGGCCTCAGTTTATTTGTGGTTTTGTGGGCTACAAAAATTGCACAATATTATATTTCACAGACGTTCAGGTTACCGTGTTGGCCTTCCGTACATACAAAGTACTCACAGTGATTGCTTCAGGGACATTTTGTTTCCTCTTCATTCATGGATCTGTTGGGTAAACAGAAAAGAAACAACATTGTTAGTATGTGTGGAAAAAGTGGAAAATTGTGTCTTGCTGACAAAATCTTTAGCTCTCAAAGACAAAGAAAATGGTTCAAGATGTGTTTTAGCTGAAGCACTTTAGACCTGTACCCAGTGCACACCGTTAGCCCTTTCATTTATGAGAGCTAATCACTTCAAGTGAACCGGATCACAAAGGGATAGTCACTGACACCAGAGCAATTACGTTGTACATGTCTAATCCCTTACACAGCACTTAAGACAGTTTTAAAGGGCACCAGCGCACACTGCAGAGCTCCCTTAACTGTTAGGGTGCAGTTTGGTCCATTTTACAGCCACTGGGGCACATGCCTGATTGTTAAGACCAGGGAAAGTAATCCCTGGAGTCAGGCCACTAAACCCGCTCTGTCCCTGTAACCATGGCAGCAGACAGGTAGTGTCTGGGTCACAGGGCAAACATGGCCAGACTTCAGCACCGGCCGCCGGTTAATGAAAAATAAAAAAAAACTAGCCTGCTGTGAACACGCCGAGCGAACGCACATGTGCATTCACACAAATGCAAATGTTCATGTGTGCACGCAAACACGTACACACTTACAAACAACTCACACACAGGTTCAGGTGAAAGTCGAGCTGACAACTGATACGACTACAGAGCGGTCCTGGGTTTCTGTTAATCAATAGTGGAACCGGATTTGCAATAGGGCTAAAACACCATCGCTACGTACTAATACAACGAAAAAATACATCTTTCTCAAAATAAAAACACCTCAGAGAAACACATGCTATCCCAGGCACCGAAACTGTCATTTAAAATGAGCTAATAAATAATGATGCGCTGGGTATGAGAACAATGGTCCAGTTTTATTATTCCTCTTCCTAAAATGCCCAAACGATGGTCTGGTCTATCTTGCCCTTTTGAAAGAAACACATGATCTCCCCTGGCCTTTTCACCAGCTCTCCCTCTCTCTTGTCAGTTGCTATGAGACACTCCAACTGAAGCCAAGGCTTCCACAATTCATTACTGGAGGAACAAAAGCCAAAGCACTGGACAAAGCGGGCCAGAATAACTCAAACCAGCTCCCACTTAACACACACATCACACCTCTGAGTGCTCTGCTGACATACAAATGGCCAATTCAAGACCTCTTCTTTTTTATTTATGTTTTTTTTTTCTTTACAATGCCAGGGGAGTATAGACGAAGAAAACCTTTAAGATACCCAGTAAGAAGACGACAGATTGAAGATTTGCCACATTTTAAGGTTTCCACAAGACATGATTCTTGTCAGCAGCAAAAAATGATTTCAGAGAATAAAGTATTTCCACACAACAGCGTTTTAAGGATCTTGTGCCAAAGACTGAATAGGCTACGTTGCACCATCAGTGCAACATCACCTGTCTCTGGCTTTCCACCGGCTCTGCCTCGCCAAAATCGTGAAACATCTCTTTCCCCTCCAACCAATCAGATCTCAATCTCAGGCTGTTCTTATGCAAAGAAAGAGAGGGGAAGGCCAATGAGAAACGGTCCTCCTCCTTCCCCTCGTATCCTACACACACAAACACACACACACAAGACAATCACCGTCTGAGAAATGCCAACGGACGGGCAATCAGTCATTGTAATTAGGCGGGCTGCCATTACCGAGCCCTCATAATTCAGGCTGGAGCTTGAGGACATAGGTAGTGAGAGCCCAGCTGCCGGCTGCCACAGCCCACCCCTGGCTCACCCAAACCTCAACACAGGCCATTCCCTCTCCCCTCCCTCTGCTGGGGGGGAACCAGCAGAATTATAAGGGGGGCAGGCTGACTGCAAATGTAAAAACTCCCTCCCTCCCCATCTCCCTCCCTTCCTCCTCGACTACATGTCCTAAAACCGCTCCCACTCCCACTTTCTTTTCACTGCACTGCAGAGTTTTGTTCTCCAAACTGCATGAGCGACAGAGCAGATACCTTGTGCTGAGAAAACGGCAGTTAGAAAGAGGAAGGGTCTCAATCTAAACGTGTAAAACCCCTTCATAAAAAGTGGGCAAGTGTCATTTTCCCCGTAAAATTGTACTTGAAGGAGGAAAGCCTGCAGATGGTTATTGTCCACGCTGTTTCTAGGTGTTGGGAACACTGGATTTACAGTACAGACATGGCTCGCTCTTTTCTCTATGGAATTCACAGCTAAACAGGAAGCTATGGCAGTATTCTGCAGAGATTTATTCTATTTGCATAACGGCCGTGGTTGACTCTGCCTTTGCCTGTCGCATAGGACCTGAAGTTTTCTTGGCAGAGAAATAAAGAACTGCAAGTTCAGCCAAAATAGACAATAAAGCAGAATGGACAAACATGCCAAATTGCCGAGGCAATTCAGTACAGAGGCTCATTTTTCCAAAATGATTCACACTGGAAAGAAAAGCATTTCCCTGTCCTTAGATGAACTTAGTTTGCTCTGTGTCGGCTTTTACAAGGAAGCGATGTGGGGGGGGGTTGCACGCGCAATCGTACACGTACACATGACCACACAGCCATCACTGTAGATTCTTTGCTCACTGTGGAATTAGGTCTTGCACATAAAAGCAGCAAAACACAGACACGCATATAAACATGCACTACTTAAAAAAAAAAAAAAAAAAAAAAGACATTGTCAAAGTCACGGGGTAAAAACCACAACCTTGGAATCTTTGCAAGAAAAACCCAAACAAGAACAGCTGAGCCGGGTAAGTGCCATTGTGCATGTGCTGTACACTGTACAGTACACTAACAGTTTGTACCATAACTACGGGACAAACTGTTTTTGAGTGCAGAAACAGCAGCAGCACAGTTGAGGAATGAGGGAGGACTGAATGCAAGTTTTGCGTCAGTCAGCAGTGTCCTGAGGCTGGTTTATTGGCTTGTCTCGCTGTGCGGCCTGACAGCGTTCACCTGTTCCTTCTTCCCACTGCAGGACGACGGTCAACAGTCTGCTGCTGCACAGCAAGAACAGGAAGCTCAAACTCATTCGGCATTATTTTCCATCATCCACAAAGACTGCCTTCGGAAAGCAGATGTTATAAATGAATACATACAGCTGTGGCCTCGTATCAATAAATACCTCAAAAAATAATAAAATGCTTTTATTACAAAAAATACAAAAAAACAACAGCCTACTTCTGTGTCGGCATCACATGATATCTAAAGCTTGTGATAGAGGAGCACAGCTCACTTGCAGGTATCCAATCATTACATCTCATAATTCGATCTTGCACTGAGCAAACATTAAGCATTGGTTACATAGAAAAGATAATTGGCTTCTGTATGGTTTTGCCGGGAGCTTTGATGCACTCACAACTATGCCGCTACCAACGATAAATATTTGTGCAGCTGCTGTTCGGTGCATCAGTGACGTGCAACAGATATAACATTTGATCAAAAGAATGATCAGTAAAGAAGGAGGAGAAGGCGGAGGACCGAAAATATGCAGTCACCACAATCTATTTGCTTACCCAACAGATTATGCTCAACAATCATTAATGGCAGCTGTAATATAATGAATGATTCACCTCAATGTTCATCCTCCGCACAGCTATAAACCGATGAGCTAGCTCTCCAAGCAATAAAGAGCTGAACGTGCAGCAGAGATACACACACACATCTGGACGGAGGCATGGATGTGTTTGGACGATGCGTTGGAAGTGAGAATAAGCAGGCCGCGTCATATTATATAACCTCTAATGTTGCTGCAGACAACAAAAATCCTTGATTTAACAAAATGTAGGTAAATACAGAACGATCTGAACAGAATCACACAGGGGTTAAAGTATCATTTCAAATGGTAACATGAATAGTGAGCATTGTGACGAGGGTTCTATACGACACAAGGAGTATATCTCAACTTTTCCTAAATGTTTGCTCCAGACGTTCCGGTTCTGTAAACTGTAAATGAAGAAAAGCAGCATTTCCTCTTTAGGAACGGCAAGTGAGATTGGAGCTGAGCTGCAGAGCTGCTGAAAAGTCTTTGAGCGAGGAACTCAATCTGTGACCTTTGACCACCCTGGAGGTCCCTATGAGGAACAACAAGAGCTTCAGTGTTATCAGAGTCACTTCTAATGGGCAGTTTGATGTGGTACAGGGTTTCAGCGTTGAAGCTTGGTGTCTGGTTTTGTAAAGAAAATAGGACAAAAATTCCTAATTTATCCTCAAGTGACTTCAACATGTCTGATATAAAAGAGGTTGTCATGATGAAATGAGAAATTTCCTGTCAGCCTGTAAAAGCCAGGGAGTCTGGTTATGAACAGTCGACACACGACAGGTCATCACAGTATAATCATTTGTGTTTGTTTTCCTCATACAGGCTACAGCCACAAAAATGAGATCTGATGTAGAACAAGTCAAGCTGCAGAAAAGTTGTAATTAGATTTTATTGTACCACCTAATCCACACTAGATATTGCATCTTGTGCTACTAAAATGTTATCCGAACCCGCATTATATTAACTTAAATGTGTACTGTGTGCTGTATTTTGACAATTATTACCTTGATGTTTTATGTTTTCAATAACTTCTTTTAATGGGGCTCTTCCTCTATAGGTCGTTCCGACCCGCTATTCTCATTTTAATTCAGTAAATCATATTTCTGTAGTCTTTGGACCAGACCTCTCTGCCTCACCTCTTTGTGCTGAAATGACTTAACTGAACTAATATAATGTTGTGTTCCCTCATCACAGTGTTTTCCAACTGCATCTCTATTTCAAGATTTTAAAAATACATCAAACTAAAGACCATTGTGCTGCTGAATGGATTTCATCCCGCTGTGCTTTAGCTTTATTCATGTTTGCACTGACCAGCTGCATAAATTACACCAAACATTGACACTGTTCAGTGTTACAGAGTAGCTTTCTGCTTTTGTTTTTCCTTCCCATGACAGTGGCCCTGAAACCACATGACACCTGCCAACAAGAGACAGTGTGTACAAATACAGGAAATAAACTAAAAAGAGAAGAACCACAAACGGAACTAACGTTACACCACAGGACCAGTGACAAATAGTTTTAAATACTAGTAAAAAATTATAAAATAATAGTATTATAATAAAAATGTTAGTATTATAATTATTTTCAGTGGGTTTTGATCAGAAAGTGAATTTAACACGAGGAAAACTATACCACAAAGACGCAGTCAATGTTAAGTCTGTAATAGACACTACTTTGTACACGTTTTTTTTTTCCCACAGACATCTCGTATAGAGAATAAAACCTTTTGGCCTACATTAATAAAAAAAAAAAGATTTTTAGAATAAGCCACAACATGTCAAGCTTATGTCTTCGGACATACAAAGCGCTGCAGTGGACTCACCATAATAACGCGCCATGTGCTTGTTGCTTGTCAGCTGCAAGTCTCCTCCTAGCGCCTCGTCCACGGGGTCACTGAGTGCAACAGGCGTGAGTGGAAACCGAGGAAAAAGTGGCACATTAAGGCATTCTCTCCGACTGCAGAGCTGCAGCTGCTGCGTGTTGTTTTTTTGGGGGGGGGGGGGGGCTTCAGACATTGTCAGGAAGAAGGCGGTTTAGAGAACTGTGCGTGTGTCACCGCCGCTGATTCGAATAGCCTAGAAAGTGATCCTCTAGCCGAGTTATAATCTACGAGGTGCTCTGACGACCGTCGTGAGGACAGGATTATACATGCACATCCCGGCGAGAGCTTCCCATCTGGTTCATCCGCTGCGCAGGCTGTCCCCGATCTCTGCACACGGCTACATGGCGACTCTGACTAACTCCTCTGCGCGTTAAGGCTGGACTGCAAGTTATTTTTATCGCAGCCAACTAAGACTGAAACTAAAATATGCCATTGCTCTTGCTCGGTTCATCCTTTGTAGTCGCTTCGTAGTGGCCTTTTGTGTTTTTTGTTTTGCTGGAGAACAATGAATGCAGAGTTTGAGGTTCTTATAGTGGAGTCATGTTGCCCACACGGTGCGCGTGTCAAATGATTTGGCCTACATTCTGGCTGTGGGACGAATGGAAGTTAATATTTGATGCCAGACGACTGATCAATATGACACATCTGCTGTAGTGAAGAAGTTAGGAACTGAGTGACCGACAGGGCATCATACAGGAGCCGTTAATCCTCCTTTGAGTTGGGCATGAAGTTAATTTGCTTTGACATTTGTGCAGATAAAAATGTAATTATCATGCTTATGCAGCTTGACCCTGCATTGAACACTTGCCTGGTGAAATGTATCTTAATGCACATATTTAAAAAGTTATAAAATGAAGGTTGTGAAATAAAAGTCACCTCATGAACTATTGCACATGTAATAAAGGCTTGATGTTGTTACAAGAGATTCTCTAAACAGCGGCCCTGTGATCAATGCAAAGTTTAGCCTTTGACAAAGCAAAGCGTTGACAAATGATTACAGTAAATACCAATTGTTTTGCTTTAAATAATTTTACTTTCCAATTCTCACTGTATTTCACCTGTTGAATTCTCAATATAGAACCCAAATCATGTCAGAAATACTGCAACTTTTGTTTTTCCTCACATTTAGTGAGCTGTGTCCCGAGTGTTTCTTAAATGATTTTTAGAATAAACACGTTCCCATTTGAAATCTCAGCAGTGGAGCGCCAAGCGTCCTCCGGTATTCTTTGTGCACTTAAGCATAGAGTTGATCACTCTGCAATCCTTCAAACAGAGTGAAGCCCTCGGGAGGTTTTAATGGTGACTTGAGCCATCACTCAGAATAACTCTCACTGTATCTTGACTTGCACCTGTTGCATGAACTGCTCTAAAATACCAAACTTGACAGACAGTAAACACAGGCTGCGCTGACTTTTCACCCTGAGCACACAAACAACTTTGACCCAGCAGCATGTTTTGCTCTAAATCCGGGCCCACTTAGGACGCTTGATAGCATCTATTAATACGACCGCCACCTCTTGCATTGAAGTGACTCGTGTTTCTGTGAGGCCTCGCTGAGATTTATGGTCATTTTGATCTCAGTGCCCTGCGGTGGCCCGAGCAACACAACCCCATTGAACCCGTACTGCATAGAGACAAGGGTAATGAAATTAGCCATGCATGAGTGTGACTGCCGTTTGTGATGTGTCCTCTTCAGATTGTGCATGCACACAGCTTTCAGGCTCTGCAGTTCACGTGACAAAATAACCGCAGTTAGAAGGGCGGGGATTACTGGGAGGGGTGAACGGGTTCACGGAGCTCATGGCAAGAGTAAGGCAGCGCGAGGTTGTGCCAAAGGAAATTACATGAAACATTAGGGATTTCTGATTGTTTCCACAAAGAACTTCCTGCCTCTTTATGCTATTTGGTAAGGCCTATTCTAATGCACTTGGACAAATGGTTCAGCTTTTGGGCCATGTTGTAAGCCCGGGTGATAGTTCAGTTTTTTTTTTATGGTATCTGCGCATTTCAAAGAAAACTGTGTTTTGATGTTTGCTTAATCTTTTGTTTGGATTTCCTGCATGCCCTGGGATTTCAGATAAAGGATAGAAACCTGTTGCTCTCACCGATGGTTGTAAATATGCATATCCAATGCCAAATACCTCACAAAGTATTTAAGGGTGTTTAAAGACGGCTATAAACCATATTGATTCCTGAAGACAATCTGCGTCTTGATCTCATATTGTAACTCTTCAGAGCAGTTGTTGGCTTGAGCCTTCATGTATACGGACCGACTCAACACGATAAGTCTGTGGAAGCACCACAGACTTATCCCGTCTGCTCCAGACACGAACGCTAGGACAAAGACACAACTATGATTCTGCTTGTCAAATCAAATCACCTCTTTCGATTTGATGTTAAACTGTTCAGAGACTTCTGCTCAGCGTCAATACTTGGATTCATTTTATGTTGACTGCTCAATCAGAGCAGTTGCAGTGGCTTCGTATCATCAGTGGGCAGACAGTTGTCTGGCCTTTTAATATTGCATCATAAGGGCATTTCCTGATGAAGTATGAAGATAAAAAGGCCACAGTTTATGGCTCTGGGGTGAATTTGCTCTTTTTAACATCTTTTCAAAGTTATCAGACAAGTTGTTCTCATTGTACCTAAAAAATGGCCATGCCACTTGCACAAATTTATTCTGTCCTTGAAATCATTTGTTTTCCTCCCAGGACAGCTGCTCTTGGTCTCCACCCTTTCCAGCAACACACAAGTTAGAAAGCTAAATTCAGATTTTGAATTCAAAGTCACTCCAACATTTGTGCGACGGACCCTGAATGCACAAATCCATACCCTGTTTCTATACTCTGTGTCAGACAATGAATCTCTTATGTCGCTTGATCAAGAGTCCAGACACAGACACATGCTTGCAAATGCAAAACCACTTGATATTTAGATTGAGGATTACGACTTACTTGTCCCATTGCTTCTTCTAGAACTCAATGGAGAGTTCGCCATCATCCATAAGCATGTGAATTCCAGCTTTGGGGTGAAGCGATGAGATGTTTTGCTTGAATGCTCCTTAACCTCAGACTGTCTGGAGGCTCTTTACACGCTAAGCCATGGTTATTTGTAAACAGAATGCTTTGCTAAAGTTCTCCACGCTCAGCCGAGAGCCTCTGAAGGAGGCCACTTTGCACAAAGAGGCCATTCTCACTGCTGTTTGGACCCCAGTTCTGCTTTATATTTGTAGTAGAGGCCTTCATTTGCTTTGGATTGAGAAAATGGAATAAAAATAAATGCATAAAAATGCATTTAAAGCATGCCTCAATCAGTGAATTGAGCAGAGCATTGTGAGTGAATGACTTGAAGGTAATGTTTGATGTCCGTGATCTTTCATAGTACCCAGACCACCAACCTCAATGACAATTGCATAAAATCAAACAAGTTTGTAAACCAAAATTGGCAACGGACCTCAAACTCTTGGCTGCAGCTAACTTTCTCACATTCTCCCTTGTGCTAGTCCGTTAACTTTCAGAGCTACCTCCTCAGGAAAACATGTTCATTAAATTCCCAGCAGGAGTCCCTACGTGGGCTTCACCCTGTCATTGACAGATGCATGAATGACTCAATATGCGTCTGGATTTGTAACCTGCGAGGGCTTAAGAAAAAAAAGCCTGTGAGACAAAGGCAACTGAGGCGAAGCTGCAGAGCCTTCAGTCTAAACAAAATCTCATTGTTCCTTTTTTCCACAGCTAGGGGTTAGTACTCTCGCCCACCCCATAACACTCCCAGAACCTCAGTCCGCTGTCCCACCCCAGTCTCTGTATTCCGCCAGCTCTGAGTGCTGTTAGTGGGGCCAGTAATTAAACAGGGCTACCTCTCAGTTTCTGCAGCTCCATGGGGGGAGTTCTTCCATGAAATGCACTCCTCATTCTGAGTACAGACGGCAGCTGATGAGGGATTATCTGCTGGCCGAGGCATGGCATACTCCCCACCATAGTCTTCAATTAGTTCAGTTCACGGTGATGTATTGGCTGGACATGACACTATTTCCCACGGCTTCCTCATAAACACCACACCAATGTATTGCAACATATACTATATCACTTTGGTTTGTCCTACAAAGGGTGTCAGATCAGTATTGAAATTAACTTGAAACAGCATCATTTTATTTTGGCAAAGATACAAGTGATAAGAGACACACCTAAAACTTGTAGGTTTGAAATACATTGTATAGCATGACGTGTTGTACAAGATCTTAATTCAGCTTCTCTCAACCACCAAACAAAACATTTTCCTTTTTTTCAATTTTGGTTCCTTACAAAAAAAGACACCGAAACTCATTAAAACAATAGAAAAGTGAGTTTTGTCCTCTCCTCTGCAGTTGGTCAATTATTCTGATGTGTGAAGCATACTGCATCATAAAGACTTGAAGTTCAAGTTCGTTTTCTTATGCTGCCATTTATCACAAGCACAGTAAGAAACTACCTGAAGACATCTGTTGCATGGGAAAAAAAATGGAATGGGAATCTTGTGAGCTGCACAGTCATGTAAAGGTGTTTTATACCAATTATCTTTGACAGCGACAAAAACACAAACAACATGAAACCGGATAAAGAACCCTGATATGTCCAATCAAGAACAGAAAAAAATATCTCATGGAAAAGACATTACTGGCCTACCAAGCTCATCTATTATGACTTTGCAGCAGATACCTAAGACTCTCTGGTAAAGCCTTATAAAAGGCATGTTTCACAGTCTGTTCCTGTAAGTCTTGTTCCATTTACAGTTTGAACAACTGAGAATTCAGTAGGTGTGTCTCAAATTACAAAAAAAAGAAAACCCACGAATTACTTTGACTGAAAGATTTTTCCAAAAGCTCAGGATGGAATATTAAAACACAGTTCAGTGACTTGATGAGTGCAATACTTTGGCACTTAAGTAGTTCGAGTACGGCACCTTTAGCTGTTTGAATACATTGTATTACATGCATTATATTTGATGTAAGCAAATATGAAATGATAGTGCTATTTCCCTATATTAGCAAGTCCAATTATTATCCACTCATGTTACCGGCCCACGCTGATATTTGTTAATGTCTTACAGCAAGTATTCTGCAATACGCAGAACTCTAAAAACACTTCTACTTAATAGTTTATCTTTCAGCAGGCATCTCAAGTTCTGGAGACATGCATGTTAAATGGAATTTGGGTCTGTTTTAAATGAGTAGCAGTGTTTGGAGAGGAACACAATATTTAGTTCAACCAGTTCTCACTGCTTTTACATCGCATGTTGTAAAGTGTTGGCTCTTATATTTAACGTCACTCATAATGGTCTGATGTCAAGAGGCTGTTAAACTGTGAGGAAATATGGGGCCTTTTTGGTACATAAAAATAATATTATAGGGATCAATAACTCCATGTTGTCAGGGCAAAAGTTATTTGATCCACTCATCAAACTGGAACGTGACAGCCAGATAGGTTGGAGGAGGTTGTGAAATGAAACCCTTAGCCACGTCTTGCTCTACTGATGATCAGCTGGTTTTCCATGAGAAGTCACCATTGAAATGTCTGAGAAACCTGGAAATCGTCATGAAAAAGGCAAATCCCAAGTCCTTTGAAAAACGGAGGCTCAGCGTAAACCAGCATCATCTCATGATCAAGCCAGAGCACTTGGAACATAAAAGAATGATATGTTGCTTACCGCTGCACCATTGCGCTGACTTCAGCCTTGTATAAACTTTATTATTCTCCTCATGGTATTATTCCAACATGAGGAAATTACTAACACTGCCACAGATGTTCAAAAACACAGCACATACTGTGTCATATACTTGCAAGGCTTTACACAAAACAAAAACTCATATGTAATATATTGTTATACAATTTTGACACATTTGGGTTTAATAACTTCTCCATGCTACAGTAGTATGTATGTCAAAATTCCTGATGTGAATCAAGGAGTTTTCAATGGTTTTATTATTACTCTGTAACTATGCTAACAAAACAGCTCTCTTGCAAGACTCCAGGAAGCATATTTATATTTGTATTCAGTCGAACCAAAAGTTGACTTTAATATTGGGTAGTCAGAGCGGCACTCTCCATTGTTCTACAGCAGCCGTGACGGTTGATGTTTTGGCAACTTAAAAGTTAATTCACTCATGATTATGTCACACTCTCTTATATCAGGCCTGTCTCTCCAAGAGCTGTTCTCTGTCTGCCTCCTGTGGAAACCAACTTCCAAGCCAATGCTGTCAGAAGCAAAGTCACGGAGTTAGGCCTTCAACTAATAATTCCCAACAGAAGGAGGCAGAAAGAGACACTCTGCACATGAATCTACAGACAAAACTTATAAGCTAACTCTCTCTCTCTCTCTCTCTCTCTCTTTCCAGACAACTGGGAGATCCACATTTGCAAATGTGAACCTTATTAAGGACATGCTCTCTCTTTGTGAGTTCATCTTTGAAGTGCCATCACAGCTGACAGTATAAACATTGGTTGTATTAGTATCAGTACAAAATGAGGCACTCTAATATTTCTATTACTAAAAACATTTCTAATTCTAGCTAAAGTCCGGACTTGTGTTTCTGGTAGTCAACAGTTTAAAATGTAGTGCCCTCAGGGTGTGCCTACTTCATGTCTGCTGATTGTGGATTATTACTCAGAATCCTACATATCTCTTATCTTTGTTGCAATTTGGTTAATACCGACCCCATGATCATTACAGTGAACATTTGGGTGCTTATGGAAATTGACACTCCATCTTGTGAATCTTCACATGCACAGGCAAATCAAATTAGAAATCATACACGACAAAGCTCAAGGCATTACATATGCTAGTTGACATGTTGCCACTGTACAAATGGAGACAACAGCTTGTGAAGCGTACCCATGCATGAAGAGTTACAATTTGCATTTCTCTACTTTGACAAAAATGACTCAGGCAAAGATTCCATACACCGGGTCCTATTTTGTCATGCAAACTTTAAAAAAAAAAAATAGAGCACAACTAATAATCTTTGCAAGCTCCAGTGCAAACCATTCAACTGGTGGTTTAGTCTAAAATGCATGGCAGGTCATGTTACTCTATTATAGTGTGCATGAAAACCACAGCAACACCGTTGGGTTAGTCACATTCATGTGGAGTAGAGTCATATCAGGTAAAGTAATCACGTGGGCTCCCCTGGCATTTCAGGTCTGGCACTTCATCCTATAATTGTTGAGAAAAGCCGGTGTGTTCTGCAAGAGAGTCGGTCCCGACACTGAAGCAAGGCCAGAAACACCATGCACAAACAAGGCATGTGACAGCCCTCGATTTACCTGTGACCTGCTTTTTAAGGACAAGTCTGAAAGGATGAGAGCGAGTGCCAAGTGATTTGGTAGATATGTGGGGTTTTATTTGTTTTCCCTCTGAGCTCAGCGATAGGATTAGATAGGTTGGCGGACATGCCTTAACAAGTTGTGGGGCAGGCCTTGATAACATACTCGGATGAGCTGTCTATCTTCGGTCATTGGACTCCATGAACTCGCTCACCCCCAGCCAGAGCAAATGGAAAACAGATTCGAATAAAGTATAGCAGGGATTTCGTTTTATTACACTATTCATACACATACATGCAGCACGAGTACAATTGTGGCTCATGCACATGCACATTTGTGTTTTGCATTCACTATTGCATTCAAAATGTGCATCTATTTATCTGTGCTGCGTGCTTGCATGTGGCAGTGCACAAGTGATCTTTGCATGTGGCGTCTAATGTTTACCACATGTGGCCTGGCTCTGTCGTTTGTCTGGGCATTACCGCATCTGATCCCTGTCAGTGCTCTTGGATCATCTCCATTTGAGGGTTTTATCCCTCCAGCTGACCCAGAGGATCTTTGCCGTTTCATTTGCCATCATTGGACCATCCCCACACAGCCCTGCTGCGGTTCTCTTACTCAAAATGGCATGTGTTATTCATCGCATGTTGTCAAGAGCTGTCAAAAGCAGCTGGGACAAATGCTGCCTTTCTGTTTATGAAACGATCATGTTGGCCTCTCACTTCAAACCTCCGTTATCATCCACACAGTTGAGTGCTCTGCACTTGCAAAAACTGTTTTGTGGGCACGCCGCACCACAATTCAAAGGCAGGAGGATGTTTCGTTTGCAAATTCAACAAAATAGAACACTTAAACACGTGTCAGTGCGGTGAAAAAAGCTGAGAAGACATCAGGAAAGCCATTAGTATAATTAATGCTCAGATTTGAGGACCAACATACTCTTTTCCCTTACAGTAAGTGACCTCAACGAACTGACAACATGAAGCAATCTACGCTAGTCACTGCACAATACGATTACTGTATATCTCTTACACCCCCCCACTGCTCCCGGAGATGACGAGCATGCATTGTCCTTGTCCAGGGCCAGAACAATCACTTCCTTTGTGCGGGAACGCTTAGGGTGAGGCAAGGTCAAGGATCTTTAAGGACTGTAAAAAATGCACATACTGTATGTGTGGAAAGGAAAATAGGACTCACTCACAAGAAGGTTTTGCAATGTATTTTACTGTGAACCCACTACCACCAGTTGAAATCAAGCCTCCGACTTGTGTTCCTCTATTTTGTTTTTGCATCTAAAATTCAGACAAAGCCTTCCCTCCTTCACAGAGCCGTGCTGAAGATATTTGGGCTGCTGCATGGAGACAGTTTTGTCCCTTCCTGCGTCACTCCTTCTTTCCTTTCACCCCTCCTTCTGCACACAGGCTGAATCAGCACACTGGGCCCCCCGGTGTCGCTTCGCAATGGCATCACCACAAATTTGCTTTGGTGAGCCAGCCCATGCCTCACAGACAGAGAGCTGTCTCCTCCAATGACAGAGCCAGAAGGGACCTGGTGGGCGGGGTATGAATTTAAATCGGGCTAGATGGCTCAAGTGAAAGAATCACCGACTAAAAAAAAAAAAAACTTTTGCTCAACTGAGATTTAAGGGGAAACAGGCATAATAAATCAAAAAGAGCTCATGGAGCTTCTCTGTAATGTTGTTTTGGCTCTCGTTCGCATTTTAACATTCAAAAGACATCTGTATTCACTTTTGCTGTGTGAAAACCACAGAGTATTTGTCATGTTGAAATACATGGCTAAATTCTAATCCTGCCTGATAACTAAACATCAAGCAAAGGAAGGAGATCAGTTTAGGTTGGCATACGTAAATATTACTCGCTAAACTTCTATCTGACCCGTATGATTAGAAGGGAGCTTACACGTGCAGCGAGAGGCAGAGGCAAGAAGTTTATGGTCTGCTCTAGTAAATGTGCCAATTGGTGTGGACAAAGTGAAGATTGATTGTATACGGGTAGGAACTCTGGTGCACGCTCAGCCAGTATAATTTACTGGGTCACTAGATCTTGATCTTGGATCTTTCTCATAATCTTTGCAGCATTTGGGGAAAAAAAAATCTCATTAGTGGCAGTATATTTTCTGATATTGTATCACGATGCCTGCTGACACATGCAAAAATACCAGATGGAGAAATCATTAGTAAACTTTTACAACAAGAGAGTAGTAAATAAAATCCAGTGAAAGCAAATGTCTTATCATTTTAATTATAAGCCATGTTCTCGCTCGCCTTTTTGGTTTCCCTTAGACGTTCCAAGTTCACCGCGTCATCCCATCACTGAAACCGAGGCCATCCTCTTCTCTTCCTAGAGTCTAGACAAGTGGGTACTCGATTGTGGTTCCATGAGCACTTCCACCACGTCCTCTCCTCGACTGGCATTTCTTCCACCCTTTACTCCGGTCAGTACTTCAGGATTGGTGCTGCTACCTCAGCCTCCTATAATGGCATCCTACATTACATTACATTACATTACAGTCATTTAGCAGACGCTTTTATCCAAAGCGACTTACTATTCAGATGCTATCACATTCATACACCATAGGCGCAGCTACGGGAGCAATTTTCAGAATCTTGCCCAAGGACGTTTTGACATGGACCGAACCTGGCTGCTGATTTACTATATATTTTTTATTTGTCAACAAATCCGACCAAAAGACCAAAACCAACAATGTGTTTGTTGCAACTGACAGACTTAAAGCCTTAAATACATATAGACCTGCCTGTCAGTGCAAACATCTGCATAGATTTAATCATGTGGGTTGTGTTCATTCAGTCACACAGTACAGCAGTGGTTGTTGCAGATGGAGATCTGCACTTAACTGAGTGCACCTTTCTAGTCGGCAATAAGAAAAAAAAAATGAATTAAATGAAGAGTCACCAGACTTAGCAGTGGCCGAAAAAATCTGACCAGGGAAAGAAAACACTCTTTGGTTCTCAAGGTTGTTTTGCTTTAAGCAAAGTATAATGTAATGCAATGTAGTAACTGATGCTCCTAAGGAGGAGTGTGGTGAACAGAAGACTGGGGTTGTAGGCTACTGAGGTCCTTAAACTAATGCAAGGTGTTGATAAAAGCTATGGTGCTCTGCAAGGTTTAACAGTTTCCTCTACGCAATCATGGACATGAATGACATTTCCTCACAGGGGACTAATCAGATTGCTCAGTGCATTTCTGATTATTATTCAGTTTGTCTAAGTAGCGCACACCACTTCATATTCCAGATTTTTTACGTCGGACCACGTACAATGAGCGGAGACAGTTTTGACAATTCCTTCCAGTCGAGATCGGACTGAGATTGTACAATTAAAGAATTTACATATGCTTGGGGTTTAAGTGCTTTGTGTAACATGCTAAAACACAACCCGGCACTATAATGCACTTTGACTTCGGAGCAGTAGGCACAATGTCTATCTTTGATCAAGCTCTTTTTGAATCTTAATGGGGTACTGTTACTGTACAGTGACACGCCTGGTGGGACTCGGGGTGTTTCCGAGGCAGACACTGTTTCAATCACACGGCAAGGCTGGAATTGGAGGAGATGTGTTCCTCTGAATTTAAAAAGTGGTGTGCAATCAAGAGTCAAGAGCCCTTCTCCCCCCTCCTCCGCTTACACACTCACACACGCACACACACACATACACACAAGCCAGTTGGCAAACCAATCCACTGTAGTGTTGGCTGTAGTCAGGAAGTGCTAATGAAGTTATTAATGATATTCATGTGTGTGGTGGCGTGCAAGCAGGGACTGGGCCTGCATTGGCCAACTGGTAGATCTGTCTCAACTTGAGTTGATTGTGACTGATAAAGCGGGGAAGAAAAGAGAGAAAGAGACTTTCACTCTTTGAGCTTTGAGCTTTGTCCTGTAAAACTGAGCACAGCGATACTGCAGACAAACACACGGTAAAATGGCCAATTCCACAATGAGGGAAATGCTGCATATGATTAGGTGATTAGGGGTTAATCTCCTGAAACACACTTTGATTGCACTAGATGGCTGTTAGGTCAGTTAACACTTTCAATTGTTTCCTTTTGCTTAAACTATCGAAAGTCATGAACTGTGTTAAAGTTTGAACAAAAAACAATGCAAAAATAAATCACTGCAGACACACTTTCTAATACAGAATGACTAACATATGCACAGATGTAACGTATCACCACTGCTCAACTGATCACAGACTGGTCTTGTCCACATCAGGACGTTCCGTTATCGCAGCGATAATTTTGAGCTGTGAGTCGCTCCTACAAAGATGGCAGCAATTAAGATGGCGGAGGGACTTGGGGGACAGTCAGACCCCGGCTCCAGGCGGGCAGGATCCACTGGCTCCACTACTAGAGGACCTCCTTCCCACTGCTGCCTCAATGCTTGTCCAACAACTCCCTCTGCTGGGTGACCAAATTGCTCAAGAGTCGAGGAGCAGCTCAGTTGAATCTAACTCCTAAGAGTTGTTGTGCATACAAAGAGTGTAAATCCATGATCAGCCCCTTATTCCAGCATGCTTTTCAATTTCTAGTCTTTTCCTGTTTTTGTCTTAAAGCCTACGTCTTGTAGTTGTTTAAAATCACTTACAAATCTCAAAAAAAATAAACTAAACGTCTAACTTCATGTATGTCCTGGCCAAATGTATATTTAATAGTCAGAGGAAGGAGACAGAAAATTGACTCACACGAAATGGAACAAACCCATTGTGTTGCATTTTGTGCAGCATACTTTGTCTCCATCTACTGGGAAGACTCAGCTTTCACTTTGTTTTCCAAGTTCACTCCGGTGTCTCTCAACATGTGGATATTTTACAATAGCAAGACACACACTAAAAAAAAAAAGTTGGGTCATTTTAGGTATTGCTGATAATGTTGGCAGTATTTAGGAATATTGCACTTGGCAGCATATTTCATGTCAGAACAGAAAAGTGATTTGTACATGACTCCAACAGCGAGGTAGAGTCAGGAACAGATCAGATCACAAAGAACACAAAAACAGAATATTTCAGAAACATCACATGTAGATTATAATGTACTGAGCTTATTTTTTGACATATTGCTCTAATTTATTGTACTACACACAGATGGGCAGTGATTCCCAAACACATCATCATTCGGATGGATTCCCGATGACAGCGGTCAGGTCTGAATTTCATACAGGAGTGCCAGGATCCAACCACCCATTAACCACCAATATATCCCTCAATATATTTAATCGCTTGGTTATGAATGATTTATCTGTCCGACAAGATGCGGCGCCAGCACTGTGCACGTTTGGGAGTCATTATTCTGTTCAAGCTAAATGAAGATAAAGGAAAGACAAATTTATTGCTCTCGTGCACCATTGGTCGAAAAAGAGGAATTGCATTGTCCACATTTGTGATCTGCCACTTTCTGTGAGCTTTCTGTGCGTCTGCGTCTCTGCCAGCAAGCGTTTGCTAAAATTCCACTAGATTCCAGTAAGTCGTGTCAGACAACTTTCCTGGGCTTAACGGGAAATCTGTCTTTGGGGTGCAAGATTATAACCTCTGCAAACCGCTGGTCAATGGAAAAGTCCTAATCCACTCACAGGCAACCACTCCTGGGTGTAATATTGGCTCCGGGAGATATGGAGGTGGCCGATTCGACCAAAAACAAATAAATGCTGTGAAGAATAAAATAAATACTCAGAACAGCCTTTTGGGAACGGAGGAACATTTCGGTCTCTGTTTTCTTACAGTCACTTTTGGTTATGTTACGAATGTATTCAAAGACTAGAAAATGCTGCTGTGAAGATGTGGGTCCACGTTGTCCCATCGGATTAACTTAAAACTGCAAAAACATAAGTATTGAAATTCATGGACTAATTGCAAATTACTATGTAATTAGTAGCATATTCCACATAAATGCCTTTTACATTACACTGTCATTCCATTCTTACAGCAGCCTCTCATCAGAAGCTGATAATGACTTTTACTCTTGCTCTTGGACTGATTGTTATACGGCAGTCCGAACAAAGGAGACGTTTCTTTTTATTCTCTGACGGAGTGCATGTTGTAAAAAAAGTGTTGGACGCACCGCAGCAAAATAAAACCAAATGGGAAGCCTTTCATGTCTCTGCAGCTTCAGTTTACAACGGGGTTTACGCTATAACTTAAAATGTCATTGCCATGCTGGTGGGGGCTGAGGTAATGGCTCCGGCCTCAGTGCGGAGGATGGCTCCCCTTCTGCGTCCGCCAGCCGTTGTTGTCATCTTCGCCCAAAACCCCGACACCAGACAGAAGGAGGAACTGAGGACGATGTGAGGAAGATATGCAGAGGAAGAAGAAGAAGAAGAAGAAGAAGAAGAAGAAGAAGAAGAAGAAAAAGAAGAGGAAGAAAGGAGGATGCCCTCAGAGCGGCCACAGTCCGAGTCCAAGGGAATGCTGAAGTGCCCTTTGACCTCTGCTCCAGAATTCTTTCTGTTTGCCGCCCCATTTGGAGTCGAGCCAGGGTTTGGCAACACTGGCTGTCACTCTTCTGTCTCCACGGAAATGTCTTCTTCCTCTCCTCGCCGAGGGGAAGCTTGAGGCCAGACACTCAGACCGACAGACAGACAAACCGCAGGCAGCCCAGCGCTCTGGAGTTGAAATAGCAGTCACTTTTCACAGGAAGTCGTTGCTCACTGGGATGCTTCACTGCTCAGACACAACAAAGTGGGCTTTTACAGACCAAAACACACAGGAAGAAAAGTGTGGGGTTAACCGGAGGACAGGAGCAGGATAAGAGTTGAAATAGAGTGTGTGTTGACTGTACATGTAAATTATGTGGGATTCGTGTCTTTGAAAGCAGCTTGGAAAGGGATGAAGTTGAAGTAAACAAATGGCAAAATGACAAATAGCCTCAGATACTGTGTTCATAAGGAGTTAATTTCTATCTCAGAAAAAAGGTTGATAGAAGTCTCTATGCGGTTTGGTGGCCCCTTTCAACACATGTATTGGTATGCGAACTGATAGCCGGTAAGCTGTCAGGGTCTTTACGCCAATGTCACCAGGACGACGTCTCGCACATTTATTGTTCTTGAAAATGTAAGTAATTCTGTCAGTGACTCTCCGGTTCTCTCTTTCCTGGCTGCCTCCTTATCCACTGCAAGGCCTCTACGCACTACAAGAACCTCCCTGACCCAATTTAGATGTCAGATTACTGTTATGGAGTCAAACAGGCAAACAAGCAGTGTGTGTGGCTGTGTAACGGATCCATCCAAACATTCCTTTGTGTAGGTGAGGCCCCTGCAAGGTTCAGTGTGTAGCTGACACAACAAAGGGAACCTGTGTTTGTCAAGCAGCCCGGAGCCAGGCCCAACCCGAGGCTGCCAGAGAAGCCTGGGACACTCTGAACCCACCTGAGTCTGGATGTCCAGCTCATGGACACGATGCAGAAATTCATTTGGATAATGTATTCGCATGTTGAGGAGCGATCATTGCCATCATTTGCTTTCTAATGTAGATCTTGTGACATATTTTGAGTTATCTCTTTTGTGTTGTTGTTCTGTAACTCGTTGTCGCTGCAGGGATATTCAGTTGGGATAAATAATGAATAATGAATATGAGCTCCTTTTTGTTTTCTGTTAGTCTTTCACCCCACATTATTTAGTTTGGTGAAATAATAAGAGAAGGAGACTGAGATGAGGAAAAAAGGGAAGAATTATCATAAATATTTGGCTTATCAAAGGCAGTTTATTTCTTTCTTCTGCTACCGTTGAATATGAAGATTCCATGTTATCTGAAATGAAGACATTAAATATCATTTTATGAGTAAATCAGTTTATTCTTGACCTTGAAAAATAAAATCATAGTCAATGTTCACATACAGCTACATTTAATAACTTGCAGACAGTTTCACAAACGTTACTTTATCGTCTGCTGCACTTCTATCACGATAGCAACCATATATATTCTCACAGCAACTACAGCCTCGACTGACGTGGCTCTTACACAACACTTACTATTCCAGAGCTTTTGAGTGCGTCTCATGGTCTTCCTCAGTGGATGGATAGTTGTCCACTTGACTTTTGGGGTTATGGTCTCTCTCATATATCAACTGTAAATCAGAGTTTTATGATGATCATCTACTAAGGAAGACTGTGAGGTGTATTTGAAAGCTCTGGAAAAAGCTAAATGGACCAGTCAAAATTCAAGATTTCTTGTCAACTGTAATTGGTGTTTTTTTTTTGGTTTTGTAGTGTGACCGGACAATGCATAATTGCTGAAATGAAAAGAAATGTAAAGCAAAGTAATTTAAAAAAATCTTCAGCTGTGTTGTGCAATTGGTAAAGTTACAACAAAAGAACACTAGGGGCATAAAGTGGAGCGTAAAAGTGGGGAGTCAATAGCCTTTTCCCTACTTCCTACACCTACCCTTCTTCCAGCGCCCTTGATCGGACCACCCATTTTCGAAATTACCCTTAAATTTCATCTCAACTACAAACCTGTAAAGTTTCGCGACTGCTTCATGCACGGTTGTGACACTAGCGCATAGAGAAAAACACCTGGCAAAGTATTCAAAACTGCTTCTGTGGTAGTTCCCGCTACAGTAGGTGTCTCCACGACCACATTTTGTCATGATGACACACACACACACACACACACACAGACACACAAGATGAAAACAATACCAACCACACACTGTCGCGGCTTTTAAGAATGTACCAGATATTTTATAGTCTTTTAGGGAAAAATGTAACCATTGCGTAAAACAAAATCTTGGCATGCGCCACGATGCGATTTGAAGGATGATTGGTCGAGCTTATTGCTCCCTTGGATCAACAGCAAATCTAGCTTGAATATCATTTCACATCAGCTCTCCTGAAAAAAGGCAGCACTGTAAGGAAACATTTTTGTGCCATTTCTCTCAACCGCAGTCTATCAGGCCGGTATTATTAGGCCTCACTATCCAGCTGCCAAGCCAGTGAGCAGGATTGAACACCACAGATGGCCTTTACATATTACATACCCAGTGTTTGATGTCAGGATGGTATACGAAAAGACACACTGACAGTGCCAAAACAGGAAAACCGCATTCTCATATCCAAACATATCAGGCCATTGGTATAGAAACCTCAATCTGCCAAACGCAATGCTGAAGATAAACAGCATGGATGGATTGAAGGGAATGGCATATGCAGAGAGACGGAGCAGATCAAGAATAGCCAAACACTTTGAGCTGATGCACTCAACCAGTGATTTATGTTGGAACAATGAAATTCTGAGAAAATTAAAGGAACAGTAGAGTCTATTTTAATTGGATGACTTCAAAAAAAGTAATTGTAATATATGATGCGATTTACAGTAAGACAGTAAAAAATGTCTTTTGTTTTTTTGTGAAGACATTCTGGAGTTCATCGTTTGTCCACATTTTTTTCTTAACCTCTCCACTACTGAGCAGAGAGTGAAAGCGAGGACAACGATCTGGCTTTGTGAACTTGGTGTACCAGCTTCAACCCAACAGCAGATTTGTCTTTGTGACTGCCATTGTTAAGGAAATGAAATAGCGCACGACTAATATCTCTGTGACCCTGACTGGAATGCAAAAACACTATCGATAGCCGGAGGAGAAAACACAGGGCGAAGTGTATCAGGTGCATTTCTGAGATTGTAGTTGATTTGTCAATGAACTTGGCCCATGTTTTCCGAGTGCGACCTGAGGCCAAGCCTTCACAATAGCGAGCCTCAGAGTGTGCTTGAATGGCAAGGGGACGGAAATGAACGCTGTTTGAGCTAGGTGCAGTGCAAACACAGACAGTGCATGGGTCATTGTGTGAGACCGAGAGGGGAACGAAGGACCCGCTCGCACTGCAAACACTCCCAGCTGTTCAGAGTGAGCTTTGCGTGTGTGTGCGTGTGAGCGCGCATGTGCACGTGTCCATGCACTTGTGCCCGTCCATAGCTGCGGTCAGATACAAATATGGAGCCACGCCTTATGTCAATGCGCTCTGTTTAACTTTCCCAGGTATGTAAACTCCAACGCCAAAGCATGCATTTGATGTACCCGCAAAGTTTACCCAAAAGGGGAGGAAAGTTAATACCTAATTCAGTTTTGCAATGCTATCTCATCCATATTCCTGCCTATTGAGGCAAAACATGCTCAGAACATTCACTAATAGCTCTCGACCAATGAGACCAATGTACCCTGGAATCAATGATGCAAGATAGTTATTTAAAGAACCATATAGGCCATGTTGGAGTGCTAGGAGCCCTCTATGTCATGAAACGAACCTCAAACTTACTGTTTTATGTCATTTGTGTTTTATTAATGGATCTTTTTTTCACAGTCAAGCTGCCATTTTGAAAACAAAACAGCAATTATCCAGTTCAATTGTTGCTTCTGGAAATGGGGAGCATGTCATGGTATCAATATTTCAGATGAAATCCTATCCAATGTGCCAAACTGACGAGGACTCTGTCTGTTCTCAGACCCTTTTTCATATCCCCAGGCTTATTAGAGGCCAACAGAGAGTACTGCTTGTATTCGCTCCACTGCACACACGGTCTGGGGCCTTTGCTACAGAAACACACGAGCCGTATGTCTGTCAGATTTTATTGTGAATGTAAATGCCTGGGTTCCATTCTCTGACCAAGGAGACTGAATGTGGTCTACGTAGTTTTTATTGTAAAACCAGTCCTTTTGTTGTTGTTGTTTTTTGGTGTCATTGTTTCTGCACTAAGTGATCTCTGTCCTCAGCTTTGCTTCTCGTCTTCTATTAAGTCAAACAGGGCGATATACATAAGAATTTAAAAAACAAACAGCAGTGATGTTCCCTTAATGTCCCTAAAACACAACACAAATGTCTCTTTGTGGACGTCCCATTCTCATTCCAACTGTCAAAGCCCGTCGGCAAACTGTAGCACAATGGCCTCCTATCGTTTCGGATTGCAATTCATGCACCTTCTTCGAGCACCTGCCGTATCAACTAGAAGTCATCTTTCGGTTTGCATATCAAAGTCTTAGTCTGGATGTGGGAACAGCCGCTGACGGTATTGTGATCTCTGGAAATAACATAACTTGAGTTTAATCTCCCACACAGCGTCAACACATCATTCTGGTTTTCACATTTGGGAAGGGAAAGCTAAAATGATTAATCAAAACATACTTTTGGGAAATCATAAATGCAACAACGGATTACATATACTGTAATTGATGAATTGGCATGACTTGAAGTGTACAGACATATTTCTTTCCGATTTGACTTTGTTGTGCTCAAAAGCAAATATGAGCGTGTAAATCAAAAGTGTTTGAGTGGAAGACGTAAAGTCAGAAAAACAAACCATCAGTCATGTGTTGTGTGGCAAATATTGCTGATCGTGGCACTAGGGTCTGTTCTAGCATAACTTATTCCTGCTGAACTATCAAATTCAGTAATTATTAAATGTATATTATATTACTTCAATGAAACATACAGTCATATACTCAGGAGCCAGGTCTAGAGACATGGCACAGTAGCAACAAATCCTAATCTCCGTCATTCTCAGGCCTCCAACTTGAAACTGGACTCTGTTCTTTCCTCTAAGACGTTTTATTCATTTTACTGAGTGTGCTCTTGAATAGGGGCTACAGTTTTGGCGTGGTGTTCCAGACTGTCAAATTTGGGTA
The DNA here is from genome assembly GCF_004355925.1 of Anarrhichthys ocellatus. Classification (NCBI taxonomy): domain Eukaryota; kingdom Metazoa; phylum Chordata; class Actinopteri; order Perciformes; family Anarhichadidae; genus Anarrhichthys; species Anarrhichthys ocellatus. The sequence goes on along the minus strand of NW_022280032.1, from coordinate 5,210,757 downwards.
AATTGATCCTGCCTCCCTGTTCTTTCCCGGAGCTCTGGCCTGATCAGGAAAATACCCATGACACTTTGGCTAGCGGCCTTGCTAAGAAGTGAGTTTTATTTAAAATAGCAACATTGCAAATTAGTGTTTAAAGGTTTTAACATGAGAAAAAAAGCACTGCTTTGAGTTTCCGTTCAACCTTTATACGAGCTCCCAAGTGGTATCGGACTCTTGTGAGGGCCAACCCTCAGAAAACCTGCTTTCCAATCGAGAGGGCATGGCGCAGTATTTCAGCCGGGCCTAATCAGCCAGTAAGAAGCAGGCTGGGATACATGCGGACCCGGCATGGCAGATCTGCATGCATGTGTGTGCACTGATATATCAGCGAGCATGGTGAGGAATTAATCAGACCGCACCCTGCTTCCCTATCCACAGCTGTGACCGAGCAGTAGAGAGAAAAAAGGTCAAACCCATTGGTCGGGATGGGAGGACTGGTAGAGTTGGTTTAACCTCTGACCTCACACTTAGATGTACGAGGAGACATCTGACATCCACGCCGAGGAGGTCACTTTCTCCCGGCGTACCTCTGTGAATCGTCGTCCTCTGGGGCTGCTTCCTTTCACCGTGTCATGTTCTCCAACGGAATCTGAGCTAATTGACAGAAGTGTTAAGATCAAGACGAATAGGGAGTTGGAAGGAGATGGCCCATGGAGATGGAGAGGGGGACTTTGCGAGTGCATAATAGCCCATAACCCCCCTCTTGCCTGGGGCCCAGTGTGTAGATGTGGTGGACCCAGCCCCAGACGCCACTCCATGGTTTGGCACACTCTGCATTTCAGCCCTCTCACTGTTTCCAGCTGAAACAGCTCCCATGCAAACACATGGGCAACCGGTGGGTTTTCTTATTTAGTTGTCGGTCAAGAGTACTTAATAATATTCAAAAAGACAGTGCGACATATCATCCCATGCTTGCCAAAATATGATCCCCTTCTTTTTCCCCCCATCCTTTCTTCCCAAGATTTTCCCTGCAGATGAAAAGGAACAGATACACAATGGGGCAATCTTGAAAAGGTTTGGCTGACAGTTATTAAAGTAATAGAGCAGAATGAGAAGAGGGTAAGTACGGAGCAAGGAGGACAACGACCGCCTTTCAGGAGACTGCAAGGGGACATATTTCAAATACAATGGCCCGTAATGCAGCGTAAAGCACAAGCAGTGATGTGGCGTATGACTTACTCAGATTGATATGTCCTTGCTGACCCAAATGCTCTCATCCCTGCCTCAGCTTTTTGAAGTTAAATAAACAGTGTGTCACAAGATCTTCCACATACCACCCAAGTGCTGCAGTGTGTGTGTGTGTGAGTCTCCCTGTGTGTCCGCAGTGCATGTGTCTACAGTGTGATTTGCACGCGTACTTACTGTATGTGTGGACACACAGAGACCGATATAATGTGTGTTAGCGTGCACAGGAATACATGCGCCACCAGCGAGAGAACGGGGGATGTGTGTGACATGTCTGTAAATGACAATGGCGGGTGACAAATAACGCTGACGCACACTGTCCCCGGACTCGATCCTGCTTTAATAAAAAAGTGTTGGCTCTTTGAACATTTTAATTAAACCAAACAGGACCATCCCCACCCAGGCCTCGACGATGAGCTATATAGCTACATTTGAAGACAAATAAGACCATCTGTTACGGGGTAGACATCAAATACTTGTCTTTTTTTTAATTTTTATGTCACCCTGGGCCCGCATGTTGACTTTCATTATTTCTAAAATCCATCTGGAATTTTGATGGGCATGTTTTGAAGGAAAAGGCCTTGAAACCACAATGCAGGGATGTCTTGAAACAAAGGTCTCTGTGGTTTTGTCTGTTTTTCGTGGTCAACAACAGCCCGGCAGTCTCTGTGCTCAGATAGCTCATGTCTGTAATTTTAGTTTATGCCATCATTATTACAACACCTTAGCCATTTTTCATGTAGTTTCTTGGAAATATACTGAATTGATGGTTTATGTGTTCTTTTAAGAAATTGAAGACCGTAAAAAGATTTCGGGAGAAGAGAATGGGGTTCTTCGATTTTTTTTGACTAGCCAGGCAGAAGAGAAAAGTATGAGTGTTGTTTGCTGCAGAATAATTGAATTTTCTGATTGAAGTTGTGTCGATAAGACAACGGGTGAGGTGAAAAAAAATCTAAAACCAGACTGGCCTTGTCAAAATAAAATGTTTATACTTTTTCATGTATGTATGTATGTTTTTTAGATTTACTCCTCACTAACTACAACTGTGTTGACATTTTGATTACAAAAATGTGATATGTTGGTGGTATTTAGTTACATGGCACTTCCCACAACTACACCTATGTGAGGCCCTTGCATGAAGTGGATGACTTTAATCTAAAAAGTGAACTCCATTTTTTTGATCCATCTAGTTCTGAAGATCGCTTTTAGTTTATTTTCTTACACAGACATTAATGTATTTTCAGATTAAATCTTCTGTCCACTGCAGAGGTTTTCACTGCATATTTAACCACATCACTTCAGTAGTGTCTTGTTGCCACCAGAGGGAGTCTTCTTAGTCAAATAATAGCTCTGAAAGGAGTAAACTCTGTATTCTGAACATCTGCTTAAAATTCACATCATCTTAAATCAAGCCCAATAAATTGGAATATTAGTGTTTTGTTTGTGTTGTTTTGTGAATGAGTTGCGCTGTTAATCAAAGTGACTGACAAAACCTCACTGACACATATTTATCATGACGTCAGTTCATTATTATTAGTCATTATTAGTCATGCAATTGTCATTTTGATTCATGCAGCTGGAAAGCCCTTCCTTGTCTGTTTGACTTTATGGGGCTTACTGTTGTGGTGGAGCCCATCCGGGGAGCCCACACTGGTGGGGTAATGCAGTGTTGCAAGCGACAAAGCACCAGCCTAGCCTGGGCCACAGGCCTATAAAAAGGCCATTTCACGTCGTGCCTTTTAGTTTGCTGTACAACAACTACACGTGTTGAGCTCAGACTGGAAGCCCGTCCCATTCCCTGAATATCCACGCTGGAGGAGGAGGAGGAGGAGACGTGCAGCCCTTTTGTTACCTGTATTACCTGGCTGTTGCAAGTTAGTAACATGGACTGCGTCTAAGATGTCTTCAGAGAATTGAAACGCCGATGAACTAACGCTTTTAAACTAAACGAAATCCACAGGGTTGGCAGGGCACGACTAGTTGTTTTTCTTTTTCTTTCTACCTGCGTGACGCAGCAAATGGGAATCGTTAATTAGGCTCTACCGTGAAAGTAAGGACGAATAGGAGGCACTTCCTCCAAGAACTCATTCACCTCTCAAGTCCGACCCTCTCTCGAGTTTCATTTTGGAGTTCTTATAGCCACCTTTCAGGTCGCCATCAGCATCTCACCTGTGCTGCTGCACCATGGATTTCACGCGGTCGAAGATTTCAAAGGCGCCCCAGCTTCGTGTCGCGGAAAACAGGCGGTATACGTTCATCTGGAAGGGTTAAGAAACACCGCCAATGTGAACGGAAAAGCTTGAACACTTTATGTTACAGCGCATGGCCTCTGGACAAAGTGGGAACGATCATGCACAAACCCCTCCGAAAGCGGAGTCTGTACGTGTTCCTGTGTTTTGGCATCATATACCTCAGACTCGGGTGAGTGTTCATAACCTGTGATTACATGCACACGACTGTTTTCTTCACATGCGCAAAAGTGAATATCCAAATTATGCAACACTCTGGTTATTCACCTCTTTACAGGAAAGCGTCAGCTGCCCTCTGACCTCAGACTTTAGCATGATGTGAGAAATCCGTTTCCAACAGGTGTACTTAAAAAAATCAAATGCAATCATTATACATTAACGCCTGCACACGGGGAATGTGTTGTGCGTAAAAGTGTCAGATAAGGTGACGGGGCAATGCGATCGATTCGTATTCGCTTTCAAGGAGCCATTTAGTTCACCTAACGAGACTCCAGCTCCTTTGTCGCACAAGATAATTTGAGTCGCTGTCATTGCTGCAGATCCAGCTCCCCCTGCATACCTTCATTAATAGCGGCAGACTGAGTTGTATTTCCACATTCCATCGGCCAGACGGAGTTTTTTTTTACCTGTTTTGCAATACCTCACCTTGATGCGTAAACAGAAGGGTTTTTTCTATCCGTTCCCACTCCGCTCTGCTGCGCTTAACGCAGCGCCTCTCAAGTATAATCATACCGTATTAGGACCCTCAGTTATAGACACACATTAGAATCATGGCGAGGTATATGTCTCGTGAAAACCTATATGTGGGAAGTTTTTTTGTAGTTTTGTCCACGCTTTGCACCCATGGGTAGACCCTATTTTTTGTTACTCTCTGAATAGTGAAATTGAAACACTTCTTAGTTTGATTCTGACCTCCTTTAAAGTTAAACTATAACATTTTATTATGTAGTTAACTTTAAATGAGTTCTAGGGGCCTAAAGGCAAACAGGTAAGTGTGTAACATAGATTATGCAGTGGAGGGTAATCCAGATCAATATGTTATTTTCATTTTTCTAACACTATTACAGATTATTCATCAATGTTACAAAGTTGCTTTTATTGTGCGACACTACATATATTTTCTTGAATAACTGCAACCAGTTGCACATAAAATACTTAGATGTTATTGAACAGTAAGCCGTGACATATGGAAAATGTATTACTTATTAGGTCTATACAACGTAAATGCTTTTATCCTGATCTTGCAGTTGGAGATTCCTGCAGCATCAGAGAACGAAACAAAACAAGTGTCAGCCCCGCCTGCGAGAACCTCGTGTGGACTGAAGCGTGTAAATGACTTCAAGTTCCACAGATGCTCATATCACATGCCAGCAGCTCCAATATGGGGGGGGGGGGGGGGGGGCCTCCCGGTTTTCTCGGCCCCCGGGGGTTTGGTTTTTTTTTTCCCCCCCCC